>NC_089236.1:9035822-9345391 GCF_963924675.1 Phocoena phocoena | reverse complement strand
CTGATACAGCCACTATGGAGAACAGTATGGAGGTTCCTTAAAAAACTAAAACTAGAACTACTAGAACTAAAACTAGTAGTAATCCCACTACTGGGCATATACCCTGAGAAAAACATAATTCAAAGAGTCATGTACCACAATGTTCATTGTAGCTCTATTTACAATAGCCAGGACATGGAAGCAGCCTAAGTGTTCTTGGTTCTATTGTCAGCTACAGCCTTTCCTCATATTGTCCAACGTGAGGAAGTGGAACCTCCTCCATCAGCTGACCTCCCGCTTCAGCTGCAAAACCCCGCCTCAGAAATCTTGGCCAATGGACCCCAGTAGGCTTCTCCTTCCTCTCCATCTACTGCTGGGAGGGCCAGGTTGGGGGCACCTTTCTCATATTCATCCAGTGAGGGGGTCCCATACAGTGCTCCATGTGTCCTCTGAAGTTCAAAAATGAGGAAAAGCACAGGTAGCTAACCATCTGATTGAGGAAGCATGATATGCCCTTAACAGGACACTTAGAAAACACAAGCAAGCGTGTGTTAACAAAACATGCACTTTGAGAGAGGAGAGAGGAAGGAAAAGTAAGGGGGACATGAACAACCAAGATGGGTTTGTTCAGGACACTTTTCTTGTTAGAAGCCAGTTCTTTATTACCACAACCCTAATACAGGTACAAGTCGTGATCTTCCTCCAAAACGAGTTTATCCTCTGGCATACCCTCCATTATTAATGACCTCTATTCTCACCATCACCCAAGCTCAAAACATCTTCAAAGTCTTAGAGAACTTTACTGATGGCACAAATTGAATTGATGAACAATGAAATGAAATCAAAAGATAAAAGAAAAGGTAGTGTTTTCAAATGGATCTAGGAATAAGGTTAGAAATATATACCAGCTAGATTTATACAGTGACTAGAAGGACCCAGAAGCATTCACTTATTTTCCCAAGAAAATGCAATCGATACATGAGGGATGGTGTTTTGAACGTGACAGCTCGTGCTCTTTCCTCTTTCCCACTACACCTGTCATTGTTTGTTTGGTCTTCATTCATTGATCACACATTATTGGAAAGCAGTGTGGGGTACAAAGATGTACATGACATGTTCAATTCATCTTATTGCCACAAACTTTACTGAGTGCTTAAAATGAGTTTTTCACTCTGTGAAGAAGTGCTGACCTGTGGCAATGGCCCAGGCCAAGCCCTTATCCCAAGGGCCTGGGAGGGTAAGTGGGTCATAAATAAGGGAGAAGACAGACAGACAAACAACTACCAAACATGCTGCATGCACCAGCTTAAAGGGACAAATGAGAAGTTTGGGTGACATGATTCGAAAGGTTCTTTCCAGCAATGATTATATCATGACTCGCTATTGTCTGGCCACGTATTAGCATGCGATTTCCTGTGAAATATTTCATGCTACTATTAAATACTAGTTACCTCCTGTATTATTTAATTTTTCTTAAGTTCAAATGTTATATGTCAAACTAGATTTGAAGTTTCTTAAGACAAAGTCTGTTCTTACCTTTTTTTCACTTGCTTTACACCAGTGCCTATGGAGTAGGAACTCAACAGCTATGTGTTCATTGATACTGAATGTCAATTATTTTCAAATAAACAGGTATTCATGGTCTATCCTCTTCCTATTTACCTTCCCCATATACTAAATATTGGTGATGCAGCACATTTATGTCTGGAGAGGTTGCTGTCAGGGATGGTTTGCCTTTTTTCTGATAGTTACTTTATAAGTTTAGGCCTTTCTTAAATAGGTATTTAATGGCAAGAGAAATTATACTCGTAGGGGAAAAAGAGCAGGATACAAAATAGCATACACAGAATATATCCCAATTTTAATAGAGAACATGAGAGAGACAAATATGTAATTGGAAGTCCCAGACGTCACCAGGTGACAAGTGCAAATGCTGTCACACTAGTATCCCGATACCAAAGTTTCTGTTGTTGCTCCCACCTATACAGGCAGAACCTGGGACTCCCCTTTAAAAGTCGCTCCAAAAGGGATCCTCACATGTGCTCATATCTGACTCTCAGGTACAGTTACTACCTGGCATCTAGCATATTCCCCAGACGTTGTCCACTGCTGGTGGAGCCACATGAAGGGCTAATAAAGCCCAGCAGGAAATACCAATGTCTACCTGAGGTGGGCTCCATCCCTGGAAGTGCCACATTGCAGTGCCAGGAAACACAACAATGGCCTTCTCTCCACCTCCAGGGTGTTGTTGCCCAGGCCCCAAAACTACACTCTTTGTGTCTCTAAACTTGAAAGTCCATAAAAGCAAGCCATTTTGTTGCTGTTCCAATTCCTCTCTCCCTAAAGGCTGCAACTCCATCTGGAGGGCCAGGTGGGAAAGAGGTATCACACCACTGCCTTTGTCTTCATCTCTATCTTCACTTGGGCCCTCAGAGACACAAAAATCTAGCACCCCCCTCTTCCAAAACACACCCTCCAGAGAACTATGGCCCCAAGCACATCAAACACACATTCAATGCCTGGAGGCGTCAGAAGCCCAATCAGTTTCCAAACAGTCAAACTCCTAAAGACTCAGTATGGGTTCAACTAGGACAACCTGTTACATACAGGGATGTGTGTATATATATATGCATGTGTTTCAACAAAAAGGCTAGAAGGAAATGCACCAGAATGTTAACACTCATTCCCTCCATAGAGTGAGATTGCAAGTTATTTTAATTCCTGTGTGTGTTCTTTTAATCATTTCCAAATTTTCTAGATTATTAGTTGATAATGAGAAAAAAAAATTGATTAAAAACATCTACCTCAAGCCTGCAAGATAGCCAGAGAGCTGCTCTTGTGAGCAGCCCCTGCAGAACTCAGCATGTTGAATGAGGAAACCATGGAGTGAATGCAGAGGTATTAGCATTGCAGGGTTGACCTGCATAAAATCCAGCGCAATAGCTCATGTTCTGGGAAGTGCCAGAACCTGCTGGGGTCCTTCCATCATCTTAGTTCATTAGAGTAAAGAGCACAGAGCACACAGCAAAACTGATTCCTGGTTGTCATGTTACCTGATGAGCCTCAAGATTCACAAAGGCAAGGAAGTTCATTTTAGGGGAAAAAATTTGTAAGCCACTCATGTATACAAATAGCTTTGGAATTAACAGAAACCTCACAGGGAAAGTTATAGGAGTTGTCAGAGACAGCTTAATGAAGACATCTGCTGAATAGAGAAAGTTAGCCAGAAACTTAACAAGATATTCCGACCATGTTACAGAGAGAATATAGAGTACTGCTATGAAAAACTTAATAGTGTTGTGTGCATTAATGAGCAGGAACTGACTGAACCATCAGAGGCATAGGAGGCAAACTGGCTTTTGGAATAATAATAGTGTTCATGAAAAACAATGGCAAAACAAACTTTACAGTTACTTTTAAATTAAAGATGATCCACATGTGCTCAAATAAGGAGAGTACGGGTCATATATTTTTTGTATCTCCCTAGAAAATAAGCACGAAGAAATCAAGGTTCTGATGTATATATTAAATATGTATTTATGATGTATATATTAAATTCTTTTTTTTTTTTTTTTTGCGGTACGCGGGCCTCTCACTGTTGTGGCTTCTCCCGTTGCGCAGGCTCAGCGGCCATGGCTCACGGGCTTAGCCGCTCCACTGCATGTGGGATCTTCCCAGACCGGGGCACGAACCCCTGTCCCCTGCATCGGCAGGAGGACTCTCAACCACTGCACCACCAGGGAAGCCCCAGTATTCACTAATTCAATGTTCACAGCAACGTTATAGAGCAGAACAGTTGTGAATAATGAGAACTGACTATATATTACCATTTCAACAGGTAATTACTGTAAAAATTATTTTTTAGCAGGTTTTTATTATCTATTTTATACATATTAGTATATATACGTCAATCCCAATTTCCCAATTCTTCACAATCTGATGTGTATTTTGCACTTATAACAACACGTCTCCTTCAGACTGGCCACATTCAAAAGGCTCAGTAGTCACATGTGGTGAGTGGCTACTGTACTGGACAGAGCAGGTCCAGCCTATGACTCACAAAGAAATTGAAACCATCAGAGAGCTCCCCAGCCATTAACACCACACACATCTGTTCCTCCACAGAGCTCTGGACCCCATCCTCTCCTCTCTCCAGGGAAGTTCCCCCTCCATCTGTGCCTTTCCTTCTTGTATCTTTTTTCTCTCTCCACTGGCTGTTAATCTTCAGCATATAAATGTGCTTGTCTTCCTATTTTAAAAAAAGCAAATAATGAGAGACTTGTGTGTCCCTCCAGCTTTTGTATATACTCCTGAGCATTACCCCTCTGATACATCATTTGTTCATTCATCTGCCTTCTGTGCTGGGACTAGCTTTAGGGCAGTGGCCATTTTTCATTTGCGTTTTATTCAATCAGTAAATATTTCCTAGATCTAGGACCTTCTATGCACCTGGCACTGTGCCAGGCCCCAAGGATACTGAGATGAGTGAAAACAATATCCCTGCCCTAAAGGATCTTTACAGACTAATGGTGAGTCAGATGTTATTCAGATAAACCCTCAAATAAATGCATAATTATGGGCTTTGGTAAGTACTAGCAAGGAGTACATGGCGTTTTGAGAACGTGTAACAAAGAGACCTGATCAACTTTGATCAGACTTCTCTGAAGAAGGAACGTTGAGCTAAGTCAGAGTTAATCCACCATAGTCTAAATTCAACTCACCAAAATGAAATCTTCAAGAGGGCAGAGAGTTTATTTTATCACTGGGCCCAGAGCACCTGAATTAGCGCCTGCAAGTAGTAGGTTTTCAATAAGCATTTGTGAGTGAATGTATAAACTGTGCAAGAAAAGGAAAGGAGGAGAAACAAGGAATGGGGGAATATTCCAATTTTATGAGAATAGCATGTGCAAAGATCCCGTGGCAGAAGGCAGCATGGTGCATACGAGGGACTTAAAGGCCTATGTGGAAGGGAAAAGAGTGAAGGAGAAGATGGGATGGGAGGGCAGAGAGAAGGTAGGAGCATACTATGAATGCGTCACTGGACGCCTTAAAGTTTCTTTCCCCCAACTTAAGAGACATAGGTTTTTAAGAGGGGAGGAGGGATAGGAAATGACGTGATCAGATTTGGCTTCAAGGTAGAGAGTGAGTTGGAAGTTTGGGCACATTTTAGGCAGAGAGCCCTGTCAAGAAATAAGAGGCAAGGAATTCCCCGGTGATCCAGTGGTTAGGACTTGGTGCTTTCACTGCTGGGCCCTGGGTTCGATTCCTGGTCAGGGAACTAAGATACTGCAAGTCATGCAGCATAGCCAAATAAATAAATAATAAAAAAAAAGAAATATAATAAAGTAACTTGGACTGTGATGGCAACTGAAGACAGAGGGAAGTGAATGGATTTGGGAAATATTTAAAGGATAAAATCAACAGGACTTGATAATTGACTGGATAAGACAAGTGACAGAGAGCGTGATCAAGGATTATCACTGAGAGTTTGGCTTGTGCCAATGACATGGATGGTAGAGCCATTCTCTTAGAGAAAAATAACTGAAAGAACATTTCTTGGGGATGAATCACAAGGGTTTTTTTGGACACACTGGGTTTAAAGTAATTTTGATACAGTCAAGCAGTCATGTAAAGAAGGCTGTGCTATGGGTTTGGAATTCAGAGAAGCCTGGGTAGAGATACAAATTTGAGAGTTATGGTTTAGAATGGTATGTGAGTCCCAGTGTCTGGCACATGGTAGGAATTTAATAAATATTTTTTGACTTAATGAATGATTGGGAGTTATTTAGGATTAGTTTTATTAAGACATGCTGAATTTGTAGTAACTTGGGACTTAGAAATATCTAAACATACTTCTAAGACTTTATTTTTCATGAAAGACTAATATACAAAAAATCCAAATATCATTTCATCTCCAAATCTATCATATTTTTTTATGTTATAGCTTATTTTTAATTATATTTCTTGGCTTTTATGGTTTAATAACATTGCTTGAGATAAAAGCTACATTGGGGCTTCCCTGGTGGCGCAGTGGTTGAGAGTCTGCCTGCTGATGCAGGGGACACAGGTTTGTGCCCCGGTCCGGGAAGATCCCACATGCCGGGGAGAGGCTAGGCCCGTGAGCCATGGCCACTGAGCCTGCGCGTCCGTAGACTGTGCTCTGCAACGGGAGAGGCCACAACAGTGAGAGGGTCATGTACCGCAAAAAAAAAAAAAAGCTACATTGAAGATAGAATCTCATTTATTATATGTCGGTTTATCTTCCCATATAAGCAAGATAAAGGATCTTAGAAGATACTTTTCTCTAGTAATAAATTTTTATTTTTCTCTCTGTTCTTGTGGCACATGAAATTCCCTAACTAAAATTAATAAACAGTCTCATTATCCCATGTTCATATATCATATTTAGGCTTGGATACCATCAGAAAGAGCAAATAAAGTGTCTGGAAAAGTAGAGCCTTAATAAGTATTTATTAAACTGAATTGAGTTGAGAGATTATAAGTATTTTTCCCTTCTCCTATTCCATTTACTGTTTATTCCCTTTTATCCCTGTAGCCCACCCAGCCACCCACCACCCACCACCCATCCCCCACCCCCCATCAAACATTCTAGTGTGTTTTACAAATACCTTGAAATGTGTATTTGATGTTTTGTGCAAATATATATCTTCTCTCAAAAAATATTCTTGAACTAATTAATTTTAAAATTTGTGTTACGTCAACCACTTAATTATTACATGTTGTTTTGAGTGTTTCACATCAGTAAAGACATAAACATAATCTTCCATCTCCTTTTTTTAAATAAAAAAGTATTGCGTTCCTATTCTGAAACTATCAAAACTACATATTTTTTCTTTTAGTCTTTTTAAAGTTATTTTTCACTTCTTAAATTGTGGTAAAATATGCATAATATAAAATTTACCATTTTAACCACCTTTAACTTTACAGTTTAGCTGCATTAATTCACAATATTGTGCAAGTATCACAACCATCCATCTCCAGAATTTTTTCATCATCTCAAACTGAAACTCTGTACCCAGTAAACAATAACTCCCCACCCAGTAAACAATAACTCCCCATTCCCCCTCCCTCCAAACCCTGGTAACCATCATTCTACTTTATCTCTTTATGAATTGCCTACTCTAGGTACCTCATGTAAGTGGATTCAGACAACATTTGTTCTTTTGAGACTGACATTTCACCTAACATCTTCGATAAGAAAAAAAAAAAAAAATGTCATGAAGAACCTAGGGGTAAGACAGGAATAAAGCCACAGACCTACTAGAGAACGGACTTGAGGATATGGGGAGGGGGAAGGGTGAGCTGTGACAAAGCGAGAGAGAGGCATGGACATATATACACTACCAAACGTAAGGTAGATAGCTAGTGGGAAGCAGCCGCATAGCACAGGGAGATCAGCTCAGTGCTTTGTGACCGCCTGGAGGGGTGGAATAGGGAGGGTGGGAGGGAGGGAGACGCAAGAGGGAAGAGATATGGGAACATATGTATACGTATAACTGATTCACTTTGTTATAAAGCAGAAACTAACACACCATTGTAAAGCAATTATATCCCAATAAATATGTTAAAAAAAAATCTTCGAGGTTCATCCATGTTGTAGCATGTGTCAGAATTTCCTTCCTTTTTAAGGTTGAATAATATTCCATTCTATGTCTGTATCACACTTTGTTTATCTATTCATCTGTTGATGGACACTTGGATTGTTTCCACTGTTTGGCTCTTGTGAATAATGCTGCTATGAATATGGGTATACAAGTGTCTGTTCAGGTTCCTGCTTTCACTTTTTGTGGTATATACCCAGGAGTGGAATTGCTGGATCAAATGGTAATTCTATGTTTAATTTTTTGAAGGACCACCATACCTTTTTTCCACAGTGGATCCACCACTTTACATCCCCAACAGTGATCCACAGGTTTCCAGTTTCTCCACATTTTCGTCAATACCTGTTATTTTCTGGGTTTTTTGTTTGTTTGTTTTTCTGTATAATAGCCACCCTAATAGGTGTAAAGTGGTATATTATTGTGGTTTGGATATGCACTTCCCTCATGATTAGTGATGTTGAGCATTTTTTAATATGATTATTGGCTATTTGCATATTTTCTTTGGCTTGATGTCTATTCAATTCCTTTGCCCATTTTTAAATTGGGTTGTTTGCTTTTGGTTTCGAATTGTGGAAGTGTTTTATATATCCTGGGTATTAATCCTTTATCAGATATATGATATACGATTTGCAAATATTTTCTCCCATTCTATAGGTTGTCTTTTCACTCTCTTGATAGTGTCCTTTGGTACACAGAAGTTTTTAATTTTGATGAAGTCCAAGGCATCTACTTTTTTCTTTCATGGACTGTGCTTTTGATTTCATAGCCAAGCAAGTATTGCCAAATTTAATGTCATGAAGCTTTTTCATTATGTTTTCTTCTAAACATTGTAGAGTTTAGGATGTATCTTTTATTTATAGAAATAGAATTATGTTATACATTTCATCTCTTTCTTACTTTGTTAACTCAGTGCTAGAGTTTTAAGATCTATTCATGCTCCTATATGAAAACTGAATCAGTTGTTTCTAGGTACAGGATAGTCTTCCATGGGGGTTCACGCTCACATTTTGCCCATCTGCTCCTGATGAGGAACATCAGATTGTCTCCTGCAATCAACACTCTTGCACATAGTAGTAGCTGAGTAGTGTCAACGCCTCCCAGGATGCTCCTAACCTCACACCCTCGGCAACAGTGGGTGACATCCACCTCTCTGATTACTGCCTAGTTAATGGGCACAAAGTGATATCTCATTATTTTATTTGCATTTCTTTTATTAATAATGTTAGAGCATCTCTCCATCTGTTTTTTACCTCAAAGAGTTTCCTCTTCTGTAAACTGCCTCTTCCATATTTTGTCCATTTTTCTACTGGAGTATTTTGTTGTCGTTGATATGCAGAATTTCCTTGTGTATTCCAGATGTTAATCCCTTGTCCAATTTAGACATTATAAATATCTTACCTCTTTGTGTCACCTGTGATCCATGGGACCACAAATGTTTTGTTTTCACCTTATTTTATTTAGCAGATCCAGATTTTTTAAATGAATTACTTTGCCAACAATAAAATTTATATTTTCTGTGATGCTTGTTCCCTCTCCTTAATGAAATTAGTTAATGTAAGTGATGCAGTTAGAACAGTCTGGCATATGTTATGCATTCAATGCATGTCATTTTTATCATCACTGTATTTAATTCAAATATATGTTTCTCATATGAAATTGTCTCATATGACCTAACTAGCATAACTGCCTTAGGATACATTCAAATGATTGAAAATTGAGGTTACCATGATTTATCAGCAAAGATGATTCAGATATTCAATGTTATTATTAGAAGACAAAAAATAAGAGACACAGTCCACTATTTTGACTCATGCACAGTCTTTAGGGATTATTTGGAGGGTTATATATGGCACACAAATTATAGCATCTTTAAAGGTTTAAGAAAGAATGTATACCCTGTGGCATAACCTCAGCCTATCTGTTTCATTGCTTTACTCTCCCTGATTCTCCACTCTTGTGTCACCTTATGGTGACCCCTTATTTCCTTATTCTAAGAGTCGTTGTCATGTTAAAAATAAATAAATAAATAAACTCACAGGTGATGTGATCCCTTCCTTCCTTTAAATTCCTCAAGTAAATGTTATTACAATTCAATTCCTGGAAACACAGCCTTCCATGAAGAACTGAAGTGTCTAAAAGAAAGGTTGCCTCTTTCATCTCCTTCACAAGGACCCTCAGGTCCTTCTGTAGAGCTGCACCTTTGCCTCCCAATCATGGCTCCTGACTTTACTCGGTGCCCTTGCTCTTCACCTTTACTATCATGATCAGAACACTTGTAATCGTGGCAGTGAGTGAGATGGTATACAAAGGGAATCACAGACATACACGTGTACTTCTGTGTAACAGCAGGACAATCCCACCCAGAGCTTCTAATCAGCCTATTGCAGATGCAGATGGTTGTGGACACAGAATAATCCTTTTAAATATCTCTCAAAAACTTATTTCAATCAACTAAATATGAATAATCAAATGAACTGGTTTCATGTCAGGAAGGTATTTTTCTCCCTAGATTTCTGATTTCTACAATTCTTGAGACATTCTGATTAAACATGAGAGTAACATCTGTGAGAGAGAGATATATAGATATACAGATATATAGATATAGCTATAGATTGACAATAGACATTCAAGTGTACATTTTTCCTTTGGAGAATGAGATCATATAGAAGTTGAGAGATTTTCTTGCAAAAGTAGTTGAATAGCTTTCATGTAAACAATAATTATTTCCTAATTCTTTTCCAGGTTTTTCATTAATGCCATATTACCTAATGATTTTTAGCCACAAAATATTATAAGGAAGATAATTCAATTTTCATCACAGTGAATACAGTGGGATACCATTCATGTCAGCAATTTTCTCCTCAAGTTTGCCTCATGTAACCATTGCCTTAGAAGTATTTTACTTAGTGCCTTTTAATCCAAAAAAAGAAACTGCTCTGAACAGCTAAATGAGGTGGTGTTGTTTTTTAAATGATGTCCAGTGTTTTCTTTTTCCAGATTAGAGAGCTGTTACCTTATGGATTAAAACATGAAAGAAATGGTTCAATGTTAGCAGTGAACTTTGTTTTAATACACTGAGTATGTTTTCTTAGTGGTTTTGTAAACTTTGGCCATCTGTTGCTGAGCTGGGAGGACCACATACTTCCTTTGCAAGTGAAGTAAGATGCAATACATTTAACCTCCGTATGTGTAAAACCAACTATTTAAAACATGAGAATAATGGATCAAAGTCAAGCTGAAGTCAAAAGGCTAATGTTTTAGCAATACTCCTAGCAGCATTTTTGCAAACATCTCCACAGTGTGTGACTTGTACTATGTGATCATGGACTGAATGTTTGTGTCCCCTTAAAATTCATATGTTGAAGTCCTACCCCCAATGTGATGGTATTTGGAGAGGGAGTCTTTGGGAGGTAATTAGGGTTAGTTGAGGTCATGAGGTTGTGGCTTTCGTGATGGGATTAGCATCCTTATAAGAAGGGAAAGAGACAAGAGCTCTTTCTCTCTGCCATAGGAGGACACAACAAGAAGACAGCCATCTGCAAGCCAGGAAGTGGGTCCTCATCAGGAACCAAATTGGCTGGCATCTGGATCTTGGACTTTCCAGCCTCAGAACCATGAGAAATCAATGTCTGTTGTTTTAGCCACCTGATCTATGGTATTTTGTTATAACAGCCTGAGCAGACTAAGATATGTGATTGGTGATAACCATGGGGACTGAACAGATACATTCAGCAATTGTTTAAGGTAAATTTTCATTCAAGATTTCTTTGGCTACTTTCTCTGCTTTGCATATGAAGTCCTACAGTGAGAAGCAAACAAGCCCAGAAGAGTCTCACCAGCTGATTGGAGCCTCTGGAATCTTGCGCTAACCTCAGGAGAAAATATTGTGAAGAATATGAAATGTATCTTCATCATTTCTTACCTCCTCCTTTATGGGAAATGATCTCAACGATTAATTCCTAAGACAGAGCTGTCCATCTAACTACACCACCCACCCTTCTGCAACTTAAACAAGAGTATCTGCTTTCTCAAATAAGATGCTTTTACGCAAAGGAACAGATGAAAGGTGGGATTTAGGACACCAGGGCATTTTTCTAAGTAATCAGCATTTCCTTCCCTTGCACTCACTTGTGCTCACTGGCTGCCTGCTCTGTTTGCAGTTAAATGCTTGAAGTCTCAGGATCAGGCTCAACTTCTGAACTCCTCTGGCTCTTCTCCCATGCTCTGCAAATAGGCCTCTTGCCGATTCCATCCAGTCTTATTACCCACGGCTGTTCCAGAAAGTTCTTCACACGGTTTATAAATTTTCCTCTTATAGCCACTGAGTAGAATCATATTGATGCCTCTAGAAAAGGGCAACTTTCCAGAAAGAATAAGCTAGTGCACAGTGCTGGGTGGGGCTTTCTTCAGGAGAGAAAATGGACAACTCAGCAGGGCCAGACTCAAGAGAGGCGGGGGAGGCATCTACGGTGCAAACTTCAAGCAGGCGCTGATGCCAGTGCCAACTCTGCACTGGTGGGACCCCGAGAATAAGCACCTCCTTACATTTTGAACCCTACACACCTCACTCACCTCACCCTGGTGGCCCCAGCTCTCACAAGCCCAGGTAACATCCTTTTTTTTCCCTTGCCCCTTTTATCTGTTCTGTTCTCTTAAAATTAGGTTTCCAGGTGATCCAGTTGCAGACCTAGTAGGTAATTCTGATATAAATCATTTAAAAACACTGTATGGCTGAACTGGGAGAGTCTTTTGTCAAATGAAAGCTTATTGTTTGAACTGGAAGATTTGGAATTTTACATATGTGCATTCTCCCCCAAAAACTTTAGAAAAAAGTGGATTGATTTTTATCAATTTTTGTGTCCTTCAAAATCATTTCAGACAGGCTTTAATCCCCAGGTGGTTATATAAATCACCATCCTGAAGTCAGATGATGGGTAGAGTCCAAGTGGTCACATCACTGTGGTGCTCATAAGAGGTACCACTCAGTTCTCAGGCCTGCTGGGAGCTCACTGAGCCAGCCCAGCAACTGCAGAGGAGAAATGAGAAGCCCTTCTGGGATGCCCAGAGCAACCCACGAAGGCAGGCCAAAACCAATGTGAGCAAGGGTGATGGACGTCCATCTGCTCTGCTTGGCATCAGGGATGGCTAGAGGTGGTGGTGGAATGAGTGGAAGTCAGGTGCAATCAAGGTGGGCAGGGCAGTGAGTGTTCCACACTGTCCATGTAGTCATCAAAGCTGGGAGGTCCACTGAAGGAGAAGAGTGATTATTCTCTCATCCGTAGCAAAATCTTTTAGACTATTTTGTTTTCTTTTTCTTTTTTTCCGCACCACTCTGCTTGTGGAACTTCCCTGACCAGGAATCGAACCCGTGCCCCTTGCAGTGGAAGCACGTAAGGTGTGCTAGCTATTCTGCCTGCCTCCCCAGATCCATTCCCTGTACCCTGCTGTGTGCCCAGGAGGTCGGCCTCCCTGGACTGCACCTCCAAGCTCCTGTCCCTTGGCATCTGCTTGGGTTCAGGCAACAGGAGGCACTGGCAGGAGATCAGAGGGGGACGAGAGAAAGATCAGAGTATTTCTTCTGCTGCTCCTTGCTTCAGTCATAGTCTGACTGTGGCCATCTCCCCCTTTTATGGCAACCCCTGCCAGGTGGCCCCTCCAGGACTCATGGACTCTGGGAACATGGTCTCTTGCCCTTGTCCCTTCAGGCTGTTTGGTGGTAACTGCTTTCTGCTAATGTTCGTACCCTGAGGGCCTCCCTATTCCTAGTTATAATTTTCTTAACTCTGTCTACACTTCTATAAATAGTCACTTTTTTTTTTTTTTTTTTTTTTTTGCGGTACACGGGCCTCTCACTGTTGTGGCCTCTCCCGTTGTGGAGCACAGGCTCAGGGGCCATGGCTCACGGGCCCAGCCGCTCCGCGGCATGTGGGATCTTCCCAGACCAGGGCACAAACCCGTGTCCCCTGCATTGGCAGGTGGACTTTCAACCACTGCGCCACCAGGGAAGCCCCAATAGTCACTTTTTGTTTAAATTCTTTTGGGAGGAATTCTATTTCTTGATAGAACCCTGACTGATATATTCTTATCTATTTATCCGTATATATTCCTATATCTATTTTTTTATTATATAGAACAAGTTATCTTAGTTTCCCGCTAAAAGAAAAAAAAAGCATAAAATACTGATCTGAGTTCAGCTTACAAAATGTAGGAATTCAGGGACAGGAAGGAAATGTAAATATAGGAAAGGAACTGTATTAGTCAGAATTCTCTATAGAAACAGAACCAGTAGGAGAGGGAGAAAGAAGGTGGGGGGGTGGAGGGTGGAGAGAGAGAAAGAAAGAGAGAGAGAGAGAGAGAGAGAGAGAGCGAGAGAGGGAGAGAGAGGAGGTTTATTTATTATAAAAAGAATGGTTCCACGATTATGGAGGCTGGCAAGCCCAAAATCTGCAGTGTGGGCTGGCAGACTGGAGACCCAAAAGACCTGATGGCACAGATGAAGTCCAAAGGCTATCTGCCAGGAGAATTCCCCCTTGCCCGGGGAGCTCAGTCTTCGTATTCTACTCAGGCCTTTAACTGCTTGGATAGGGTCCACCCATAATATGAAGAACAACCTGCTACACCGAAAGTTCACCAATTTAGATGTTAATCTCACCCCAAAACACCCTATAAGTAGACACATAAAATTAACCATCACAGGGACCTAGATAATTGAAAAACTATAGGGGAACCTCAATGATCAGGAAGTAATTGGACCAGTTAAAAAGTATTTTTAGTGTTATGGCTGTGTATAGCATCCTAAATTTAGTTAGCTGTTCCCTTTGCTTTTGAACACATATGGGGCACATTTTTCTTGGTCATTTAATTTACTCAGACATGGGGAAACGAAGTCTTTTATTCATCTGAGTACAATGAAACACAAATATAAACACTCACAAAAAGACACACTTAATGTTTTTTAATTTGTGCCACTTAAACAGCTCAAACCTAGTGCCTCTTGACACTGACAAGGCCCTCAACCTGGGGTTAAGTGTCACTGTCCTTCCACACAAACTAGACGGCCCAGAGGTGCAGCGTCGGAGCATCAGGGCCCAGCGTGTGGAAGGCTCTGTGCTGTGAGGTTTGGAACAAATGAAATGTGCTCTTTCAAGCTTGGTAAACATCTGGACAAACATATATTTATCCTCTCAGTTCATTGTTGAGATGAGGCCCAATGTTTTTAATCTTTATAATTAGAGCAGGCAAGAATGTGTTTTTAATCTTCTGAATCAAATTTTCTTTTGTTTCATAGGCACAAAGTGACAATTCCCAAAAAATCTGTATAGAGAAAGAAACTAATCACTCATGTAGAAAAACTCTTTTATGAGACTCTGGTGTGTGGTGAGGGCAGGGGCGGTGGGATAAGAATCTTCGTTTAAAAGCAATAAAATGGCTCGATTTTATTTTATTTTATTTATTTATTCTTTTTGCGGTATGCGGGCCTCTCATTGTTGTGGCCTCTCCCATTGCGGAGCACAGGCTCCGGACGCGCAGGCTCAGCGGCCATGACTCACGGGCCCAGCCGCTCCGAGGCATGTGGGATCTTCCCAAACCGGGGCACGAACCCGTGTCCCCTGCATCGGCAGGCAGACTCTCAACCACTGCGCCAGCAGGGAAGCCCAAATGGCTCGATTTTAAAAGAAGGACCTAAATATGAATAGAAATCTCTTCCCTAATGCCTTTTCTACCATGTTAGGGTCCATTCAGACAAATGAAATGATGGCATCTTTTTTTTAAATAGGACTCAGAATGCAGCGCTATTCCTGTCATTTTTTATACCCAAAGCACTGCTCCAAAGCATTTCTTCCATTAATATGGAACTTAATGTTGTCCTACTATTTTTTTTATCAAGAAAACATGTTAATTTTGTGTCCTGCCAACTTTTTTATACCAGAACCCACAGGATAGTAGGAAAATATAACAGTTTCTCCCTGAGGTTCTACAGCCAGAGAGTTTATTGGTGTAGCATGGGAAGTGTTGTGGTGTTCCCCTTTCTGCCCAGAGCAGGAGACACAAGTAGATAATACATACGGTAAAGGGACTAGGATACAGACCTTTTCACATCAATAAGGCCCCGTTAGTCCACCTTTTTCCCCACTGCCCTGAACACCAAGGGAAGAGACACTTCTGAGTTCAACAAAAAAAGTCCAGTGACAGCTTCTCCAGGGCAGAGGGCGTGCTTGCCTTACATTTTCATATCAAAAAGACGTTGCATCAAAAAAGATATACTCCAAATATAAAATAGTGCAGTCACTATGGAAAACAGTATGGAGGCGCCTCAAAAAATTAAAAATAGAATTACCACATAATCAGTAATTTCCTTTCTGGGTATATACCCCCAAAACTGAAAGCAGTGTCCTGGAGAGATATTTGTACGTGCATGTTCATAGCAGCATTATTCACAATAGACAAAAGGTAGAAACAACTCAAGTATCCATCGATGGATGAGTGGATAAACAAAGTGTGGTATAGACACACAATGGAATACTATTCCGCCTTAAAAAGGAAGGAAATTCTGACACACACAACAACATGGATGAAACTTGAAAACATTAAGCTAAGTGAAATAAGCCAGACAAGAAAGGACAAATATTGTCTGATTCCACTTACATGAGGCATCTAGAGTAGGCAACTTCATAAAGACAGAAAGTAGAATGGTGGTTGTCAGGGTTTGGAAGAGGGGGTGAGAGGAGTTATTGTTTAACGGGTACAGAGTTTCACTTTGGGATGATGAAAAATTTCTGGAAATTGATAATGGTGATGGTGGTATGACATTGTGAATGTACCTAATGTAAATAACTATACATATAATAATAATTAAAATGGTAACTTTTATGTTATGTATATTTTATCACAATTAAAAGTATATATATATATACACATATGCTCCTAGGTGACTCCCATTTCTGCCCATACAGAGAAACTGCTGCCGGATTTACCTCAAAAAATTTTTTTTAAATTATAATAAGTTGGGCACTGGAAGGCCCCTGACTGAGGCATTCCATTTCATATGACCATACCTGAGCTACTGATAAAGCAAACTGTGAATAGTTTTCATTCTAACCTACAGTATAATTTTAGTCATCCTCAACTATTTCTATCGTCATCCTCACAAAATTGCAAGTGAAGACCCACCCAGTTTCATAAGAGGAAGAGACTGGGACCAGGTCGGCCCTCATGACTGTTTCAGTCAAGATTCTGGACCCAGATTTGACAGTCCATAGTTGCACCTGTTAGCATTAGGTGCCCCAGACACATTTACTTGTGTCTGTGAGTACTATGCATTTCAGTAGTAATTAGCAAAAAAGGAAACTACTAGAGATTGACACTAAACAAAAAAGAGTTAAAACAATGTAAGAGCAAAACTACCTCATATAGTTTTATTTTATAAGTAGTTCCATTAAGGATATTGGCAATATTCAGAAATAATATTCTTGTGTTCGGGTTCACTGGCACCAAAGACAATAGCCATATGAATACATGCATGGTTAAATAGATGCGAGGAAAAGATTTAGTTGTCCATTCCTCTGTGGCCTGTTTATACAACGATGCAAGCACCAGGATCCAAGAAATAACTGTCCCTCTGCTCCAAATACTATCCTAATGAGCCATAGCAAATTTGAGAACCAAGTCTTTCAGTTGTGTCCAATTCAGCTGCCGGTTTTCAGACACACTCTGTCAGTTCACTAAAACAAACTTTCCTGCTATATGAAGTCATAATCCTTAACACAGGAAGCAACCATTGGTTAGTTAAGGTTTGGAGCCCTCTATTAATAACATAATTATCATGAAAAATGCTGTAGTAGGTGAGGAAAAAAATCCATCAAGCAGAACAAAATGCTCGTTAGCTCTTATCAACATTTTACCAATGTAATCCAATAATTCATTGACAGATACAATACTGAGATTTTATTTTCCATTGTATCATTTTGTTTTGTTTTACTTTTATATATCCTGATTTCTTTTTGGCTTAATTAAATTTCTTTCTCTTCCCTAGTATATGACTATAACTTAGGTAAGCCACTGAGTCAACTTCTTTGCCTTTCACGCATATTTTGATCCGATTTAAAACCAATTGCTGCTAATTATGCAGACTGGATAGTGATTCTAGTCAATAAACCAACCCTGCTGAGTTCACCTATTTGGGTTCCATATATCCAGGGATTACTCAAATGGTTTGGGTCTGGTCATTTTTTGCTGATGCTAAAACTAGAAAATTATTCTCAGTAAGGTGAAGTCAGGGTTTTTTTTTTTTTTTTTCTGACGTCTCCCTTATAAATGACTCCTCCGCTAGTCTGAAGACTGAATCCATTTACACAACAAATGTTTATCATCACAGTAACAGCCAGCCTTGGGCCCCTGCCATGAATTTCCCTGTAGAAGTATGGGTGTCATCCTGTCAATTCTGAGTTCCTCAAACAATTACTACCTAAAAACAGGATATGTTATTAGAATTCATATCAGTGGTTTAAAGTCCCATTAGTGGAACTGTTCCTTAACAGCATGTTCTGGTTTGCTATATAAGTTCTCTCACGGTTTTTAGTTTGTCAAGAACTCTGTTTAGAGTATTGGAGCTATAAATGCCGCATTTCAAAATGACTTCACACACCGGATAACTTTACATCAATAGATGTAGATTGAGCACTTTTGGGCACCAGGCTCTGGGGATTTATAGGGACCAAAAGCAGACTTGGTCCTGCCCTCGTGGAGCTTACTGACCCGTCGGAGAGACACCACCCTCATGGAAGGCAGAAGTGTGTTTTGGGACTGACCCTTTGGGAGGCAATAAACAAGGTCTTCTCTTTCTTTAAAATGTTCTTAAAGTATAGAAGATATATATTTTCTTTGTCTACAATCTTGTACACTTAATATACCTAAATGAGTGCTGAGGAAATGACAGCTGAACTCATCAAGTTGTATCACCTCGCCCCACCAAGAATCAATAACCCCTCACCCATCCTAGTTTCACTGCTTCTCATCAAAGGAATCATTATTTTTTGTTCTATAATTCATAATATCAAAATTTCCCTGAATAAGATTTATATGTAGGTGTATATAGCAATAGGTGTGTATGTACAGTTGACCTTTGAACAGTGTGGAGGTTAATAACTTACAGTCGGCCTTCCATATCCACAGTTCCTCTGCATCCTCGGATGGTGTACTACTATAGTGTTTACTATTGAAATAAGTGGACCCACGCAGTTCAAACCCACGTGTTGTTCAAAGGTCAACTGTATCTAGATACTTTAAGCTATAACAGGGACACAATGCCCGCCATCCTCAGGTCAGCCCAATCTGTAGGGGCTGAACCTGGCCCCCTGCCCTAACTCCCACAGGCTAATGACTCAGTATTTCTATGGGTCCTCCTTGGCGGCCTGTCCACTAATGGCCGCTCTTATATTACCCTGAGTAAATTTGATGGAGTAATATTGGTAGGATTTTATGACAGCAGTATGAATAGAATGAATATGAGGGAAACCTGGAAAGAAGGAGGGAGGGAAGGAGGGAAGGAGGGAGGGAGGGAGGGACGGAGGGAGGGAGGGAGGGAGGAAGGGAGGAAGGAAGGAAGGAAGGAAGGAAGGAAGGAAAGAAGGAAAAGAGTCACAAAGTGGCTGAAACCAAGGAAAGAAACCTAAGCAAAAGCAGGTAGACCAGAAGGTCAAGAAGCATGACTGCAGGAGATATGCAGAATTATTGTTGCCCCCAAAATGGTAAACACCTATCTTCCTCCATCATCTCATCCTACTGAAGTCCACTACCACAAGGTCATTACCAATCTTTTCCCAGCAACAGTTTCCCACTGGGCACTAAGTTGAATGACTCTATTCCTCAGACATCTATTAAACATCTCCTAGGCCCCAAGTGCAGTGCTAAGGACTTTGCCTGTATTAACCCTCTTAATCCCCACAAAAGCCCCATGGGATAGGCAGGGACCATATAGTCCCTCACTCAACACAAAGGGACCAAAAGCAGAAATACTCAACAGGTATTTGTTGAATCAGTAGTTTCAATAAAATATCCAACATGCTGTGATGGAGCACACAAAGGACTCCATGGAAGCTGATTCAAAAGGAAATCAGAGTGTTCCTTGAGGGCACAACTCTCTCCTCTCCTTCTTCCCTCTGTCCAGCACAGATGGCAACAGCCAATGTTTGTTGAATGAATGAACAAATGTATGAGTAAATTAAAATTTTTTTAAAACCTCCCCATAAACAAAGCAGATGCTGTCTCAAAGATTTATTTCGGAGTTTATAATTATAAAATTTCTTTCCATAAGGCAGGCTTCAATTCTGATGATTTGCCATTGTGAACCTGAATAAGGTTCTTTCTTTTTAAAAACAAATTTGAATTTGAGCTGTTAAGCAGAACCAGCTTTCAGTAGATTTTTCTCATCTCCTCCCCTACTGCTATATATCCTATGTCCACAAACAACGATGAAAAGGGGGAAATTTTTCAGTTTAAAGTGTACTCTTTGCATGAAAGAAAAAAAAAAGTTAAAAAGTCTAAATGGTTTTTGCCCAACTTATTTTGGGGAGAGTTGATGGAACTGGTTTTTTTTTTGCATTTATATAAACACAGCCTTATGTTTCTCTATAGTTTTTAATCCCCCTCCAATGAGAAGTATCACAAAGTTCTTTACCAATTATACAGCAAAGAAATTATACCATTATATAATGCCACAGATTGTGACAATTCAAAGTTAAATAGCAACTTAACATATTGAAAAGTATAACAGGAAGGAAAAAGCATTAACAAGTGAGCTCATCTAGCTTATTATAGACATCAGGGCTTCAAAGTTCCATTCTACAGCAACAGCAGGAGCAATCACCAGCTAAGAGGATGGAATGTACACATCACAAACAAGAACCTTGAAAGCTCCCGTGCACGTGGGCAAACCGGTTTCATCTTCTTGGTAGCTGACTCAGTTCAGCATGGACTTGGCCTTATCCCCAAATGTCCTCTGAGGTCATCACCCTCTGTTAATTTTCTTCTAATAATACATTAATGAATCAGAGGCTGGCAAGTAGTCAAATTTCCAAAACTCATTACAAAACTGCTTGCTGCCAATGGTAATGGTACAGGCTCTGCTTGCTGCCAATGGTAATGGTACAGGCTCTGCTTGCTGCCAATGGTAATGGTACAGGCTCTGCTTGCTGCCAATGGTAATGGTACAGGCTCTGCTTGCTATTCCACGGTTTCTGGCATTTGAGAGCAGGAAAATGTACGCATCAAAGTGGAATTTTTGATTTCCAAACATGGCTAACTTGAGGGGAGGGAGTGGGAATCCATTCTGTTAGCAGCCTATGTTCTTCAAAATATGGCGAGTGTGTTTCACAGACTCTTATCACCCTTTACAGTTTGATGCTCCTTAATTTGTTAGCTGATTTCTGTCAAATTCTAGCACATTCTAGAGATTTTGGTCTCTTCTCTGACACTGGATGCACATGGTTGGATGAAATAGTTTGAATAGATGCTATCTAGAGGGAAGAGAGCCAATGTTTCTGTACACCTTTGATAAACCAGATTCACAGCCAGATGCCTTCCATACACAAACCATAAAGCAGGTATCACCGCCTCATTGTATGAAGGAAAGGCCTGAGGCTTCATGAGATTAAGTCAACATTTTACAAGCTATGGTCTATGGGGTTCATGGATCAGAATCACCTGGAAACTTGTAAAATGCAGATCCCTGGGCCCCACCGTAAAACTACTTAATCGGAATATTTGGGGAGGGGCCTTGGAATCTGAATTTTAATTTTTCAAGTGATTCTCATATAATGAGGTTTCACTGGGTGAGTATTTCGCCCCAGGTCATCCTGCAAGGAGGGAGCAGAGACAGGCTCCACGTTTAGGTCTGTGGACTCCAAAGGCTCCATTCTTTGCTGTTTCTGAGCTCCCTTCTAGCTCTAGCCTTCTAACATTTTAGGAATATAACCAACTTAAGACATTACATTAATAATAATGATAGTTAGCTTTTTTGAGTGCTTATTATATGCCAGGCCTAAGTTAAATACTTAACGCACAATATTTCAATAATTGTCACAATACTCTGCTGGGGTCAGTATTATTATTATTATTATTATTACTATTCCCATTTTACATATCTCGGAACTGAGGACTGGAGAAATTATTTTAACCCATATCTGTCTATAGCAAATGTGGTACTAAGAATTGGCTTAAGCAGGCTGCTTGATCTAATCAAAATAAGGTAATATCTATGCAAATGCAGTTTTAGCACAAATCCCCTTGTCCTCTCTCCCAAACAGTCAGCTGCTCCTAAACCCGTCCAGTATGGAAATTCTGGAGGCTTCACTGGTCTAACTGGAAAGCCTATGCTCTTATTATGTGGTATTCTATAGACCTTGGACAACCATTTATTTTTAGCATAATTCAGTTCACTTTAGTTCATTCCAGTTCAATTCCACCAAATGCTTACGGAGCACCCAATATATAAAAGGGATGTGCTGAGCCCTGCAGAAGATGAAAAGGTAAATTAGAACTTTGTGCTCCTGAACCTCACTACCTAATGAAATAGAGAGATACAGATGATAAGTATTATACACAAGATTACAAAACTCAGTAAAAGAACAAAGAGGGAACGGCTAATTTTACTGCTCAAGGCCCCGCATCATCTTTCTCACCATCATTCTCTCTTGCCCCAAGCTACCTGGAAGAATAGACCAAAGACCAGCTATAACAAAAGGCAAGTGATGGTGCTTTATGAGATGGATACAGTGGAAAAGGATCAGACACTGAGGGTGGCAGTGACAAGGGTCCAGGGGAGAAGCTGCTCCATGGAGCTCTTCCCCGCTCTGTAGGGCAAATTCTCTTTTCCAAAGGATTCTGGCTCCCATTTGATAAAAACTGCTCCATGTGATGCCATTTCTCTATTTTCATCATAAATTGGGAGACTAGGATTGACATATACACACTACTATATATAAAATAGACAACTAACAAGTACCTACTGTATAGCACAGGGAACTCTACTCAGTACTCTGTAATGACCTCTATGGGGAAAGAAGCTAAAAAAGGAGTTGATATATGTACATGTATAACTGATTCACTTTGTTGTACAGCAGAAACTAATATAACATTGTAAATTAACTATACTCCAATAAAAATTTTTTTAAAAAGAATCTTAATTATTGCATATACTTGAAGCTTAAGTTATTGCCCACCCATCAAACTATGCCAAAAAGTCTATGTTATCCATATTTGCAACACATAGACAAATACCATATACTTAAATCTTAAAAGTATACTGCCTCGCTTTGAGCACCAGTAGATATTATCCAAGGTTTACTATGTCAGAGAAATAAGTTCCAGATGTTCCTATGTAACCCATTCTGCTACAATGAAGAAAAAAATACTGGTGAAGAAAAAAATATTTCTCTCATTAGTCCTAGCTCACTGTTAACAGGCCATCTGGTAAACCATTATTTTTGTTGTCAGAATTTCTTAAGACCTTTGCTTTATCTTTTTTTTCACTGTTCCTTAGTTTCTGTTGTGTCTTCCCCCTAGGGCTTCTGACAGGGAGCACCACCTAGATAGATGGGCTGAGTACCCACAATCCCCTCCCACAGCATAGTGATTTCTATGTGCCCCACTCTTTCAAAGCTATTACCTTAAATACCTTTTTGTTGTTACTCTGGTTGAAGACTGAGCACTATTAATTGATAGTCTGAGTGTTAAAAAGTAATGAAGAGAATTATGTACTTCTGGTCTTCAGTACAGCATGTAAGGAGCTTGCCATACTGTTCCATCCTAACAAGTAAAAAGCTGAACAAACTGAAAATCAACAACTCTTCTTAGATCTATCAGAAAACTGAGGTCACAAGACAAACTTTGCCCCCCAAATTGGAAAGAGACAGGTAGACACAGAGAACTGTTACTTACTGGAGCAGAAACCTACTAACAGAAATCTCTGTGGGAGCCCATACCAGGGTAGGAAAACCTGAGCTGTAATTGACAAATTGCCGGAAGCTCTGAGTAGGCAAGTCTGAGAGAGAAAAATTGCAGGGAGGGCCCAGTTTTAGGGGAGTATGCCCATGTTTTTGTGAGTTTTACCTCCAGAAGTTCTGCCAGGTTCTCACAGTGAATACTGGAGAAAAATGTCCTGGAGCTTTCCACTGGAGAGGGGGAAAAAAAAAAAATTTTTTTTTTTTTTGAAATATACCAGAGCATTCTGTTTTTAACAAGGCTTGCCCTGAAGAGAAACTGTTGGGGTTTTATCAGAGTCTAACTGATTTGAGGGATAAGAAATACCCAATTCCAGCCCCCTCTAGCCATCCTGTCCCATTTAAGATTGGCTGAGGGCAGGGCAGGGGTGTGTGTATATGTGATAGGACCTTAAAAATACTTCTAAAGTTCACAGTCCAAAGGCACAGTCTCACTAAAACACTGAGACCTAATCATAGGACTATAGAATGCTTCCCCTTCCCCACACCACATTACTAAAGGCTATTTACAGAAGTTCTTTTTACCCAGTGCCCTGCTTTCGACAAAAATTACAAGGTATACTAAAAGTCAGATTGAAGGGATAGGGCAAGCATCATAACTGGACTCAGATTATGGCAGGAATGTTAGAATTATCAGACCAGGAATTTAAAACAACTGGCTAATCTGCTAAGGACTCTAATGGAAAAGATAGACAACATGCAAGAACAGATGGGTAATGTAAGCATAGAGATGGGAATTCTAACAAAGACTCAGAAAGAAATGCTAGAGATCAAAAACATTGTAATAGAGATGAAGAATGCCTTTAGCTTGCTAGTAGACTGGACATAGATGAGGAAAAGAATCTCTGAGCTTGAAGGCATGTCAATAAAAACTTCCCAAACTGCAAAGCAAAGAGGAAGAAGGCTGAAAATAAGGGAACAGAGTATCCAAGAACAGTGGGACAATTACAAAAGGTGTAACATACCTGTAATGGTAATACCAGAAAGGAAAAAAAAAAAAAGAGTTAAAGGAACAGAGGACTATTTGATGCAATAATGATTGAGAATTCTCAAATTACTGTCAGACACCAAACCACAGATCCAGGAAGCTCAGAGAACACCACCAAGCAGGGTAAATGCCCCAAAACTACACCAGGCAAACCATTTTCATACTGCAAAAAGTCAAAGATAAAGAATGTCCTTAAGGAAGCCATAGATTAAAAATAAATAAAGACATACACCTTACCTACAGAGGAAGGAAGATAATAATTACATCTAACTTCTCCTCAGAAACCATGCAAGAAAGAAGAGAATGGAGTGAAATATCTAAAGAGTTGGGGGGAGGGGGAAACACCAACCTAGAATTCTGTATCCTGAGACATTACCCTTCAAAACTGAAAGAGAAATAGAACAAACAAACAAAACAAAACAAAACAAAACAAAAAAATTGAGGGAATTTGTTACCAGGATACCTGCTGTACAAGAGATATTCAAAGAAATTCTTCAGAGAGAAGGAAAATTATCTAAGTCAGAAACTGAGATCTACATAAAGAAAGGAAGAGCATTAGAGAAGAAATAAGTGAAAATAAAGCCTTTTATTCTTCTTATTCTTCACTGGTCTAGCAGATAACAGTTTGTTCAAAATAATAACAGTAACAGTGTATTGGATGATTATAACTTGTATATAAGTGAAATGAATGGCAGAAATGATACAAGAATTGGAGGGAGGAATTGGGAATACTTTGTTATTATAATGTCCTTGCACTACCTGTGAAGCAATAGTGTTATTTGAAAGTGGACTTGGATTAGTTGTAAATGTATACTGCAAACTCTAGGAAAACCACTAAAAAACTACAAAAGTAAGTATAATTGATATGCTAAGAAAAAAGAGAAAGTGGAATCATATACAATATCCAGTTAAAACCAAAAAAGGCATTTTTAAAAGTAGAAAACAAAAATAGGAACAAAGAACAAGAGCAACAAATAGAAAACAGTAATAATATGGTAGATTTTAATCCAACTATATCAATAGTCATTTTTTTAAACATCAGTGGTCCAAATACACCAATTAAAACACAGAGATTTGATGGAAAAAACATAGCATGCTAACACTAACCAAAAGAAAACTAGAGTAGTTATATTAATTTCAGACACAGCAGACTTCAGAGCAAGGAGAGTTATCAGGGTTAAAGAGGGCATTGCATACTGAGAAAGGGGTCAGTTCTCCAAGAAGATATAACAATTCTTAATGTGTATGTGCCTAACAACAGTGTCAAACTACATGAAGCAAAACCTGATAGAACTCAAGGAAAAACAGGTGAATCCACTATTATAGTTGGAGACTTCAATGCCCCTCTCTCAGAAATGCACAGATCCAGCAGGCAGAAATTCAATAAGGACATAGTTGAACTCAACAGCACCATCCATCAACTGGATGTAATTGACATCTATAGACTACTTCATCCAACAACAGAACCCACATTCTTCCTAAGTTCACATGGAACATTCAGCAAGTTGGTCACATTCTGGGCCATAAAACACAACAAATTTAAAAGAATAGAAATCATGCAATATCTGCTCTCAGACCACAATGGAATTAAACTAGAAATCAAAAGCAGAAAGATAGCCTTTTTTAGAAAAATCCCAAAATATTTGAAAAAGACAAGCTGTAGACTGGGAGAAAATCTTTGTAAAAAATGTATCTGGACTTTTTAATAAAAGATATATAAGGACTGTGACCAAAAATTTAAAAAAAAAACTCTTAAAATTCAACAGTAAGAAAACAAACAGCCTGATTTAAAAGTGGACAAAAGATCTGAATAGGCGGCTCACCAAAAGAGATGTACAAACGGAAAATAAGCATATTAAAGGATGCTCAATACCATATGTCATTAGGAAACTGAAAATTAAAACAACAATGAGATATCACCACAGCTATCAGAATGGCAAAAACCCAAGACACTTGCTGGCAAGGCTGTGGAGCAACAGGAACTTTCATTCGTTGCTGGTGGGAATGCAACACAATATTTTCGGTAGGAATGCAAAATGCCATTAGGAATGCAAAACTTTGGAAGACAGTTTGGCAGTTTCTGACAAAACTGAACCATACTCTTACCATATGATGGAGCAGTTGTGCTCCTTGGTATTTACCCAAATGAGTTAAAAACATGTCCACACAAAAACCTGCACGTGGAATCACCATATGATCCAGCAATTCCACTTTTAGGTATGTACCCAAAGAACTGAAAGCAGGATCCTGAAGAGATACATATATAGTCATGTTCATGGTAGTATTATTCACAATAGCCAAAATATGGAAGAAACCCAAGTGTCCATTGACAGATAAATGTGGTATAGGGCTTCCCTGGTGGTGCAGTGGTTGGGAGTCCGCCTGCCGATGCAGGGTGCACGGGTTCGTGCCCCGGTCCGGGAGGAAACCCACATGCCGCGGAGCAGCTGGGCCCGCGAGCCATGGCCGCTGGGCCTGCGCGTCCGGAGCCTGTGCTCCGCAACGGGAGAGGCCACGGCGGTGAGAGGCCCGCGTACCGCAAAAAAAAAAAAAAATGTGGTACATACATACAATGGAATATTATTCAGCCTTGAAAATGATGGAAATTCTGGCATACATTACAGCATGGATGAATCTGGAGGATGTTATGCTAAGGGAAATAAACCAGACACAGAAGGACAAATACTGTGATTCTGCTCACAAGAGATACTTAGAGTTGTCAAAATCATAGGGACAGAAAGTATAGAGCGCTGGTTGTCAGGGGCTGCAGGAAGGGGAATGGGAATTTACTCTTTAATGGGTATGGAGTTTCAGTTTTACAAGATGAAAAGGGATTTGAAAATGAGTGGTGGTGGTGTTTGCACCACAATATGAATGTCCTCAATACCACTAAACTGTACATTTTTAAATGGTTAAGATGGTACATTTTCTGTCATGTGTATTCTGTCACAGTATAAATAAATAAATAAATAAATAAAACCTGTACATGTACATTTACAGTACCTTTATCCATAATTGTCAAAAATTGGAAGGAACTAAGATGTCCTTCAGTAGGTAAATGGATAAATAGTGGTGCAGCAAACAAGGAAATGTTTTTTAGTGCTAAAAAGAAATGAGGCATCAGCCAGAAAAAGACCTGGAGGAACCTTAAATGCATATTACTAAGTGAAAAAGCCCAACCTGAAAAGGTACATACTCTATGATTCTGACTATATGACATTCTGGAAAAGGTAAAATTCTGGAGACAGTCAGTTGCTAACGGCAAGGGGAGACGGAGGGATGAATAGGTGGAATGCAGAGGATTTTCAGGGCAATACAACTATTCTGTATGATACTACAACAACAGATGCATGTCATTTCATTATACATTTGTCAAAACCCATACAACGTACAACACCAAGAGTGAGCCCTAATTAAACTATGGACTTTGGGTGACACTGACGTGTCAGTGTAGGTTCATCAAATGTGACAAATATGTTTACTGGTCATTCAAGTGGGGCAAAGGAAATATCCTTTTAAAACTCAAGCAAACTGGGTGTTTGTCTTGTAACCTGTCAGAGGAAATAAGCTGTAATTTTAAAAAATGTGACCAATATGCCACTCTGGCAGGGATGCTGATAGTGGGGGGGCCGTGCATGTGTGGGGAGGAGGGTTATGGGAACTCTGTACTCTGTGCTCAGCTTTGCTTTGACCCCGAAACTGCTCTAAAAATAAAAGTTTATTTTTAAAAAACAGTAATGAAGAACTATAGCAAAAACTCAGTTTGTAATCAGAATGTTATGAAATATTTTGTCTAGATTCTCTCAGATCTCTTTGTAACAATTCACATCTCCTATCCATTCCTCCTTGAAACTCTTGGCTCTTTGTACCATGCCGTCCTGGGTCTGCCTCACTCTGTTAGGGCACCTTCTCTGTCCTTATCCACCGAAGCTCCTGCTTTCTCTCCTAGACTTGCTGTAGGCACACCCCTCCGGAGTTCTCCTCAGGCATCCTTCTCTCCGAACCCACTCTCAGTTTTCAGTTACAAAGACCTATATGCACATGACCCCCACATCACCAGGCAGCTCTGAACCGTCCACCACCAAACGCCAGCCAGACCTCACCCCGCCCCGGGATACCACCCGGCGCCTGGAACTTGCCACATCTGAAGTTCATTTTCAAAACTAGCATCTATTCCGCCAAGATGAACGTGGTTCTCTCTGACTCCCAGGCTTGGATCCTCCTTTGATTACACCTTCTCTCTGGATCCCCGCATCCAATCAGCCACCAGGTTCTGTGTATTCCTCCATGTGTTTCTTTCTTGCCAACCCTGCCATCACCTCTGGAAGACAAGCCCTCTGTGCCTTCCACCTGGCACTTCTCCTTCATCCTGAAACCCATCTTCCTGCCTCAAGTCTTCCCTTCATTTTTTCATGCTTTAACCTGAAACAAAATCTGTTTTCTTCAAAATGTCTTTCCGTACAGGTTCCCTCTGTCTGCAGGAGCCTGTGTACTTGGGTCCCTGCCTTGAGCTACACTGCCCACAAGGTCTCCTCCAACCGTGAACCTCTTTGCAGCCATCACCTGGCATCTACCACATATGGCCTAAGTTTTAGTTACCTTCCTACCAGTGTCTGCACTCCCTTAACTAGACTTTGATGGCAGAACAAGTGCTTGTGGGTTACTTGGAAATGCCCACAAATACAGTAGGGCACCAACCCACAGCATCCCCAGGGGCCCAGACAGCATTCTTCTGCTTCTCAGTGGTATCATTATTAATAATATTGCCATTATTTACAATAACAAATGTTAATGAGGATGGACCACATGTAAAATCACAGGCCAGAGGAGGCCACTGACCATCAATTATTGTCTCTGTTGTACCTTCCTGCTCATTCATTTCTTCATTTCCAACAATGGCCCTACTTAGGTGAGGGGGGGAGTAAATTAGGAGTTTAAGATTAACATATACACACTCCTATACATAAAATAGATAACCAAAAAGGACAGGGAACTACACTTGATATTTTGTAATAACCTATAAGGGAAAAGAATCTGAAAAGGATTTTATATATATATATGTGTGTGTGTGTGTGTGTGTGTGTGTGTGTGTGTGTGTGTGTATATCTTTTTAGTATATATATATATATATATATATATAAAACATCTGAATCACTGTGCTGTACACCTGAAACTAACACAACATTGCAAATCAACTATACTCCAATTAAAAAAAAAAAGGCCCTATTTAGGTTTCTTAACCTATTTTTCTCTCCACATGCTGTTTATTCAGTCCTAGCATTTCTAACAAGTGCTTGCCTTTGAGCCTCCACTTTATGTTCTCTCTCTGTCACCATCCCCTACGTCCAGGTGCCAGCTGTTCACTGCCACCAGCCTGTTTCATCTAATTCTATTCTGTTGGCTTCAACCTTCCCAACCCTGAACATGTGAGATAATACATCCCTGCTCTTGATTGTGAACTTTTATTACCTTTAAAAATATACATATGTATACATACAGAAAGTTGTCCACCCATCATTCTAAAGAAAAGGCCTTTTTGTTTTAGGGGTTTTGGTTTTCGTTTTTTGACAGGTAACTTGAGAATATACGACACTTCTATACTGAAAATCTAAATTCCAGTTCAAAGGCCTTGTCCTCCAAGCAGTTATGCTTCCAATGGAGGTACTGATCTCCCAGATAGCTTTCACTTTACGAATGTGTGCATTTGTATATATTTCCTCATCATCTTTTTGTCAGTTTGTTCGCTTATTTAAAATACAATTACTGGGCTTCCCTGGTGGCGCAGTGGTTAAGAATCTGCCTGCCAATGCAGGGGACACAGGTTCAATCCCTGGTCCAGGAAGATCCCACATTGCCACGGAGCAACTAAGCCCATGCGCCACAGCTACTGAGCCCACATGCCACAACTACTGAAGCCCAGGCACCTAGACCCCGTGCTCTGCAATGAGAGAAGCCACCACAATGAGAAGCCCGCGCACCACAATGGTGCCAAACACAGCCAAAAATAAAATAAATTAAAAAAAATACAGCTACCATTTTAATGCACAGCAAGGGGCTTCCCTGGTGGCGCAGTGGTTGAGAGTCCGTCTGCCGATGCAGGGGACACGGGTTCATGCCCCGGTCCGGGAAGATCCTACATGCCGTGGAGCGGCTGGGCCCGTGAGCCATGGCCGCTGAGCCTGTGCGTCCAGAGCCTGTCAGAGCCTGTGCTCCGCAATGGGAGAGGCCACAACAGTGAGAGGCCCCCGTACTGCAAAAAAAAAAAAAAAAGATGCACAGCCAGAAAAAAAGGTATGCACACTAAAATGGTACTAGTGGCTATCTATGAAAGGTAGACTTATCAGTGACTTGTTTTATTCTTCATATTTTTACTTTAAACTTTCCCTACCCATGTAAGTGTGGCTCATCAAATGCAAAGAAAATGATAAAAATCCAAGACATGGGATTGGAAAACATAAAGTTTCTATAGGCTGCTATGTACAGACTCAGTTTTTGCTTTGTTTTTTTAATAAATTTCTTTATTTATTTTTGGCTGCGTTGGGTCTTTGTTGCTGCGTGCGGGCTTTCTCTAGTTTTGGTGAGCGGGGCTACTCTTCGTTGAGGTGCTCGGGCTTCTCACTGTGGTGGCTTCTCTTGCTGTGGAGCACGGGCTCTAGGTGTGTGGGCTTCAGTTGTTGTGGCACGCAGGCTCAGTAGTTGTGGCATACCAGTGTAGTTGCTCTGAGGCATGTGGGATCTTCCCAGACCAAGGCTCAAACACGTGTCCCCTGTATTGGCAGGTGGATTCTTAAGCACTGTGCCACCAGAGAAGTCCCCAGACTCAGTTTTAATAATGCCTCTTAGGTTCTAACATAGGATGATTTTTTTTTAAAGATTTTTTTGATATGGACCATTTTTAAAGTCTTTATTAAATTTGTTACAATATTGCTTTTGTTTTATGTTTTGGTTTTCTGGCCACAAGACATGTGGGATCTTAGCTCCCCGGCCAGGGATTGAACCCGCACCCCCTGCATTGGAAGGCAAAGTCTTAACTACTGGATCGCCAGGGAAGTCCCCACAGGATGATTCTTAAAAGCTTTTTCCTTGAGAACAGATCAAGGTGAGAAATCTCTTTATCTCGCTGCACATCCCAGTTATCAAGCTCCAAAGCCCCCCAGGTGGGAAGCAGAAACCGTGTTGTCAGAGCACGGCCCCTGAGACCTCCCCACTCCCAGTCCTCTTGGGTTCGTCTGTCACGTGAGCCAACCCTACAATTAAGACGAGTCACCCATCTGTATTGCGTGATGGAAGTCCCTACTAGAATTTCAAAACACTTTGCCAGGCTTCAATAAATTTGCTGGCAATTCCCAATTTCAGACATTTCAATTTTAGGCATTTGGAAGCCAGAAAGCCCTTCTCTCTAAGAAGAAAGAGAAATCCACACCTACATGGTGCTGACTTGCTCAGAGTTCCAACAGCAGCACCAATGAGGCATGGAGCACAGGGCTTGGAGCCCAGATGTGATCAGCGCTCTCAACTAAACCTTCTTGGCTGACACAATCCTCTGACTCACTTCAGTATCACACAGCCCTGGGCACACCCCAGTGCAATTACCTGTTAAAAGCATTTCTGTCACTTCCCCCCTCTGCCCCATAGCTGTTTGACTTCCATCCAGTCCTGCAGGGCTCTGAGTTGAGCTCTTTACTGAGTCTCTGTAACGGCATCCCTAAATGTGTATCTTACATTCAGGTACACAGACAGCATTCCTGGTCACTCCCAAGCAGCAGCTGCTCCTAAATGCATGACTGCAGCTCAGTGTCCCATGGACTGGCCACGTCATCTTTAAGTATCATATGCAACCCTGTCCCTTACCTATGAACTCCTAGGCCTCCCCTTCAGAGCAGCATCGGGTTGCCCACCTTCTCCCCACCAGCACTTCAGCTTTCTGATTGATCCACCTGTGCCTTGACCAGGCAGGGGAGGAGGTGGGCAGTAGATAAGCTGCTGCTGCCCCATCTTCCCACCCATTTTAGGTTACCCTGGTCTGATCTTCTCAGTGCCCCTTTGGCTGTGGGGGCTTGAAAGTGACACCTCCAAGTCATGGTCACTATCCTCCTACCTGCTTAATGTAACACATACACCAACACACAAACTTCAGAATGTTATTCCACGGGAGGTGTATAAAACCACGGGGTTAGAAAGACCTCAGAGGTTATCTGGATCGTTCTCCAGCCTTTGTTCACTCACTCATTCACTCGTTCATTTACTCATCCACTCTTCATTCATTCCTTCCTTCATTAATTCATTTAGTCATTGAACAAAATTGTGCTACATGGTACCAGGCCCTGAGGGTTCAGTAGCACTGAAACCAAGATCCTTAATATGGTAGACTCAACACCCATTGTTTGGTTTTGTTTGGGGCACAGTATGCACTCCCCCTTTTGTTGACAATGCCTCCTAGATATCCTTTTGGGGAGCCACTTGTCCCCCATTCACAGTCCACAGAGTTTCGAGGGGGCTAACAACGCCCCCTGGTAGAGCCCTTGGGTGGCACACAACCCAGAATCTCTGACCAATCAGAGACACAGTGACTGGTCTAGGGCAGTGATTCTCAAACATTCTGGTCTCAAGACCTCTTTACACTCTTAAAAATTACGGAGAACCCCAAGAGCTTTTAATTATCTGAGTTATAAACATTTACTGTATTTGGCAATTAAAATGAGGGAATTTTAAATATTTATGTATTTATTGTACTGACCCAATAGTCATGTGAATGAATGGAGTAGCGTGGGGCAGGGGTGGAGGCCATGCGTGGGCCCAACAGCCTGGCCTCCCTCTTGCCAAAGCTGATCTGGCCACCACCAGCAAAATGAGCCAACACTGGGCCCCGAGGTGGCACCTTCCCTCAAGGAGACCAACCAGAGCCTTGGGAGAAAAACTATATGGCACCCCTTCTAAGGGGTGTGATTCCTCTTGACAGAAATGACATATGCTAATGCGAATTTGCCTTTCTTGCTCACAGACCCTCAGTTAGCACCCCTATCGAACGGCTCCGGAGTTCTGATCCACATTCTCACAGCCCTCATAACACTGCAGCCCACAAACAATCAGCAGCAGCCCCACTTCACAACATGGAGATGTGGCAGAGCGCACCTGACCAGGGGACCCACTGGTCTCTTACATATCACATCACCCAGAAGTGGCTGGCCTACCAGAGGGACAGAATTATCTGCTGGAGGAACAGCTGAGCAGCCAGTTAGGATGCAGTGCATCCTGCAGGACACTGTACACATGCTAAACCAGTGACCAGTGTATACTGATTTGTCCCCAGTAGAAAAAAAACATGGATCCAGAAACCAAGGGATGTGAGCAGGATTGGCTCCACTTATTACCACATGGGAAAGTTTTGCTTCTCATTCCTGCATCTCTGAGCTCTGCAGTTTAGCAGGTTCTGGCTCTTTAAGGGGGATAAACTTGCTGTTGGACACAGCAAGAGTCCCACTGAACTTTCAACCATATCTGCCACCAGGGAACTTTGTACACCTTACACCAAGGGACTGAAAGGCGAGGAGAAGATCTCCACCACATCTGTGGTGCAGTAGGAGCTGAGAGTTAGGATTTGGAGGACTTCAGAATGTAGAGGATGATGGAAGCCATGGTCTTGGATTAAAGAAAAAAAAAGAAAGAAAAGGGGATAATCCATTTGTCTTCAAAGTCCATCAGATAAGGAGAGGGCAACACTTTCTTCCTGGCAGCAGTTCCCTTCTTTAGAGCTTAAATCCCTCACAGTAGTGTAATATAATTATTTCTTCTCTGGTTCTTTCATAAAACATTTTGCATCCTTAATGACAGTAAACCCCTCCCTCAATCTTTTAGGACAAAATAATCTCTGATCCCTTTCATTTTTTTCCTAAGCAAGATCAAAATTTTACTTAAGAAACATACCTAGATAAGTTAAAAATTAATTCCAGGACACGACTTCAGAGTTCCAGGAATCAGCGAAGCTCAACAGGCATGAGCACTGCCTGGGTGACCTTTTTTTTTTTTTCCAGTCCATGTTGTCAACAACCAGCACAGATGGTGAGCTTTTCCCAGGGCCATGCTTTGCAGAATGTTTCCATGACTTTATTATTTCAAAGTTGAAAAAGAGCAAGGATTATGTGTCCCCTTAAAGAACAAAACCAAGCATCTTAAGTAGAAACCAACCCCCCTCTTTGTAAGACCATGTGCTGTGTATCCATCTGAAGGTATTAGAGGCAGTGAGAGGGTAGGGGTCAACGTGTCACCACAGAGTGGACCAAATGCTGAACCAGAGGCTGAGATTCACCCCAGGATGTCCCCCAAGCATGGCTCTGGCTTGGTCAGTCCTCCCGGTGTTAGTTGCTCATTGCAAAGTGAAAGGATTAGGCTAAACGACAGCGGTGTTCTCTTGAAATCAAGAAATTCCATGCTATGGTGTGTTTCCTTATGATTCCATGTTTGCAAGTAGGCTTCCCCACCCAATAGTAAATCTTCAGGGCAGACACGTGGAATTGATTTCCCTTTTTCCACCCACACAGCACAACATACATTTATCTCTGATAGTGGCCCTCAAACTTGCCGGGCTTAAGAATCACCTGTAGTGATTTATGATGTCCTAGGGTTGTAGATGCCTCAGCCTTTTGTCCAGATGTTTGGGTTTGATCTGCGATGAGGTCCAAGAATTTGCATTTCGACCCATTTTCAGGTGATTCTAATGCAGGTGGCCCAGCACCACATTTGAGATTGGCCACTGCACACAGTGAGTACAAAATACACATTGCTGAACGACTAACAATTGTGGTATCTGTCATTTTCTCCATTGGGCCACGGCTTAATTTCTGGATGTGCTTCTTCAATACTGCTGCCTTTTAAAGCTTGAAAAATCATTTCCTTATGATGAATAAGTGATGATGATGATGATGATTATTTGAATTGGGAGATGATTGTGATTTGTTCTGATTTGCTATTCCAGATTTTTTTATATTATCAAGTACTAGGGAAATAAAATGAATTTTCAATAGCTAAATAACATCATTTTCTCTCATCTTTCACTCTCTGAAACTCTGACAAGTCAGATAAGTATATTTTAAAGAATAGCTAATATCTGTTCATTTATTTTTATTTCAAGTGACATTTCAGCAAAAATGCAATAATATAAAATGATTTCACTTATCTAATGTTTTCATAATTAAGTTACAAAATGATTCCCTTTTGCCTTTAAATGACTGGGGAATTTTTTGGTTTTGTTTTTGCTTTTTTTTAAAACTCAATCTCAGAGGTACTCCTCCAGTATAAAACTTTGTAGTGCCTCATTTGACCATTTAAAAAAGTATAGCTTGTAAAGCAGTGTTTAGATTTTCATAGCATTTGAATATTCTGCATGAAAATGCAATAAAGTCATAATAGGAGACAGGACAAAGGGTGGAAACAGTGCCTGGGACAGGTGTTAGGTGTCACAGTGTGAGACATAAACCAAGCCTGGGCCACCACAGGAGCTTCATCTGGCCTCTTGCTTTCAGTCTTGGTCCTTCACTCATTCTCCACCCAAGAGCCAGAGAAGCCTTTTAAAACATAAATCTGCGGGCTTCCCTGGTGGCACAGTGGTTGAGAGTCCACCTGCCGATGCAGGGGACGCGGGTTCGTGCCCCGGTCCGGGAAGATCCCACATGCCGCAGAGCCGCTGGGCCCGTGAGCCATGGCCGCTGAGCCTGCGCGTTCGGAGCCTGTACTCCGCAATGGGAGAGGCCACAACTGTGAGAGGCCCGTGTACCGCAAAAAAAAACCCCAAAAAAACAAAACAAAAATCTGCTTACACTTCTGTTATGGGCTGAATTATGCTCCCTCCTCCCCAATTCCTCCATTGAAGTCCTAACGCCCAGGACCTCAAGAATATGACTGTATTTGGAGATAGGGCCTTTAAAGAGGTAATTAAGGTAAAACGAGGTCATGAGGGTGGGCCCTAATCCAATATGACTGGTGTCTGAAGAGGACATAAGGACACAGACACACACAGAGGAAAGACCCTGTGAGAACAAAGGGAGAAAACAGCCATCTACAAGCCAAGGAGAGAGGCTTCGGGAGAAACTAATCCTGCTGACAACCTGATCTCAGACTTATAGCCTCCAGAACCGTGAGAAAATAAATTCCTGTTGTTTAAGCCTCCCAGTCTGTGGTATTTTGTTATGGAAGCCCGAGCACACTAATACAGTCTCTATCTCTCCCTCTCTCTCTCTCTCTCTCTCTCTCTCTCTCTCACACACACACACACACACACAAATACTCCACCCCCACTACTGCCATATTTCCTTTAAGAACCTCCAGCATCTCCCATTTCCCTTAGGATGGAGACCCATACACTGATCTCAGCCTATAAGGCCCTGCGTGTGGGCCCTGCCAGGCTTCCATTCAGCCGCTGGACACGCTGCATCTCTGTTTGCAGCCATGATGTTCTTTCTGTGACGTATCCCTCACTCCCCAGCACCTTGCACAGGTTCTTCCTCTGCCCAGAACACTCTTTCCCCCACCCCCTCCCACCCGGTCAGCTTCTAACAGTCCTTCAATACCAGCTTGAACGTCCTTTACAAGCTCCATCACAGACACTTTCACAACAGCAGACCCTTCTATAAACTCTCATGGCCCTTAGACATTTCCTCCATGATATATAGAATTTTTCCTCCATGTACAGACTTAAAATTTTCTTTTATATGCATTCATCTGATTATGTTATTCATGAGCTCTAAGAGGGCAGGAACCATGTCTCTTTTGCTCCCTATTGAATTCCCAGGGCCTCACAGAGGGTCTGGCACATAGTAGGTGCTCAACCAATAATTGTTGAATCAACGAATTTATAACTACTGCTGGTCTTGGGGAAATGGATGGGTCAAAGTGTACAACGGAAAGGGGACTAGTTAACAACTTTAGGTATAGGAGGAGCTCCATCAATGGCTGAAAGCTGACCTTAGAAACAACTCCCCTCTATTTGCAAGATGATCTTTAGTTACCAGAACTAGCAATTACTGATTTCACTCCACTGCCGATACAGACACTAAACACCCAACTGGCCCTCAGCTGGGCAATGGGAGGCCCTGCATTCACCCTGACCTTGACTTTGACCATTTCCTATGACCTCTACCCCTCTAAAAATCAAGGTTCCCCAGAATTCCCCAACCCTTGGCATCCTTTGGCCACTTGCTTGCCTTCTGGCCACTTGTTCTCCAAGCCCTACCCCTCCCTCCTATCCCCTTAGGAAGCAGTTTTTCTTGTGAACTTGTCATTATTCTCAAACCTGACAGAGCATGACAATCACACAGAGCCATTTTAAGAGCAACATTCCTGGGCCCCAGCCCCAAAGATTACCAAGTTCACCTGGAAAGAAAGCATCGTCTGTTGCCATCTGTTCTTAAGTGATGAGCCACACTATCTTGGCCTCCCTCAGTGTTAGAGTAAATTTATTTGAGTGGTTGAACTAGCTTAACTGTTTTCCAAACAGTGGCCTGGGATGATACGAAATTTGATAAGTACCGTGTAAGGTCCTAGCTGTATGATGACAAGTAGCATGTGTGTTGTGGCTCATAGTTGACAGACTCCTCCTTAGCCCTCCACTCGTTTGCTTCTCCCAACCCTGTGAAGGCAGGAGAGAGAGCACAGCCACAAGACCTCGTCATGGGCAGGGACACCGTGGTAAGTTCCTTGCCGGGGTTACATATTAGAAAGAGCAATTGTGCCACAGGTCAAACCTCTAAGCGCATGGAGCAGAAGTGGTCACTACCTGGCATCCACAGCCCTTCTCTCTGCCATTAAAACCACTACCTAATGCTTTCTGAATTCTGAATGAAAGCTGAGGTGAAATCAACGCAGCCTAATAGAAATGCATTTAATAATTATTTCTTAAATGTCTCCTGAGTGCAGGCGCCCATCTAGAAGCTCAGTGACGCAGTAGTAGCAAAGCACATCAGGACCTCACTCACACAGCACGCTTTCTGATGGGCAGAGCCCAGGTTGGCTGCCCCTTTCAGAGAAGGCTGATTGGATGCCCAAATTCATGACAGTAATGAAATGGATACTAAGAACATCTCTGTTTGAAAAGCATTTCTTTAAATAGGTTATCCTTAGGCTAATACACAAAATACACATTTCCACTAAAACCAAATAACCAGAAACATTTTTAAGGCATGGTTTTACTACTGCCTTGTAACCCCAGAGGAAAAGAAATACAAGACAGAAAGACTGAAGGGGATTTTTTTTTTTTAATTTCTAGACCACTTGTCACCTGTGTGCCATGTGCAAACCACTTCACCGCTTCCTGCCTCAGTCTCCTTACCTGCAAGATGAGAACTACAACAGCACCTATCCCAAGGTGTTAATGGAAAGAACAAATGAACTAACAGCTCCAAAGCACCCAGGACAGTGTTGGACACACAATACGCCAACCTCTAAAGCCCCTGTTATTTCCATTCAAGTCATCTTTCGAAGACATTTCTTTCACCTGTGAATGCTGGATTTTATCTTCTACTTCTCACTTCCTCTTAGGTTGCCTTTCTGCCTTCCCTGAAATTCACAATCACTCCCAATTTAATATCCACCATGAATTTAATTAAAGTTCTGTTAGCACCTACCTCTTCTAGACCATTGAGGAGGCTGTTAGATAAAATGTAATAAAGGTCCCTCGAGCAGCCCAGCAGACATTGCTATTAATCATTGTTTACTTCTCCACAGCCTGTGTTCATACTGGATGGCCATTTCCAAACCCAGTTGAATAAACTCAGCTAATATGACTTTATTTTTTTTAATGGTGTCAAGCGCCTTTCAAAAGCCATGGTACATAGTGGTGCTGAGTGGAAGCCCTGGCTTCTCCCCTCACCTGGGCTGGCACGGCTGAGGATGGATTTGAGTACCTGTGGGCAGCGATGTTCCCTCCTCGATACTCTCCCTCCACCATTCACGCCCCCCTCCCATGCACACAAATGAAAATCTCTCAAACTCCACTGTTAGAAATCCTGTCCTTGAACAATCTCTTGTCAATAATCTTCCCAGCTACCCTGGAAAGGGTGATAGAGGAAGTGCATATTGTTATTAATGTCTTTAAATTACTTCTGGAACAAGGAAATTGATAAACTAAATATATCTCATTCCGAATGAACTCCAGTCCTACTCCTCTGGGCCCACCAGGCCAGGCCCCCCATGACAAGACTGAGTGCAGCCTGCCTGTGTGCGGCTGTGTAGGGAGTGGACATGAAGGGAAGGCAAAAAAAGGGGGCACCAGGTGGAGAGGGTCACATTGAACACAACCTCCTCTCTTTCCCCAGAGCTGACTGATCCAACACTGCCTCTTTCTGCAACCCACACCCCAGCCTAAAGTATCTGCTACAACCCCAGCAGACTGGTCACAGCTGAGTTTATAAACACCTGCTCCCTCTCACCTTCTCAAGGGTCTGTGAGGTGTTTATACGTGGTTTAGAGGTATACAGTTCAGGGCTTGAAGGCAAATGATCCGGGTTCTAGCCCTGACTTCAGCACTTCCTATCAATTTCCTCACCTTGAACATAAAAGTAGTAACTGCTACTGCAAAGAGCTGTGGTAAAGATTCAGAGAGATTCTATACATGATGTCACTCAAACCTCATTGCTGCTAGGAGAGAAAATTAGGTTGTGCTGACAGGGAATTTTTCAGAGAACAAAGAGAGTGCAATTTAGTGAACCTGTCAATTTGTGTACCTTTGATGGTTTCGGTTTAAATCATACTCTGATCTTAAATAACAGCCAGAAAGGACCTGTGAGGTCCTCTGGCCCAATGTCTTACTCTAATCAGGAAGCCCTGACAGCCTTGCTACTCAAAGTGTGGTGCTTGGACCACAGCATCAATACCACCTGGGAGCTTTTAGAAATGCAGACCCTTGGGTCTCACCATCAATCTACTCACCTCATTCAAGAATCTGAATTTTGACAAGATGATTTGTATGCATATTAAAGTTTAAGATCACTGCCCTACATAATACCCTTTACAGATCAATAGCTTAGCAAAGCCATAGTGTGCGTGCGTGTGTGTGTGTATGTGTGTGTGTGCGCGCGTGTAGGGGAGGGTGCCCAGGGATTAGAGCATTCAAATGTCATAAATCTCCTTTCCAGAAGCAACGAACTTTTGAGTGGGCTATTCTAAAAATGAAGAGAGAGTTCATACATATGTAAATTCTCATCTTCTTTATTTTGACCTTGAACCAAGCTGATTCTTATTTTCCTCCTTTCTGCTCTCTGAGTCACTTGATTTCCGTTTGTTTTGTAATTCCTCTTTGGGGAATTGGGCACTTCAGTGCCAGGAGGGATTAATATTTATCCCATTTTCAACCCAGTTTCTGGATAGGTGGCAGTTTGTTCAGCCCCAGGACTGCCTGCAGAGGTGGGTGTGGATGAAGACCCATGCATACCAGGACTTGTGAACCTGTGAGTTTAAGTTCAACCAAAACAGAGGGTAGAGTACAATCTAGGTTCCCCTTGGTCTCCAGTTTTTGTACTGTCATCTGACAAACACTGGCCTGCAAAATCCAAAGATGCACTGCCCTTCAGTGGCTTCACTGGAAGAAGATTCAGGAGAGCCTGAAACCCCCTCCTGGCTCCTTTAAGCCTTTTTCCAGGCTCGTCCTCTGCAAGATGCCCAACCACAGATTTCCACTTTCCTGAATCCCTCTCAATTGCATATGTTCTCAGATTTAAACATATATATATATATATTTCAGAATCACTACAGGTTTTTCAACTAGATTAGAGTTTTCCCAATGAGCAGAAACATGTCTCAACAACTTTGGGGAGGCACCAAGGCGACACTTAGAATCACTAAGAAACTGTGTCTTGGAGACTTGGACTTCCTGAGCCTCCGTTTCCTCAACTGTGAAACAGAAATAATAATTATCATGAGAATTAAGCAGCAAAAAAGGGTTAACACATAGAAAGTACACAATGAAGACAACTGGCCACAGAAATCAGACAAGCCCGGCACCACCACATCCTCTTCTCTCCCTTCAGTGGAGGAGCAAGAAGGTAGTAGAATGGCTGCTCACATAATACAATATGGGTCCTGGTTTCCTTAGTATCCATCATTGAATTTGTCTTTGTTCATCGAACAATTTGCATGTCAGTAAGAAGCCTTGAAAATGACTGCAGAGCGCTGGCTGAATGAAAAGTGGGAAATGCCTAATGTAACCCAAGTGACAAACTCTCATTTTCCTGTTCTCCGAAATGCATGAAATTTCCCCTGCAAGGTTTGGGTCCCCTTCTATGTGGGAAGAGAATCTGAACGTCAGACAGGGGGGTGGGGGTAGAAGCGAGACGAAGAGAGTATACCTGATGCAGACAGTAAAGTGAATGAGATCGAAGCTAATTAGACGCTTCTGAAATACCCACATCTTCTAAAAACCAGGAGAAAACACGGATGAGCTTCAGCTGGCAGATTGCATCTTGTTGCCTAGCACTGGCTGAAGTGACTGGGAGCTGCCAGGCAACCCATCCTCCTGGGCTCAGTGATCCAGCAAACGCTAGACAGATGCTGTTCCTCCGCTACCCCGCCACCCCTCACAATTCTCTCATCTGTGAGATTCACACCTGATTAATGTTTCCTCTGGACTTCTTTCCGTTTGGATAGGGAACTGCGACATGCAGCATTGCCCGTGCTCAAGTGAGCCTGGCTGCCAACCTAAAGAATGTCTCTCGGCAAAAAAACAAATGACTCTCTAAAAATTAAACTCTTGGAAGATTGAAGCTTGAAACTCTGGAGTGCAGGGTGAGAATCTGAACCATTTCTTGCAGAAATTACCAAATTACCACCTGCATCAAAAGCAGATTTGTCTGGTACTGATGAGAATGCCCTGAGCCAGACTGCAAAGTCACCCAAGTCTATTCTCATCACCCTAAATTATTTGGGGGGAGGGGAGGTGCTTTTCCCTAGCAGGGAGCTTCCTCTAACTGTTTACAGGGTTTAGTCTTTCCAGCAAATCTGCTCCATCCTATGGAAGAGCTGAGTGTAAATACAAATGATTGATAACAGCTTACTCTTACCCTAGCCTACTCTCCTCAGGAGTGTTTACATCATAAGGATGCAAGGTAGAATTTCAAGAAGGAGGTAGAGAAAGCAATTTTTTTGTCCTTCTTTCTTCCCTCTCTTCCTTCCTGTTTAACAAAAATCATAATACAACAGTGGTGACCTATTTAGCTGGGCTGCTTACTAGTTCCTACTCTCCAGGAACCTCTGATGATAAAAGATATTAAACTATTCAAGAGAGTATTGTTGATCACACACTATTAAAGAGAATCACTTGCTGTAGTTTTGCCAGATCTCAGGTATATTGGAGCTTTCTGGATTAATGAGATAGAGGTTTTCATTCTGAGCAGGGCATTACTATTTCTCCCTTTCCATTTATTCAGTGTTTATAACTTTTCAAAGTGTTTCCACATCTATTACCCCACTGTTCTATAAACACCTATGCTCTGATGCACATAAGTTAATTACATTGCTTTTCATTTAGGATAGAGAGAGAGATTGAAGAAAACTGCAGAGCATAGTGGGAATGAATTTCAGTCCACAAACTCAGGTGCAATGGAAATTCCACTCTATTTAGGTCAACTTAATTTGGAATTGAGGCCCATCCCAATGGACTAGAAAAATTCAGTTATCAGTCATTTTCGCCCTAGAATCCGGGAGGCTTGGGAAGTGCCTGGAAAATGGAGCGAAATTCCCTTACCCCGAGTCTATGGTAGTTACTGTGGTATTCTCAGATCCAAGCTCATGTGGTCCCTTGAAGCTCTTGCCTTCCATCCCACAGGTGAGGCACCAAATCTTTGCTGAGTCCTGGAGTCTGGAGACCTCAAGCCACCACCAACCATCTCCTCTGAGGTCCCTGGCACACCTTCACCCTCTGATCTCCAGCCTTTCCTATCCTGAGGGAATCATCTCTCCTTTGCTACACACAAGACTGCTCTTCTTCTTGACTGCCCCCAAAACGCTCCACCCCCACCAATCTTGAGTTATGCCTTCGATGGCTTAGATTTCAGGAAAATGCAAAAGCAATAATTTTCAACTGGTTCTTCTTTGAATGTCACCAATTATTTGTTCTCAAGAATTTGAATCACATGTGACCAACAAGGGCTTAATTTCCAAAATATACAAACAGCTCATACAACTCAGTAACAAAAAAACAACCCAATCAAAAAATGGGCAAAAGATCAAAGTAGACACTTCTCCAAAGAAGACATACAGATGACCAACAGGTACATGAAAAGATGTTCAACATCGCTAATTATTAGAGAAATGCAAATCAAAACTATCATGAAGTATCACCTCACACCAGTCAAAATGGCCATCATTAAAAAGTCTAGAAATAACAAATGCTGGAGAGCCTGCAGCGAAAAGGGAACCCTCCTACACTGTTGGTGGGAATGTAAATTGGTGTAGTCACTATAGAAACCAGTGTCAAGATTCCTCAAAAAACTAAAAACAGAGTTGCCATATGACCCAGCAATCCCACTTCTGGGCATGTATCCAGACAAAACTATAATACAAAAAGATACAGGCAGCCTATGTTCATAGCAACACCATTCACAATAGCCAAGAAATGGAAACAACGTAAATGTCGATCAACAGATGAACAGATAAGGAAGATGTGGTATATATATACAATGGAATACCGCTCAGCCATCAAAAACAATGAAATAATGTCATTTGTAGCAACATGGATAGACCTAGAGATTATCATACTAAGTGAAGTAAATCAGAAAGAGAGACAAAGACCATATGATATCACTTATATGTGGAATCTAAAATAGGACACAAATGAACTTACCTACGAAACAGAAACAGACTCACAGACATAGAAAACAGACTGGTGGTTGTCAAAGGGGATGGGGGCTGAGGGAGGGATGGATAGGGAGTTTGGGATTAGCAGATGCAAACTATTGATATTATATATAGAATGGATAAACAGCAAGGTCCTACTGTATAGCACAGGGAGCTATATTCAATATCCTGTGATAAACCATAATGGAAAAGAATATGAAAAAGAATGTGTGTGTATATATATATTTATATAACTGAATGACTTTGCTGTACAGTAGAAATGAACACCACATTGTAAAACAACTATACTTCAATAAAATAAAATTTTTAATTAATTTATTTGCTATTTATTTTTGCCTGCATTGGGTCTTCATTGCTGCGTGTGGGCTTTCTCTAGTTGCAGTGAGTGCGGGCTACTCTTTGTTGCGGTGCGCGGGCTTCTCATTGTGGTGGCTTCTCTTGCTGCAGAGCACGGTCTCTAGGTGTGAGGGCTTCAGTAGTTGTTGCTCGCAGGCTCTAGAGAACAGGGTCAGTAGTTCTGGCACACGGGCTTAGTTGCTCTGCAGCATGTGGGATCTTCCCGGACCAGGGCTCAAACCCATGTCCCCTGCATTGGCAGGTGGATTCTTAACCACTGCGCAACCAGGGAAGCCCAACAAAAATCTTTTAAAGAAGGATTTGAATCACAAATGGATTTGCACTAATGATATTTTTAGAGTGTCTTCACAGAATTTTCATTGAAAACTTTGTATATATATATATTTTAACATCTTTACTGGAGTATAATTGCTTTACAATGGTGTGTTAGTTTCTGCTTTATAACAAAGTAAATCAGTTATACATATACATATGTTCCCATATCTCTTCCCTCTTGCGTCTCCCTCCCTCCCACCCTCCCTATCCCACCCCTCTAGGTGGCCACAAACCACCAAGCTGATCTCCCTGTGCTATGCGGCTGCTTCCCACTAGCTATCTATTTTACGTTTGGTAGTGTATATATGTCCATTCCAGTCTCTCACTTTGTCACAGCTTACCATTCCCCCTCCCCATATCCTCAAGTCCATTCTCAAGTAGGTCTGTATCTTTATTCCCATCGTAACCCTAGGTTCTTCATGACTTTTTTTTTTCCCTTAGATTCCATATATACGTATTAGCATACAGTATTTGTTTTTCTCTTTCTGACTTACTTCACTCTGTATGACAGACTCTAGGTCCATCCACCTCACTACAAATATCTCAATTTTGTTTCTTTTTATGGCTGAGTAATATTCCATTCTATATATGTGCCACATCTTCTTTATCCATTCATCTGATGATGAACACTTAGGTTGCTTCAACGTCCTGGCTATTCTAAAGAGAGCTGCAATAAACATTTTGCTACATGACTCCTTTTGAATTATGGTTTTCTCAGGGCATATGCCCAGTAGTGGGATTACTGGGTCGTATGGTAGTTCTATTTTTAGTTTTTTAAGGAAGCTCCATACTGTTCTCCATAGTGGCTGTATCAATTTACATTCCCACCAACAGTGCAAGAGTGTTCCCTTTCCTCCACAGCCTCTCCAGCATTTATTGTTTCTAGATTTTTTGATGATGGCCATTCTGACTGGTGTGAGATGATATCACATTGTAGTTTTTTTTGTTGTTTTTGTTTTTTTTTCGTTACTCGGGCCTCTCACTGTTGTGGCCTCTCCTGTTGCGGAGCACAGGCTGCGGATGCACAGGCTCAGCAGCCATGGCTCATGGGCCTAGCTGCTCCATGGCATGTGGGATATTTCCCGGACCGGGACACGAACCCACATCCTCTGCATCAGCAGGCAGATTCACAACCACTGTGCCACCAGGGAGGCCCTCTCACTGTAGTTTTGATTTGAATTTCTCCAATGATTAATGATGTTGAGCATTCTTTCATGTGTGTGTTGGCAATCTGTATATCTTCTTTGGAGAAATGTCTATTTAGCCCCTCTGCCCATTTTTGGATTGGGTTTTTTGGTTTTTAGTTACTGAGCTGCATGAGCTGCTTGTAAATCTTGGAGATTAATCCTTTGTCAGTTGCTTGATTTGCAAATATTTTCTCCCATTCTGAGGGTTGTCTTTTGGTCTTGTTTATGGTTTCCTTTGCTGGGCAAAAACTTTTAAGTTTCATTAGGTCCCATTTGTTTATGTTTGTTTTTATTTCCTTTTCTCTAGGACGTGGGTCAAAATGGATCTTACTGTGATTTATGTCATAGAGTGTTCTGCCTGTTTTCCTCTAAGAGTTTGATAGTGTCTAGCCTTACATTTAAGTCTTTAATCCATTTTGAGTTTATTTTTGTGTATGGTGTTAGGGAGTGTTCTAATTTCATTCTTTTACATGTACCTGTCCAGTTTTCCCAGCACCACTTAGTGAAGAGGCTGTCTTTTCTCCACTGTATATTTTCGCCTCCTTTATCAAAGATAAGGTGACCAGATGTGCATGGGTTTATCTCTGGGCTTTCTATCCTGTTCCATTGATCTATATTTCTGTTTTTGTGTCAGTACCAAACTGTCTTGATTACCGTACCTTTGTAGTATAGTCTTAAGTCAGGGAGCCTGATTCCTCCAGTTCCATTTTTCGTCCTCAAGATTGCTTTGGCTATTCAGGGTCTTTTGTGTTTCCATACAAATTGTGAAATTTTTTGTTCTAGTTCTGTGAAAAATGCCAGTGGTAGTTTGATAGGGATTGCATTAAATCTGTAGATTGCTTTGGGTAGTATAATCATTTCCACAATGTTGATTCTTCCTGTCTAAAAACATGGTATATCTCTCCATCTATTTGTATCATCTTTAATTTCTTTCATCAGTGTCTTATAATTTTCCGCATACAGGACTTTTGTCTCCTTAGGTAGGTTTATTCCTAGATATTTTATTTTTTGTTTCAGTGGTAAATGAGAGTGTTTTCTTGATTTCATTTTCAGATTTTTCATCATTAGTGTATAGGAATGCCAGAGATTTCTGTGCATTAATTTTGTATCCTGCTACTTTACCAAATTCATTGATTAGCTCTAGTAGTTTTCTGGTAGCATCTTTTGGATTCTCTATATAGAGTATCATGTCATCTGCAAACAGTGACAGCTTTACTTCTTCTTTCCTGATTTGGATTCCTTTTATTTCTTTTTCTTCTCTGATTGCTGTGGCTAAAACTTCCAAAACTATGTTGAATAATAGTGGTGAGAGTGGGAAACCTTGTCTTGTTCCTGATCTTAGTGGAAATGGTTTTAGTTTTTCACCATTGACGATTATGTTGGCTGCGGGTTTGCCATATATGGCCTTTACTATGTTGAGGAAAGTTCCCTCTATGCCTACTTTCTGCAGGGTTTTTATCATAAATGGGTGTTTAATTTTGTCGAAAGCTTTTTCTGCATCTACTGAGATGATCATATGGTTTTTCTCCTTCAATTTGTTGATATGGTGTATCACATTGATAGATTTGCGTATACTGAAGAATCCTTGCATTCCTGGAATAAACCCCACTTGATCATGGTGTATGATCCTTTTAATGAGCTGTTGGATTCTGTTTGCTAGTATTTTGTTGAGGATTTTTGCATCTATGTTCATCAGTGATACTAGCCTATAGTTTTCTTTTTTTGTGACATCTTTGTCTGGTTTTGGTATCAGGGTGATGGTGGGCCCGTAGAATGAGTTTGGGAGTGTTCCTCCCTTTGCTACATTTTGGAAAAGTTTGAGAAAGATAGGTGTTAGCTCTTCTCTAAATGTTTGATAGAATTCGCCTGTGAAGCCATGTGGTCCTGGGCTTTGGTTTGTTGCAAGATTTTTAATCACAGTTTCAATTTCAGTGCTTGTGAATGGTCTGTTCATATTTTCTATTTCTTCCTGGTTCAGTCTCGGAAGGTTGTGCATTTCCAAGAATTTGTCCATTTCTTCTAGGTTGTCCATTTTATTCACATAGAGTTGCTTGTAGTACTCTCTCATGATCCTTTGTATTTCTGCAGTGTCAGTTGTTACTTCTCCTTTTTCATTTCTAGTTCTATTGATTTGAGTCTTCTCCCGTTTTTTCTTAATGAGTCTGGCTAATGGTTTATCCATTTTGTTTCTCTTTTCAAAAAACCAGCTTTTAGTTTTATTGATCTTTGCTATCGTTTCCTTCATTTCTTTTACATTTATTTCTGATCTGACCTTTATGATTTCTTTTCTTCTGCTAACATTGGGGGTCTTTTGTTGTTCTTTCTCTAATTGCTTTAGGTGCAACGTTAGGTTGTTTATTTGAGATGTTTCCTGTTTCTTAAGGTAGGATTGTATTGCTATAAACTTTCCTCTTAGAACTGCTTTTGCTGCATCCCATAGGTTTTGGGTCATCATGTCTCCATTGTCATTTGTTTATAGGTATTTTTTGATTTCCTCTTTGAGTTTTTCAGTGATCACTTGGTTATTAACTAGTGTATTGTTTAGCCTCCAGGTGTTTGTATTTTTTACAGATCTTTTCCTGTAATTGATATCTAGTCTCATAGCATTGTGGTCAGGAAAGATACTTGATACAATTTCAATTTTCTTAAATTTACCAAGGCTTGATTTGTGACCCAAGATATGATCTATTCTGGAGAATGTTCCATGAGCACTTGAGAAAAATGTGTATTCTGTTGTTTTTAGATGGAATGTCCTATAAATATCAGTTAAGTCCATTTTGTTTAATGTATCATTTAAAACTGTGTTTCCTTATTTATTTTCATTTTGGATGATCTGTCTATTGGTGAAAGTGGGGTGTTAAAAGTCCCTACTATGATTGTGTTACTGTCCATTTCCCCTTTTATGGCTGTTAGTATTTGCCTTATGTATTGAGGTGCTCCTATGTTGAGGGCATAAATATTTACAATTGTTATATCTTCTTCTTGGATTGATCCCTTGATCATTATGTAGTATCCTTCTTTGTCTCTTCTAATAGTCTTTATTTTAAAGTCTATTTTGTCTGATATGAGAATTGCTACTCCAGCTTTCTTTTGGTTTCCATTTGCATATATCTTTTTCCATCCCCTCACTTTCAGTCTGTATGTGTCCCTAGGTCTGAAGTGGGTCTCTTGTAGACAGCATATATACAGGTCTTGTTTTTGTATCCATTCCGCCAGTCTGTGTCTTTTGGTGGGAGCATTTAATCCATTTACATTTAAGGTAATTATCGATATGTATGTTCCTATTGCCATTTTCTTAACTGTTTTGGGTTCGTTATTGTAGGTCTTTTCCTTCTCTTGTGTTTCTTGGCTAGAGAAGTTCCTTTAGCATTTGCTGTAAAGCTGGTTTGGTGGTGCTGAACTCTCTCAGCTTTTGCTTGTCTGTAAAGGTTTTAATTTCTCCATCAAATCTGAATGATATCCTTGCTGGGTAGAGGAATCTTCATTGTAGGTTTTTCTCCTTCATCACTTTAAATATGTCCTGCCACTCCCTTCTGGCTTGCAGAGTTTCTGCTGAAAGATCAGCTGTTAACCTTATGGGGATTCCCTTATGTGTTATTTGTTGTTTTTCCCTCGCTGCTTTTAATGTTTTCTTTGTATTTAATTTTTGACAGTTTGATTAATATGTGTCTTGGTGTGTTTCTCCTTGGATTTATCCTGTATGGGACTCTCTGTGCTTCCTGGACTTGACTATTTCCTTTCCCATATTAGGGAAGGTTTCAACTATAATTTCTTCAGATATTTTCTCTGTCCCTTTCTTTTTCTCTTCTTCTTCTGGGACCCCTGTAATTCGAATGTTGGTGCGTTTAATGTTGTCCCAGAGGTCTCTGAGACTGTCCTCAGTTCTTTTCATTCTTTTTTCTTTATTTTCTTTATTTATTCTTATTTCTTTACTGCTCTGCAGTAGCTATTTCCACTATTTCATCTTCCAGGTCACTTATCCATTTTTCTGCTTCAGTTATTCTGCTACTGATCCCTTCTTGAGTATTTTTAATTTCATTTATTGTGTTGTTCATCATTGCTTGTTTCCTCTTTAGTTCTTCTAGGTCCTTGTTAAATGTTTCTTGAATTTTCTCTATTCTATTTCCAAGATTTTGGATCATCTTTACTATCATTATTCTGAATTCTTTTTCAGGTAGACTGCCTATTTCCTCTTCATTTGTTTGGTCTGGTGGGTTTTTACCTTGCTCCTTCATCTGCTGTGTGTTTTTCTGTCTTCTCATTTTGCTCATCTTACTATGTTTGGGGTCTCCTTTTCTCAGGCTGCAGGTTCATAGTTCCCGTTGTTTTTGGTGTGTGTCCCCAGTGGCTAAGGTTGGTTCAGTGGGTTGTGTAGGTTTCCTGGTGGAGCGGACTAGTGCCTGTGTTCTGGTGGATGAGGCTGGATATTGTCTTTCTGGTGCGCAGGTCCACATCTGGTGGTGTGTTTTGGGGTGTCTGTGGCCTTGTTATGATTTTAGGCAGCCTCTCTGCTAATGGGTCGGGTTGTATTCCTGTCTTGCTAGTTGTTTGGCATAGGGTGTCCAACATTGTAGCTTGCTGGTCATTGAGTGTTGAGATGGAGATCTCTGGGAGATTTTCACCGTTTGATATTACTTGGAGCTGGGAGGTCTCTTGTGGACCAGTGTCCTGAAGTTGGCTCTCCCATCTCAGAGGCAGAGCACTGACTCCTGGCTGAAGCACCATGAGCCTTTCATCCACACAGCTCAGAATAAAAGGGAGAAAAAATAGAAAGAAAGAGGATAAAATAAAATAAAGATAAAATTAAATAAAGTTATTAAAATAAAAAATAATTATTAAGAAAAAAAATATTTTTAAGTAAAACAAACAAACAAAAAATGGATGGACAGAACCCTAGGACAAATGGTGAAAGCAAAGCTATACAGACAAAATCTCACACAGAAGCATACACATACATACTCACAAAAAGAGGAAAAGGGGAAAAAATAATATATCTTGCTCCCAAAGTCCACCTCCTCACTTTGGGATGATTCGTTGTCTATTCAGGTATTCCACAGATGCAGGGTACATCACGCTGATTGTGGAGATTTAATCCGCTGCACCTGAGGCTGCTGGGAGAGATTTCCCTTTCTCTTCTTTGTTCACACAGCTCCTGGGGTTCAGCTTTGGATTTGGCCCCGCCTCTGCGTGTAGGTCGCCTGAGGGCGTCTGTTCTTCGCTCAGACAGGACGGGGTTAAAGGAGCAGCTGATTCGGGGGCTCTGGCTCACTCAGGCCGGGGGGACGGAGGGGCACGGTTGCGAGTCAAGCCTGCAGCGGCAGAGGCCCTGGTGCAGGTCCCGTCCCTATTCTTTTGTCTCTGTTTTTTCTTTTTTCTTTTGCCCTACCCAGGTATGTGGGGAGTTGCTTGCCTTTTGGGGGGTCTGAGGTCTTCTGCCAGCGTTCAGTGGGTGTTCTATAGGAGCAGTTCCGTGTGTAGATGTATTTCTGATGTATCTGGGGGGAGGAAAGTGATCTCCGTGTCTTACTCTTCCGCCATCTTCCTCAACTCCGAGAACTTTGTATATTGACTCTTCATCCTGTTAACAGCTTGATTTGACTTAAGAAAAATGGAATTCAAATGCAAAAATGCCTGGGATGAGGAGGAATAACAAAGGGTACAACTATCTGTTTGAAACTGGGCAGGAGCGGGGGGTGGTGGAGTGCAACAGAACATATAATATACACTAAAAGTCCAAAAAATATATTCAGCCTTAAAAGGAAGGAAATTCTGACATATGCTACCACATGGGTAAACCTGAGGACATCATGTGAAGTGAATAAGCCAGTCACAAATGGATGGACTCCACTTCTATGGGTATCTAAAGTAGTCATATTTGTAGAAACAAAGTAGAATGTTGTTTGTCAGAGATTGAGGGGAGGGGTGGTGGGAAGTTGTGGTTTAATGGAAGCTGAGTTCCCGTTTTTGCAAGTTAAACACTCTTAGAGTGACGGGGTTATTTATTTATTTATTTATTTTAACCTGTGTTTTTGGTGTCATAGCCAAGAATTTATCAACAAACCCAATGCTAGGAAGCTTTTTCCCTAGGTTTTCTTCAACGAGTTTTATAATTTTAACCCTTACATTTAGGTCTTTGACCCATTTTGAGTTAAGTTTTGTATATGCTATATGGTAAGGGTCCAACTCCATTCTTTTGCATGTGGATATGCATTTCCCCAACACCATTTGTTGAAAGGATTGTCCTTTCCCCCACTGAATAGTCTTGGCACCCCTGTCAAAAATCAACTGACCATGTATGTCACTGACCACTTTTAACCCTGATAACAGCACATCATTCCTACAATGTGTATAGCACCTGCTGCATGCCCAGCAGTTTGCTAAGTGAAGATGAATAAAACACAGTTTCAAGGAGCTCAGAAGCACACAGAGGAGGCCAGAGAGAAACCCAACTAATACAATGAGGCAGCATGTGATATGTGCTCAAATAGAGGCACACCCAAAACCCTGAGGGGCCCAGAGCAAAGCACAGTTAATTCTGGCAAGAGAGCTGGGGAAGTTTTCACAGCACTGGTGGTTTTTCAAGCTGTACCTTGGCATAGGGATTGGCTTTCCTCATGCAGAGCTGGGTGGAGGAAAACTGTACAGAAAAAATGAGAGGTACGAGTGTCTCTCATGCCAGCACCTCAGATATGGAGCAGATTTGCAGAGCCAGTGGAGATAGGGATGGTGATAGGGCTTGGGACAGGGAGGGGGGGAAAGAGATGGGGAGCTGGGTTTCTACATCTCCTTTCCTCGAGTGGCTCTGCAGGGCTGGCAAAGCAAGATCTGATCCAAAACTCCAGGCCGCTAACTGGTCAAAGCCTCTTAAGTCCCAAATGTTGACTCAGTCCATTTTCCAATGGGGCAGAGCACAGAGAGTTGGACCCAAGGGTCAAATAGCCCTGGCTGGGATCTCTGTGGTCTGGCATGGAGCCAGCCAGAAAGCAAGAGACCAGTCAACTCACAGGGCTCAGAGAAGCCTCAGTGCCAAGCCTAGGCATCAGCTGAATGAAGAGACCACAGAGTGAGTGCTGTTTCCGCGGCAAGTCAGCAAAGTTTGGAAAGGAAACAGTTCCTAGGCTGGGCCTCTGACCATGGGGCCTGGTGACTGGAGGGAGAAAGAGTGGGCGGGGGTGTCATGGAAGCCTAGCAGGGCTCAGGGAACCAGCTCTGCCTCCTGCAGAAGTGCAGTGTGCATGCATCGTTCCCCAGAGGGACAAGTGGTCCTTTGGCCAGGCTAGTGTTTTCAAACATTTACGACCACAACCCAGAGTCAGAAAGACATGTTACATCATGACGCCTTACATATACCGTATACACATACGTAATTGAAATAAACACCTCATAAAATAATTCCTCCTGGAACAGAATAAAATGTGCTGAGGTTGGGCAGTTCCAGAGTTAATTCCAAACTTTACAAATCGGCTCTGGAACCGGGTTTTTCTCCATCTTTTCCTTCTGCCATCCTCAGCACACTGGCTACTTCCTTGACATCACAACATGCCTGCCGTAGCCCCAGGTAACGCTTCACACAGCTGATTTCAGAGACATGAAAGGACCTGTTCTCTCATGTCTCTTTTTAAAAGTAAAGAAACCTGTAGACTTTTTAATGATGGCTGGAGAGGGTATGGAGAAGAGGGAACCCTCCTACACTGTTGGTGGAAATGTAAGTTGGTGCAGCTGCTGTGGAAAACAGTATGGAGGTTCCTCAGAAAACTAAAAATTGGATTACTGTATGATCCAGCAATCTCACTCCTGGGCATATATCCAGAGAAAACTATAATTCAAAAAGATTCACGCACCCCTGTGTTCATAGCAGCGCTATTCACAATAGCTAAGACATGAAAACAACCTAAATGTCCATCAACAGAGGAATGGATAAAGAAGATGTGGTACATATATATACAGCGGAATACTACTCAGCCATAAAAAGGAACGGAACAATGCCATTTGCAGCAACACGGATACAACTAGAGATTGTTATACTAGGTGAAGCAAGTCAGAAAGACAAATACTGTATGATATCACTTATAAGTGGAATCTAAAATATGACACAAGTGAACCTATCTATAAAACAGAAACAGAATCAGACATAGAAAACAGACTTGTGGTTGCCAAGGGAGAGGGGGGTGGGGGAGGGATGGAGTGGGAAGTTGTGGTTAGCAGATGTTAAGCTTTTATATATAGAATGGATAAACAACAAGGTCCTACAGTATAACATAGGGAACTACATTCAAAATCCCATGATATGGGCTTCCCTGGTGGCACAGTGGTTGAGAGCCTGCCTGCCGATGTAGGGGACGCGGGTTTGTGCCCTGGTCCGGGAAGATCCCACATGCCGCGGAGCGGCTCGGCCCGTGAGCCATGGCCGCTGAGCCTGCACGTCCAGAGCCTGTGCTCCGCAACGGGAGAGGCCACAACAGTGAGAGGCCCGTGTACCGCAAAAAAAAAAAAAAAAAAATCCCATGATAAACCATAATGGAAAAGAATATTCAAAAAAGAATTTATATATATATCACATATGAATCGCTTTGCTGTATAGCAGAATTTAACACATTGTAAATCAACTATACTTCAATAAAAAAATGTTTATACAATTTTTTAAAAAGTAAAGAAACTTAACCTAGACGCCCCCTTAGCTTACGACTCAGTGTGATCCTCAGACTGGCAGCATGTGAATCTACCTCCCCTGGGGGCTTGTTAGACATATAGACCTTCATCCCAACCCAGACCTACAGACTCAGAATCTGCCTGTAGCAAAATCCCAGGTGATTCACATGGGCAATCAGGCTTCAGAAATGTCTCCAGCACTGATTTTCCATCCTTGGCCAGAACTGCATCACACACTCAAACTGAAGCCAATTACTGGCAGGCAGACTAGAATTACCATTATTGGCTTAGGTTAATCAAAATTCACCCCCAGGGACTTCCCTGGAAGTCCAGTGGTTAAGACTCCATGCTTCCATTGCAGGGGGTATAGGTTTGATCCCTGGTGGGGGAACTAAGATCCCCCATGCCACGTGGCGAGGCCAAAAAAAAAAAAAAATCACCCCCAGGGGCTGAGGAGGAAGTCTAGTTTTCTTTGAAGCTGGATACCTGAACAACATCAAGACTCTATAGTAAGAAAGAAGAGATTGGGGGAAAGTTTTTGGTAGGCAGCTAAAGCGTGTCCCAGGGAGACAGATAAGCAGGTAAATTATAAAACAGTGTGATAAGTACTAAGATTGAGATATTAAATGTGCTGTTAGAGCCCAGAGAAAAAAAAATCAACTAACTGCTTTGGGATGTTGAAGAAAACTTCAAAGAATAGGTGACACCTGAGGAAGGTTGTGAAGGATGAATAAGAGCTTTCCTGCAGATACCAGGGTGAAGGATATTCCAAGAAAAAGGAATAGTATGTGCAAAGACAAAATGTGTTGCAGCATATTCCTCTTTTGCAACTCTGTGAATTCCTCCTGAATTCATCACTAAAAGCTCTGGATCATGGGATGTGTTGGGAGAGAGAAGATGCACCAGAAGATATGGCTGGAGAAAGCGGACAGAGCTGGGAGTTATGCTGTAACATTCTTCAGAACAAGGCTTTCTTTCGTCCCAAAGGATCCACTCATCCCCTCTTACTTAGGAATTCTTCCCAGCAATGTTAACTCTCTCACACAGATTAAGCCACTTAAACCCTCTGTCCTGGGTCTTCAAATCAAGGCAAACATAAAATGGAGGACACAAAAATACCTCCATCCACTGGCCAGGTCTGAGGTTGACTCTTAGATGCTGCTTAACCAGGATAGAACGTGAAAACACTGTCCTTCAAAGACAACGTTCCTGACTGTCAGCTGCTTCTCTTCTGTCCCTGCAGGGAACAGGCAGCTGGAGAATCATAGGATTGGGAGCCTTGATATGGAATTAATTATTCCCCTCTTCAAAAATGACGTTGAATTAGGTGGAAAGGTAAGAGGAATGGGGCCTTTTATATCCTTTAATGATATTCTGAGTGCTTAAACTAAGTCTTTAATTATGATTCCAGAAACTGACCCACCTCTATCAAGGCTGAGGCTATATTTAGAAAGATACCAGTTTAAGAAATATCTAAAATAATTTAGAACTGTTTTTTACTGAAACTGCTCAATCTAACAGACCAGGGATTGTCAAACTCTGCTGCCAAGGAACAGGGGTGCCCACCACATCCCTAAATCAAACAACGGCCAGCTCTTCCTGATTCACAGAAATTCATGGGGAGAATATTTAGGTTTTTTCCCCAAAATTATTTTCTCATACACTTCTCCTGGGTTATTATTTATCTGTAAGGATTCTGCAGCAAAATATATATTCGGTATTTTTAAATCTAACATTTAAAATGCTCATGGCATCCTGTAAATAGCCTCCTGATTTCCAGATGCTGCCTCACCAGAACACATTTGGGACTCATGTATAACCATCAACCAACTAAAGAATCTTCCCTGAGAGAATCATCTAAACACAATTTATTTGCAATATGTGGATACATAGTAATGTGTATGAATGTGTATGAAACTATAAACATGATTATTTTTCACATTAGTAGAATTTTTCTTCTTTGGTGGGCTATATTCCAGGTCCTTACATTCTTCTGCCAACAAATGTAGCAACTAAATTCCAAGTCAGCTTAAAAAGCATATTATAAGTGGGTATGGGGAATTAATATGGAACAAAATGTCAATGATTTTGCCAGTCACATCATACACATTACCTCATTCAGTCTTCAAAACAACATATAAAGTTGTTAATATTTTAACAACTTTAAAATAATATTTTAAATATTAAAATATTTAGATAATATTATTTTTCTCATTTTTCTTATAAGGAAAAATTTCAGGGAGGGTGTCGTGCTCAAGATTATATGACCCAATGAGTGGTGAACCAGGGTTTGAACCAAAGTCTTTGACTTCACACTGCCTATTCATATTGAGTAGGGAATGTTCTGCATATACCAGCCCACCATTACGAAGTCTATTTGAAAAGGTTTTCGGTGCAACTTTAGTCCATCGAGCTAAAATAGCTATTTGAAAAACATTCTGCTAGATGATGGGATACAAAGACAATGAAGACACAGCCCTCTCAGGCCTGGAGGAGCCCGCAGTCTGAGGCAGGAAGGTAGAAGCCATAAGGCAGAATGTGATAAATGCTATTCAGAGGCACAAGATGTTCATCCCGCCAGCAATGCTCTCCCACGTTCACACCCTGGTGAGCTCCCAGCTCTTCTAAAACCCAGGGCCGCCTACTCTAAGATGCCAACCAGAAACCCCCCTCTGCCACTTTCTCTTCTGTTTCTGTTGCACCTTACACGATCCCCTCATCCAACTGTTAACTCTATGCATCACATGTCTGTCTTCCCCACTAGGCTTTGATTTGTTTTAAGAAATAAGGGTTATCTGGCTATCACCACACTCAGTTTTTTGGAGACAAGAGTTAGTCAGCTAATCTGGATCATGTGATCCTACCCAAACATTAGGTTCATTGAGAAAAGATATTCCTCCCACAGCAAGAAAGAGGGTTCCTAGGTCAAGGGCACACTCAAAAGTTATCTGTCCTACTAGAACCTCTAAACAAGATCTCAGGGTCCACTTACAGAAGCATGTGAAGAGAGCACCTCAATGAGATAGCTTCTTTTATATCTCTGAATATTCTATATTCCTAGCACACTGCCTGGTACACAGCAGATGCTTGATATGTGAATAATAAATGAATGATTGAATGAATGAAAAAACAGAATCTTCCATATTGAATATGTACTTAGGAGATGGATTATATGGGATACTAGAGGCTTTTCTCATTTGAAATGAACATTATGTTAGTGTGTTTTCCAAAGGTATTATTTAAGCTCAAATTCAAATTAAAAATGGGAACGTATTAACTCACATTGGAACTTGGAAACTGGCTCAGAAATTATGCTACAGGGGCAATTCCCTCCTTGTTTTAAAGCCTTGCTTCTGGACTTCCTAACACTTCCTTTGTTTCTGGCATTCTACAGGGGCGCTCACAGGATTGCTGAGTATGCCAGCAAGGAATCCATTCCCAGCAAGGATCCATTAAGTCTTTGGGTCCAACTGAAGACTCAGTTCTCAGCATCCTCTAGGATGTTACACCACAGTTCTCACTACCTTGCACTAACTTGTTCATCTTCTGTAGTGTTAAAAAGACCATGGAGCTTGTCTTCTTAGGTATCTAGAAAGCTCCTTAAAAGCTAAACCTGTCTTCCACTTGTTTTGAATCCACTATTAGCAAATGTGTGCTAACACCAGCCAGAAAAAATAGCAGACACTCAATAAACATTTGTTGAATGAATGGCTGGGAATGTCTCACATTTTTATGGCAAATTCTTACTTATCAAAGAACATCAATGTACCTAATGTCATTTGAGCTTCAGATTAAGGAGGTACACAGGTTGATACTTCACTTTATAGATGAAGAAGCAGAAACACAGAAAAGAGAAATGATTTGTTCAGAAAAAAAGAAAAAGAAAAACAGGACTGAATTTCAGATAAACAATAAATTTTAGTATAAATATGAGACCATTGCCAAAATGCATGGGACTTAATAATACTAAAAAATTGTTCATTATATTTACCAGAAATTAAAATTTAACTATGTTTTGTGTTTTCTCTGGCAAGCCTAGACCAATGCAGTTTGTTAGTGGCAAAAGGCAAAAGGAAATCATTTCATCATGATCAAATCGCTGAAATGCCCACATATAATTAAACTGAAAACAAAATGACGGAAATCAAGAGATGCCTGAGTTGAAACGTTATCAATATGGGCAATGAAATTTTGTCACAATTCCCAAGCTCTTTAGGAAGAGGGCAATTTAGCCCAAAGTAACTACAGTAAGATATTTCATGAGATATTTTAGATGTAGTGAGGGTTCTGTCTTGTACCTAAGATGGAATTTGGGCAACTCTGGCAAACTTGCAGAGCCAGCCCCCAAAGAATTCTATTTGTTGAAAGACCTAAGAGCCCCAGGCAGAGAGATATCAAGTTTTTATTATTTGCCTACTCTGTGGCGACACAGAGATGAACAAGACAGGTATGGCCTCTGCCTTCCCAGAGGAGAGAGGCTAACTGTACAGAATTCCCCTTAAGGGGCCAAGAGGCTAGAAACATCCCACTTGGCCAAGTAATCTGTCCTCAGAAACTGAGAACAGCTATTTAGATTACAGCAGTATTTGTCCTACAAACTCTCCCATGTTCATCTTCCTGGACTGCGTACCAGAAAGAGAGAGGACTATAAGGAATATGAAAGAGCTGTTTCCCTACAGCTTCTGTAAAGCACGGAGAGTACAAGTAGCCCTGCATTCCACCAAGACTCACAGAGTGTGATATGGGCTGGAAGAGGGCATCCTCCCTTCCCTCCCTGCACATCTATAACAGGCTTTGACATAGAAGAGAAGAGGGCATGGCAAACTTAGGAGAAGGCTCATTCAGGAACACACGTGTGAAACCCCCAGAAACATCCAAACATACTTTGGGAGGAATTTGCAAGGGTGGGAGGTTCTCTGTTAGCAGGTTAGGGCAGGAGATGATGAAAAATTGAGATGACCCCCCTGAGTGCCACTGGCTGATGAGCCTTGGGAGTCCTGGGCTACATGAGGCAGCTGATTACACTCAATTGTCAACCATTAAATTCTGGAATATCACCATGCCCAGTTTCAACCAGGTCAGAAACACATGGCAGCATATCTGGGCTTTTTTATTAATTTTATCTTTCCAAATTTACCTCTAATGATTTAAATCATTTAAAGCGGTTAAAACATTTTTCATCATCCTAATACATATAATTTTTACTCAACTCTTTAAATACCTTGGCAGGCATATTAAAGGACAAGATAAAATATTAAAATTTTCCAAGATAAGACAACCTTCTAGTTCATAAAAACTATATTGCAACAGCCCTTACAGAGAAATATAATACAAGGGACTTCGGAATTAAATGTAACTAATCATATCCTAGGGTTCATCTAATGAGCTGCTCAAGACTTCATGTTTTCCTTTGCCACTGGCACATCTGCCGGGTGATTAAAGATGCTTTTTTGAGAAGCAGAACAGGTGCAATAGTTAAGACTTTCCACAGGAAGAGACAAACATAAAAAAAACCCAGGGTGGAGCACAATTCACTTGCTCGTGTTTTACAGGGGAAAATTTTTTTATAACAAAAAAGAATTTGTTAATTTACCCTAAATTTATATACAGTACTATGCAAAAACACGAAGAGTCATTTTTCTCATCTTTAAAGAGAGGCTAATAACCATTATAGATTTCTTAATTAGGGCAACATTCTAGTTCCACTCATTCCTTTTTGTTTATTTATTTCATTTGATTCTATTTTTTTCTATAGATGTCTCCAAGAATATTCACTGGCTTTTCTAGCTCAGCTTACCCTCAGGTGTAAAGTAGTCAACGTCCTAGTAAAATATACTTTTCCATATTGACACATTTTTTGGTAATTTTATCTCCTAATTTAAAAAGTGGCTCAACTGAGTTTCCAAATATGACCCACCCACCCACTCTCTAATTTTCCTTATCTTTCAGAAGCCATAGCTCATGGATGGTTGAACCTCAGATCTGTCCTACCTTCTGGAACAACGTTTCTCTCTTCCATTTTCCATCAGCCACAACCCCTCTGAAGCCCTTCTGCCTTTTATAATCTACATGTATGATGTCATACCACAACCGCCATTCTAATTTTCTCCTCAGACTTTCTCTTGGCAAATGCCTCAGTAAGTTCACATTTAAAAGAGGTCAACCATTCTGCTATGAAACTAGCATCTATTAAAAAAAATTAACAGCATTTCATCAAAAAGAGTATTAAAATACAAATGTGTGTTGATCCATGTACTGATGCACGATTCCTATTGTAACTGAAGTAAGTTGTGATAAATAAAAGATGCATGGTATAATCCCTAGAGCAGCACTAAATGCAAATAAATATACCTAAAAAGCCAATAGATGAATTAAAATTTTACTAAAAACATTTCATTTACAAAAAAGAAGACAGGAAAGGAGTTACAGAGGAACAAAAGGAGATGATGTAAGTTGAAAACAAATGACAAAATGGTAGACCTAAATTCAACTGCATAATTAATTACATTGAATGGAATAGACTAAACACTCTGGTCAAAAGATAGAGATATTCAGACTATATAAAAAGCAACACTCAGCTGTATGCTGTCTATCACAGAAGGATTTAAAATACAAAGATTAAAAAAAAATTGAAAGTAAAATGATGAAAAAGACATATCATGTAAACAGTAAGCATAAGAAAGATGAAGAGACTCTATTAATATCAGACAAGATAGACTTTAAGACAAGGAAACTTTCCAGAGACAGGAAAAAGTTAAGATATAACAATCATACATGTATGACACCTAATAAAAGAGCTGCATAATACATAAACGTAAAGCTGTCTAAACTGAAACAGACAACAGTCAGAGCCAAGTTTTCCACACTCCTTTCTCAGTAACTGATAGAACAAGCAGACATAAAATCAGTAAAAATACAGAAAACTTGAACAAAACTACCAACCAATGTGACCAAATTGACAATTATTGATGCTCCACCTAACAGCAGCAGTATTTTCAAGTGCATGTGAAACATTCACCAAGATAGACCATATGCCGGGACAAAAAAATAATCTCAGTAATTATAAAAATATTGAACTCACATAGCATGTGTCTTATGACCCACAACAGAAAAATATTAGAACTTAATAACAAAATATATCTGGACTATATCCATATATTTGGAAATTAAGCAATATACTTCTAAATAACCCAAAGATCAGAGAAATAAATCAAAAAACAAATTAGAAGATATTCAGAGCTAAATTAAACTGAAAACACAAGATATCAAAACTTATGGGATTTAGCTAAAGAAGTGCTTATAGGAAAATTTATAGTTTCCAATGTTTATAATAGAAATGAAAAAAAGCCTAAAATTAGTTATCTAAAATTCCCCTTTTAAAAGCTAAAAAAATAGTCAGTAAAGCACAAAATAAGTAAAAGAAAGGAAATAATATCAGAAAGTTAAAAATAAAAATTAAACAATAGATAAAATCAATAAAACTAAAATAAAGTTCTTTGAAAAGATTAATGAAATTGATATACATCTACCCATACTGATCAAGAATAAAAGAGAAAAGAAACAAATTACCAATATCAGGAATGAAAGAGAGGACCTTACCACAGAACCTACAGAAATTAAAAGGATGATAGGAAATATTATTAATAACTTTATGGGCATTCTGCGTTTCTGCCGAAGCCTGAAACTCTGCTTGCTCTGTCAAGACTAGAACTTCCTCCTCTTCAACTAGCACTTCAGACAACCTCCAAGGACCAGCACTTCTGAAACAGGTCTTGGTGCTCTGATTGGGTGCCAGGACTGAGCCTCGGAGGTGGGAGAGCCAAGTTCAGGACACTGGATCACCAGAGACCTCCTGGTCCCACGTAATCTCAATTGGTGGGAGCTCTCCCAGAGATCTCCAACTCAACACTAAGACCCAGCTCCACTCAACAACCAGCAGGCTCCAGTGCTGGACACCCCACGACAAACAACTAGCAAGACAGGAACACAACCATACCCATTAGCAGAGAGACTGCCTAAAATCATACTAAGTTCACAGACACCCCAAAACACACCACTGGACGTGGTTCTTCCCACCAGAAAGACAAGATCCAGTCTCATCCACCAGAACACAGGCACCAGTCCCCTCCACCAGAAAGTCTACACAACCCACTGAACGAACCTTAGCCACTGGGGGTAGACACCAAAAACAACAGGAACTACGAACCTGCAGCCTGCAAAAAGGAGACCCTCAAACACAGTAAGTTAAGCAAAATGAGAAGACAGAGAAACACACAGCAGATGACGGAACAAGGCAGAAGCCCACCAAACCAAACAAATGAAGAGGAAATAGGCAGTCTACTTGAAAAAGAATTCAGAGTAATGACAGTGAAGATGATCTAAAATCTTGGAAACAGAATGGAGAAAATACAAGAAAAGTTTAACAAGGACCTAGAAGAAATAAAGAGCAAACAAACAATGATGAACAACACAATAAATGAAATTAAAAATTCTCTAGAAGGAATCAATAGAAGAATAACTGAGACAGAAGAATGGATAAGTGACCTGGAAGATAAAATAGTGGAAATAACTACTGCAGAGCAGAATAAAGAAAAAAAGAATGAAAAGAACTGAGGACAGTCTCAGAGACCTCTGGGACAACATTAAACGCACCAACATTCGAATTACAGGGGTCCCAGAAGAAGAAGAGAAAAAGAAAGGGACGGAGAAAATATCTGAAGAGATTATAGTTGAAAACTTCCCTAATATGGGAAAGGAAATAGGCTATCAAGTCCAGGAAGCACAGACAGTCCCATTTAGGATAAATCCAAGGAGAAATATGCCAAGACACATATTAATCAAACTATCAAAAATTAAATACAAAGAAAAAATATTAAAAGCAGAAAGGGAAAAGCAACAAATAACATACCAGGGAATCCCCATTAGGTTAACAGTTGATCTTTCAGCAGAAACTCTGCAGGCCAGAAGGGAGTGGCAGGACACATTTAAAGTGATGAAAGGGAAAAACCTACAACGAAGATTCCTCTACCCAGCAAGGATCTCATTCAGATTCGACAGAGAACTTAAAACCTTTACTGACAACCAAAAGCTAAGAGAATTCAGCACCACGAAACCAGCTTTACCACAAATGCTAAAGGAACTTCTCTAGGCAGGAAACACAAGAGAAGGAATACTCAGCCATAAAAAGAAACGAAATTGAGTTATTTGTAGTGAGGTGGATGGACCTAGGGTCTGTCATACAGAGTGAAGCAAGGCAGAAACAGAAAGACAAATACTGTATGCTAATACATATATATGGAATCTAAGAAAAAAAAATGTCATGAAGAACCTAGGGGTAAGACAGGAATAAAGACACAGACCTACTAGAGAATGGACTTGAGGATATGGGGAGGGGGAAGGGTAAGCTGTGACAAAGTGAGAGAGTGGCATAGACATATATACACTACCAAACGTAAAATAGATAGCTAGTGGGAGGCAGCCGCATAACACAGGGAGATCAACTCGGTGCTTTGTGGCCACCTAGAGGGGTGGGATACGGAAGGTGGGAGGGAGGGAGATGCAAGGGGGAAGAGATAATGGGAACACATGTATATGTAAAACTGATTCACTTTGTTACAAAGCTGAAACTAACACACCATTGTAAAGCAATTATACTCCAATAAAGACGTAAAAAAAGAAAAAAGAGAAAGAAAAGACCTATAAAAACAAACCTAAAACAATTAAGAAAATGGTAATGGGAACATACATATCGATAATTACCTTAAATGTAAATGGATTAAATGCTCCAACCAAAAGACATAGACTGGCTGAATGAATACAAAAACAAGACCTGTCCATATGCTGTCTACAAGAGACCCACTTCACACCTAGGGACACATACAGACTGAAAGTGAGGGGATGGAAAAAGATATTCCATGCAAATGGAAATCAAAAGAAAGCTGGAGTAGCAACTCTCATATCAGACAAAATAGACTTTAAAATAAAGACTATTACAAGAGACAAAGAAGGACACTACATAATGATCAAGGGATCAATCCAGAAGAAGGTATAACAATTGTAAATATTTATGCACCCAACATAGGAGCACCTCAATACATAAGGCAAATACTAACAGCCATAAAAGGGGAAATCGACAGTAACACAATCATAGTAGGGGACTTAACACCCCACTTTCACCAATGGACAGATCAAGCAAAATGAAAATAAATAAGGGAAAACAAGCTTTAAATGACACATTAAACAAGATGGACTTAATTGATATTTATAGGACATTCCATCCAAAAACAACAGAATACACTTTCTTCTCAAGTGTTCATGGAACATTCTCCAGGATAGATCATATCTTGGGTCACAAGTAAAGCCTCAGTAAATTTAAGAAAACTGAAATCCTATCAAGTATCTTTTCCGACCACAACGATATGAGACTAGATATCAATTACAGGAAAAGATCTGTAAAAATACAAACACCTGGAGGCTAAACAATACACTACTTAATAACCAAGTGATCACTGAAGAAATCAAAGAGGAAATCAAAAAATACCTATAAACAAATAACAATGAAAACACGACTACCCAAAACCTATGGGATGCAGCAAAAGCAGTTCTAAGAGGGAAGTTTACAGCTATACAATCCTACCTCAAGAAACAAGAAACATCTCAAATAAACAACCTAACCTTACACCTAAAGCAATTAGAGAAAGAAGAACAATAACAAAAAAAAAACCCCAAGGTTAGCAGAAGGAAAGAACTCATAAAGATCAGATCAGAAATAAATGAGAAAGAAATGAAGGAAACGATAGCGAAGATCAATACAACTAATAGCTGGTTCTTTAAGAAGATAAACAAAATTGAAAAATCATTAGCCAGACTCATCAAGAAAAATAGGGAGAAGACTCAAATCAATAGAACTAGAAATGAAAAAGGAGAAGTAACAACTGACACTGCAGAAATACAAAGGATCATGAGAGATTACTACAAGCAACTCTATGCCAATAAAATGGGCAACCTGGAAGAAATGGACAAATTCTTAGAAAAGCACAACCTTCCGAGACTGAACCAGGAAGAAATAGAAAATATAAACAGACCAATATCAAGCACTGAAATTAAGACTGAGACTGTGATTAAAAATCTTGCAACAAACCAAAGCCCAGGACCACATGGCTTCACAGGCGAATTCTATCAAACATTTAGAGAAGAGCTAACACCTATCTTTCTCAAACTCTTCCAAAATATAGCAGAGGGAGGAACATTCGCAAACTCATTCTACGAGGCCACCATCACCCTGATACCAAAATCAGACAAAGATGTCACAAAAAAAGAAAACTACAGGCCAGTATCACTAATGAACATAGATGCAAAAACCCTCTACAAAATACTAGCAAACAGAATCCAACAGCTCATTAAAAGGATCATACACCATGACCAAGTGGGGTTTATCCCAGGAATGCAAGGATTCTTCAATATATGCAAATCAATCAATGTGATACACCATACTAACAAATTGAAGTAGAAAAACCATATGATCATCTCAAGAGATGCAGAAAAAGCTTTCGACAAAATTCAACACCCATTTATGATAAAAACCCTCCAGAAAGTAGGCATAGAGGGAACTTATCTCAACATAATAAAGGGTGTATATGACAAATCCACAGCCAATATCGTTCTCAATGGTGAAAAACTGAAACAATTTCCACTAAGTTCAGGAACAAGACAAGGTTGCCCACTCTCACCACTATTATTTAACATAGTTTTGGAAGTTGTAGCCACGGCATCAGAGCCAAAAAAGAAATAAAAGGAAACCAAATCAGAAAAGAAGAAGTAAAACTGTCACTGTTTGCAGATGACATGATACTATACATAGGGAATCCTAAAGATGCTACCAGAATACTAGAGCTACTCAATGAAATTGGTAAAGTAGCAGGATACAGAATTAATGCACAGAAATCTCCTGCATTTCTATACACTAATGATGAAAAATCTGAAAGAGAAATTAAGAAAACACTCCCATTTACCATTGCAACAAAAAGAATAAAATACCTAGGAATAAACCTACCTAAGGAGACAAAACACCTGTATGCAGAAAACTTGGATTTGAGTCTTGGATTGAAAGAATCAACATTGTGGAAATGACTATAGTACCCAAAGCAATCTACAGATTCAATGCAATCCCTATCAAACTACCAATGGCATTTTTCACAGAACTAGGACAAAAAATTTCACAATTTGTATGGAAACACAGAAGACCCTGAATAACCAAAGCAATCTTGAGAAAGAAAAACAGAGCTGGAAGAATCAGGCTCCCAGACTTCACACTATACTACAAAGCTACAGTAATCAGGACAGTATGGAACTGCCACAAAAACAGAAATATAGATCAATGGAACAGGAAAGAAAGCCCAGAGATAAACTCACGCACATATAGTCACCTTATCTCTGATAACGGAGGCAAGAATATACAACGGAGAAAAGACAGCCTGTTCAATAAGTGATGCTGGGTAAATGGACAGCTACATGTAAAAGAATGCAATTAGAATACTCCCTAACACGGTACACAAAAATAAACTCAAAATGGATTAAAGACCTAAATGTAAGGCCAGACACTATAAAACTCTTAGAGGAAAAGAGAAAACATAGGCAGAACACTCTATGACATAAATCACAGCAAGATCCTTTTTGACCCACCTCCTAAAGAAATGGAAATAAAAACAAAAAAAAAAAAACAAATGGAACTTAATAAAACTTAAAAGCTTTTGCACAGGAAAGGAAACCATAAACTAGACAAAAAGACAACCCTCAGAATTGGAGAAAATACTTGCAAACGAAGCAACTGACAAAGGATTAATCTCTAAAATATACAAGCGGCTCATGCAGGTCAATATCAAAAGAAACAAACAACCCAATCCAAAAATGGGCAGAAAACTAGACATTTCTCCAAAGAAGGTATACAGATTGCCAGCAAACACATGAAAGGATGCTCAATATCACTAATCATTAGAGAAATGCAAATCAAAACTACAATGAGGTATCACCGCATACCGGTCAGAATGGCCATCATCAAAATGTCTACAAACAGTAAATGCTGGAGAGGGTGTGGAGAAAAGGGAACCCTCTAGCACTGTTGGTGGGAATGTAAATTGATACAGCCACTATGGAGAACAGTATGGAGGTTCCTTAAAAAACTAAAAATAAAACTACCATATGATCCAGCAATCCCACTCCTGGGCATATACCCTGAGAAAACCATAATTCAAAAAGAGTCATGTACCACCATGTTCACTGAAGCACTATTTACAATAGCCAGGACATGGAAGCAACCTAAGTGTCCACTGACAGATGAATGGATAAAGAAGCTGTGGCACATATATACAATGGAAATATTACTCAACCATAAAAAGAAACGAAATTGAGTTATTTGTAGTGAGGTGGATGGACCCAGAGTCTGTCATATGGAGTGAAGTAAGTCAGAAAGAGAAAAACAAATACCGTATGCCAACACATATATATGGAATCTAAAAACAAAAATGGTTCTGAAGAATCTAGGGGCAGGACAGGAATAAAGATGCAGACATAGAGAATGGACTTGAGGACACGGGGAGAGGCAAGGATAAGCTGGGAAGAAGTGAGAGAGTGGCATGGACATATATACACTACCAGATGTAAAATAGATAGCTAGTGGGAAGTAGCCACATAGCACAGGGAGATCAGTTCGGTGCTTTGTGACCACTTCTTAGAGGGGTGGGATAGGGAGGGTGGGAGGGAGATGCAAGAGGGAGGGGATATGGGGATATATGTATATGTATAGCTGATTCACTTTGTTATACAGCAGAAACTAACACAACGATGTAAAGTAATTATATTCCAATAAAGATGTTTAAAAAATTAATAACTTTATGCTAATAAACTCAACCATATAGAGGAGTAGAAAAAGTCTTTGAAAGACTCAAATAACCATAACTATCTCAGGATGAAATAGAGAACCTAAATAGTTCTATATTAATTCTTTAAAATTGAAAGTACAATTTGCATCCTTTGCATTAAGAAAATGTATGCCAGGAGAACTTCAAGGTGAATTCTAAGAAACATTTAAAGAAGAAATAATACAAATCCTACACAGAATCTTTCAGAATATATAGAAGAAAACACGTCCTCTATTTGTTTCCTAAGGCTGGTGCAACAAATTACCATAAAGTTGCTGGCTTAAAACAACAGAAATTTATTCCCCTCACAATTCTGGATGCCAGAAATCCAAATAAGCATCACTGGGCCAAGATCAAGGTGTCAGCTGGGCTGCACTCCCTCCAAAAGCTCTAGGTGGAATCCTTTTCTTCACTCTTCCAGCTTTTAGTGGCTGCCAGCATTCCTTGGCATGTGGCCCTGTTACTCCAATCTATGCTTCTATGGTCTCACTGTCTCCCTCCTCTTCTGTATACCATCTCCTTTTCCATCTGTGTGAAATCTCCCTCTGCCTCTTGCTTGTAAAGACACTTAACGACTGCATTTAGAGACAATCTTTATAATCCAAGATAATCTCTGCGTTTCAAGAAACTTAATCATATTGGCAAAATTCTACTTATATATAAGATGACAATCAGAGATTCTAGGGATTAGGGCATGGATATATCTCTGAGGACCTTATTTAGCTTACCACACTTCCCAACTTATTTTATTAACCCATATTACTGATACCAAAACCACTCAAAGATATTATAAGAAAAGAATATCACTCATGAATATAAATACAAAATTCCTTTAAAAATAAATTAGCAGGGCTTCACTGGTGGCGCAGTGGCAGAGAGTCCACCTGCCGATGCAGGGGACGCGGGTTCGTGCCCCAGTCCGGGAAGATCCCACATACCGCGGAGCAGCTGGGCCCGTAAGCCATGGCCGCTGAGCCTCCACGTCCGGAGCCTGTGCTCCGCAACGGGAGAGGCCACAACAGTGAAAGGCCCGCATACTGGGAAAAAAAAAAAAAAAAAAAAAAAAAAAAATATATATATATATATATATATAAGCAAACCAAATTCTGCAATATATACAAAGAATAATGCATTAAAATCAAGTAAATTTTACTTTAGGAATGCAAGGTTAGTTTAACATCTGAAAATCAATTAATATAATTCACCATATTAATCAAGTAAAGTAGGAAAACCTTATGATTATCTCAACCAATACAGATAATCTATTTAACAAAATTAAACACACATTCATGATAAAAGCTCTAAGCAAACTAGAAATAGAAGGAGATTTCCTCAACCTGGTGAACAGAAGTTATGAGACTCCTACAGCTGACATTGTTCTTAACGGTGAAGGACTGAATGCTTTCTGCTTAAGATCAGTAACAAGGCAAGGATGTCTGCTCCCCTTATTTCTATTCAGCAACTTACTGGAAGTCCTAGTCAATGCAGCAGGCAAGAAAAGGAAACCAAAGCATGCAGTTTGGAAAGAAATTAGATTGCCTGTATTTTTAGATAATCATATCATGTATATATAAAATCCCAAAGAATCTACAAAACTGCTACTAGAACTAATAAGCGAATTTAGTAAGGTCACAAGGATCGAGGTCAACATACAAAGATCAATTGCACTTCCATGTATCAGCAAGGAACTACCAGAAAATGAAATTTAGAAAAAAATCCATGTATAGTAACACCAAAAAACCAAAATACTTAGGAATACATTTGATCAAACTTACACAATATCTTTATATTGAAAACTACAAAACATTACTGAGAGAAATTAAAGAAGACCTAAATAAAAGCGTAAATGTATCATGTTGTGAATTGGAAGATTCAATCTCATTAAGATGCTATTTCTCCTCAAATCTCCATCAAAACCCCAGCAGACGCTGTGTAAAAAATCACAAGCTGATTCTAAAATTTATTTGGGAATGAAAAGGATCTAGAAATACCAAAATACTTTGGAAAAGAACAGTTAGAAAACTTAACACTGTCTGACCTCATACTTATGATAAACCTACGTCAGTATTGTGTTGGCATAAACATAGGCATTTGGACCAGTGGAAAAGAATAGAGTCCAGAAATAGATCCATACTAGCACAACAATAAGAAGACAATCCAATTTTAAAATGGACCAAAAATTGGGCATTTCATGAAAGAAGATATACTAATGGCCAATGAGCACACGAAAAGATACTCAGCATCACTAGTTATCGGAGAAATAAAAAATTAAAACCTCTATGAGATATCCCTGTCCACATATTACAACAGCTAAAATTAAAAGAAATGACAATACCAAGTACTGGTGAGGAGTTAAAGCAACTCTAAATCTTATGTGTTGTTGGTGGAAGGGCAGAATGGTAGAGGCACTTGGAAGACAGCTGGTAGGTTGTTTGTTTGTTTCATCAAATTCAACATAACATATGACCTAGTAATTCCAGTCCTAGGTATTTACCCAAGAGAAATTAAAGCATATGTGCACATACTGTATATGAATGTTCATAGCAGCATTGTTAATTATAGCCCTAAACTGGAAATATCCCAAAAGTCCATCAACTGTTTAACGGAATTCTATTCAGCAATAAAAAGAAACAAACTACTAATATACACATAGAATAGATAAATCTCAAAAACATTATTCAAGGAGAAATAAGCCAGACACAAAAGACTATAGCATATGATTCCATTTTTATGTAATTCTAGAAAAGGTAAAAACTATAATGATAGCAAATCACTGATTGTCTGAGGCCAGGGATGATGGGGGTCAGGGATGGACTACAGAGAGGCACAAAGAAAGCTTGAGGAGGGGGTGATAAAAATGTTCCATGTCTTTATTGTGGTGGTGATTACATGGATACACATTTGCCAAAACTCCTCAAACCATACACTTAAAATGAATGAATTAATCTCACTGTATCCAAATTAAACCTCAATAAATCTGCTTTTAATATATATATATATATATACACACACACACACATATATATATATACACATACATATAGCAAAGATGAACCCAGTTTACTAATAATGGTGGTTATCACTTATTGAATGTATGTTCCACGTAGGCCATAGCACCTTCTACCCAGATGAAAAAACAAACTGAGCTGGAGAGGTGTTCAGTGACGTCTACAGGGTCACGCAGCTGCTAAGTGCCTGAGCCGTTGTTCAAATGCAGATGGATTATCTGACTCTAAAGGCCTGCTCCACCAGCCAGACCACTATCTGTCCTGCTCTGAGGAAGCCAGAGGTGGTAACAGGGCAGTCATTGGGTAGCTGCAGGCCTGTCCTCAAGGGTCTACCCTGAATGCAGTCAGAACCTGAAAGGTCTTATCTGCCAGGCCAGCTCACGGAGCCCCGCAGTCACAGTGATTGAGATCCCGGAGACTGCGTGCTTAATTCTCCATTAATTTACTGTCCAAATACTGCAGCCTGGGTATTATCTGTTGTAGCAAAGCTGACAAAGAGAGAATAATGCCAACGTCGTGAACTACCCCTGAATTCTTGTAGGGAGATGGACTGATTGCAGCTTTGACAAAGGAGCCAGGACTAGAGCTTCAGCACTGAACACAGAAAGAACATCTTTCCTGAGAGCAGAGGCACTGCAGCTGAGATTCTCCCACTGTACTATAGTCTTTCATCCATGGCAGAAGGGATTCATGTTCTAGAACTGAAGCCAGGGAATGGAAAACTCGTAATCATAGAGACCACTTACTGCACGTTTGCTGTGTGGTTCACATTTCAAGCCCATTACCTTATTCATTCATCCCAACCGATCTGTGAATTTTACAGATGAACTGAGGCGCAGAGAGGGTAAGTTTCATCAGGTAACCAGGCTCCTCCACACGGCTGAGCGTTTTGGGGGAAATGGGTCAGCTCTGCAGCCTGTTGAGTCACTTCACAACAGCAGTGGCCAAGATCTTCTGAGACCAGTCAATCTGACATTTCCCCTCAGCCAAAGCCTCACCTCAGAGCAGTAACTCTCCGCCTTCCCAATCACACAAGCGTGGGTGTCCTGTGGCCTCTGCGCTCCTCGGGCCGGGTTGGTGATGGCGAAGCTGGGAGACCAGAGCCGCCATGTGCAGGCAGGAAGCAGGAGGCGAGGCACTGGTGCCCTGTGTCAAGCCTAACGCAGAGCTGATCCAGTGGTTGAGGGCCATGGAGACAGACGAAGCCCAGAGGCATCTGGAATTCGTTCAGCTGTTAAGTGTGACTTCTCAGAAGGTATCTAGAAAAATACCCAGAGCCTCTTCCTCCTACTTCCTCCCTGGAATGGAGACGCAATGGCTGCTGAATCTCCTTCCATCTTGCACCATGAGTCAAGTTTGAGAGGCAGGCCCCATACCAAAGATGGAAAAGCACAGAGTCACAAGGAGCCTGGGTCATTAACAGTGCACAGAGCCACTGCACATGTGCCAACGTCCATCCTTCTCTGATGACAGAGAAAACAATCTAATTTGCTAAAGTCACTATAGTCAGGTCTCTGTGACTGGCAGCCCAATGCAATTTCTGAATGCATTTAGAATCGCTGTCTGAAAGCATCTTGTTATTTGTTTTATTTTTCTATAGACGAATAGAATAATACAAGCCCTTCTCTGAGAAAGGGAAATAGGCAATCAGAAACGTGAGCTACTATTTAAGAAGAGAGTCAACTTTAATTATGACTCTTTCACAGGGAAACTAAGAAGCAAATCACTTGGGCTTAAAGTGCTTTTGTTTATTCTGGATGCTGTGCTATAAAATGCCTTGCTCTGTGTTGATAAGGAAGCTGAATTTATGGTCTAGTGAACTAAACAATTACAAGGAAAACTACTTGCTAACTAATCAGATTGAGGCAAAGGTCTCAGGAATATAAATTTGACTCTTCTCTGTTTTCCTTCACAAGTCACAGATTTGTTCCCTGCTATCCAATGCAAAGAGATAAGGGCCCTCTTCTAAAATTATTTTTCTATAAAGCATATCTTTATCCAATTAAAATGCATACTTCCTGTGTTTATGAAGGTTAAGGTTTGCGAAACATGTTTTGATTAATAGTAGGAAATCATGAAACATAGCAAATGTGGGTTTAGGGATAATATATGAATTCAACTTAATGTTAATTGTTTCATATATAACTAGCTTACGATGAACTAACCAAGTTTCTTTCCCATTTCCTGCCTTAAATTGAGTCACTTGTTTTACACTCATTACACAAATTCTAGTTGAACTTTTGATGTTTTGAGGTGGCTATTACTATGTACGGAATGCCTGCTGCAGTTGTTTTAACAAACTTGGATGAAATAAAAATATACCCGACATATTCAACACCAAGTTGATGTGATATTTGATTCTTCATCTACATTAGCTTCTCCTCACAAAAAGAGCCCCCATATTTACACAGCAAATCACCCTCAGCCCCTGCCACTCCTCATGCCCTTAGTGGATGTCTAATCAACTACCATGTTTTTCCATTGACCATTTCACAGTTCTTTGAAATACAGTACTCAGAGTGGTCTCCACCAATCAGATGGCATTTCCATGAAGAGTGACACCTATTTGCTATCCCTGATGTGTGTGTGTGTGTGTGTTTGTGTGTGTGTGTGTGTGTTTTCAAGTCATTAAACTATAAATTTAAAGGAGAGGGGTGAGAATACATCTCTGTCTCACATTAAAAACTGTTACTTGACCTGTCAAAAGAACTTAGGAACAGGTTCTATAGAAATTTATTCAGTATATTCAATCACCAGGGGCTTCTACCGAACTCGGCAGCCCAGCTCATAACCAATTCCTGTCTATAGACTCTAAGACATAGTCCAGAACTACCACAATTGTATGCAATTCCTAACATATTTGTTCACAGTTATTCAATGTATAATGTGCTTATGCATATAATAGCCACGTCCAAGGATCTTACTTGCTATGTAAAATATTAACCTGAGAAGCTGACTTGAAGTTTACCAATAAGGAAACCATTATAATTTTAGACAGAATATCCAAAAATCTAAGAGGCCAATAATTTTGTCAGAGCAAAGAGTTGCCCTTTAAAATATGGGGGCAGATTACATTTGGGGACCAGCCTTCTGGGATCATGCCCATAGAATGTAAAAGGTAAATAAACTGGCAGTGTTTTGAGGCCACCAATCACAGAGGTCCCTAAACATTCTGAATATCTGAGACCTTCCCCTAGTGCTTCACTGAGCTTCAGTTCGCTGTGGTTCTTTAAGTGTACGATATTTGTCATGGGAGTGGTGGCCGCCTCAGCAATGTGTTCTGGGATCTAGTCACAAAGGTGGAATCTACAAATGTACAGGCATTTAGCCCTGGACTGGATACAAGGGGGTTGGGAGTCTCTTGGTGTTATAGTCCCCAACCCACTTCGTATGTCAGTAGACACATCCCAAAGCATAATCACAGCACCAGGCTGGAAGACCGAACCCAGGCTCTCACCAGTGTACTGGAAGTGTTTTTCCAAGATACCCTTTAAGTTTCAAAATGAAATATAAATTGAATAAAAAAATCTCACATAGCCTATTCCAGTTTTAATTTCATGTATGCTACTGTAAGCTGGAAAGAATTGCTTTTATCCTATTTGACAGTCTTTGATAGCAGATACTAAGGAGGTGATTCCCATGTTGCCCAGGAAAAATGTGGTTACAGAAGGGGTTTCTCAAGATATGGTGTTACCTTGAGAATATGAGAATACACACACATGTACATATATATGCATGTATAATATGTATAAAATGCATATATATGTATGTGTGTATATATATGTACACATATATAACACCAACACACACCTATACACATATTGTAAACAGTTATACACTGCGTATGCATATTTTATATATGTGGCTATATACGAATATTTGAGCTTTTTAGGAATGTCTGAATACAGCTTTACAGCTTTTTGGTCTTTTCAGCATTGGAAGGAGGCATTTGACCGAACCCAAGGGTAAGGCTGGCCCTTCCCAGGAGAGAATGAAAACCTTTCACTTCAATAAGAACTGCACAGGCCCAGGCCCCAAACTTGCAGCTGTGGACCATCCAGTCTTTACGTGCTGGGACCGTTCCTCCCTCACTCCCAGCAGCACCTGCAGAATGAGTTGTTGGCCCACCCTGGCCTGCCACCGGCATAGACTTCACCCACAGGGCCCTCAGGGCACTTTTAAGTGCAGAGGGGACCTCTGAACACCTAACAGGGTGACGGGGAGAAACCCACCATCTTCATCCTTCAGGGGGACACACCCACCCTGCCATTTTTTCCCCCACAACTGGAAAGATAAAAGGCTTACCTAAAACCCATAATATTAGACAGCATGTCATACATTATTATGAAAGCACAGGAGAAAAGCCGACGTATCAAGTTCCTCACTTTTAGGCCTGAAGCCAATCATGTTCTAAAAAAGGAACCTTACTCCCCAGACGGCTTGTCATTTTTTAGCGCTTGTATTAATATCAGACCTGACTGCTGGGAAGCGATGTGTTTATATGCCAAGCTAATCAGCATCTGGCATTGCCTTGCTCCTCTGGCCATGGAATGAATCACCTAATTATTTCTGATCTGTAAGGTACTCTTTGTGGGGGAGGTCAGGGGTCCAACAGCACTCACCACTCACCCAGGCCTGAGTAGGTAAGAAAGGGAAGGACCTCCTCTACCCTCAGGGTGTTGCTAAGATGCTGAGAAATGATGCTGGAGTGGACACTCCTCTCCACAGGGGAAATCAAGGGGTAAACATCCACAACGACCTTGGATTCACTCAGCACCCCTTGGAAGGAAATGTCACTGCCACACTTATAAATTCTCTTCCCTTCACAGGAACTGCCTTAGGGTACTAATAATCTATGCATCGTTCTCTTTGCAGGCACACGGCACACAGTTAAATACACCGGAAAACGGGAATTAGGAGGAGAGAGACAGCCCCTCTCCGCTCCACTCCCCCATCATCCAGAATCCTGGCTTCTTGTCTTATTTGTTGTTCCTCATAAGAAATTACTCATGAGGAAGAGTGACTATCAAGACTCTCTCCCCTTGGGGTGGTTCTAGTACTTTTTTTAATTTGACAGATAAAGTAGTCAGCTATGCAGGGGAAAGCTTAGCAGTTTCCACTCACTCACTCACTTTACTGATTCATAACAACATCAAGCATTTACACAGCTCACGGGTGCTGTGAAATCTTTTATACGCTCTCAGTTGTTATCATCCCTCAAGGGTCACCTTGCTTTATAAATGAGCAAATGCCATCAGAGACAGGAAGTGAGTAATTTAAAGGGCTGGAATGAGTCAGAAACAGAATTGGGAATGGGATTTAAAACTCCTGAGCCACCTTCTGTGTAGACTTGGAAGAAGAGGGGTCAGGAAGGTACCTGGGTAGGGAGATTGGGTGTATGTGGCTCTTCAGTATTCTTATCATCAGGATACTGAGTCTCCAGCAAAATTGTGGGTTTTGCCTTTCATATTCCCATGGGAATCATTCATTCATTTATTTAGCCAACACGAGCTGGGCACCTACCCTACCCCAAGTACTGGGTTAGGAGCTAAGGATGCAGAAGTCTAACAGAAGAGGCAGACATGAGCTACGTGATGACACAGCACAGTGACCTCACGGAAGCTTCGTACCTGAAGTCTGCTCACAGCTGTGGGGGACACAGACTGGGGAAGATCCCGCTCTCCTTGTGGATGGGAGGGAGCGGCCAGTGAAGATTCTTCAAGGGACAGACAGTTGAGCTTGTCATAAAAGGTAGAAAAATGAGGTAAGGTCTGTCCAGGCAAAAGGGAACAACCCAAGTGAAGGCAGATGGTGAGTGAGAGCTTGGGTCCCCCAGGGCATACGTTGTACAGGGAGGGCCCAGCTGGGCCCTGGGGACACAAGACGGGTCTCCTGGCATTCAAGTGACCAAGGAGAGAGAGCAAATGGAGACAGGCAGTGAGAGTCCACAGGAAGCAAGTCATGATGCAGAGGGGTGAGGAAGGGACAGCAAATAGCGACTCCTTTCTCAAGAAGTCTGACTGCGAAAAGGATAGAGATTTTACTGACTCTCCTACACACAGCCGGCCTCCATCCTGACTCTTTAACAACATAAAAAGGGAAGAACATCAGCATCCGTCATCAATTCTCATTACTGAAGTGGAATTTAATTTTTAAAAATATAATCCATGGGATAAATTACCAGTCTCTATTTTCCAAGAAAATCTGTTTTAGAGGATGACTTTGACTCTTACTTACCTATTGAAAAAAGGTGAATTTTGCTCTGCTGTGAAATCTCTAGTAGGCAAGCCAGATATGTCCCTCTGCTCAGTTGTCCAAGGAAGCTGGACACATGATGCGTCTAGAAGAAGGAAGAACTGGGTCTGCATGCCGTGTTCTCTTCAGAGTGCACTTCACAGACTCTAGGTGTCTTGGGGAGAAAAAAAGTTTAAGTAAAATAATTGGTGATGTCAGTGACTAAGTTTTGGCATAAGCTAGAGAACTCTTCACAGACCACTGGACTGGCACATTCCAGAAAGTTCTCCCTGTGGGAGAGACAGGGTAGCCAGCTCAAGACCAGTACCCTTTCATGACAGTTGCCATCCAGCAGCCCAACTGTATGAGGCTTCCCATATATTCAGAGGAGGGGCGAATGAGCAGAAAGCATTCCACTCATGTCTGGAACTTCCCTTCTGGAACATCTGGCTCTTGTCTGGTCCAGAGCCTCCAACCTTCACCCTCAATTTTTTTTTTCATCTATTTATTTAAATAGATATAAAAACAGCCTATTTCTTTCTTTTCTTTTAAGATTACTCGGGAAATATGTGCAAACTGCAAAGAGAAAAAAAATTTCCATAATCCTACCACTTAAAAAATAACTGTATAAAATAAGAAGTGAAAATCTCCCCAAACATCAAACCCACGTAGAGAAAATTTCTGAAATAATTTATTGTTTATCCATCCCAATTTTTTCTTAGTACATACATATCTTTTCTAACAAACAAAAAAGGAATCGTACTATAAACTGAATTCCAACCTACTTTCTTCATTTAATGTATCTGGACATCTTTCCAGAAAATATTGTAGAGCTCCCTTTTTGGATGACTGCATAATATTCCATGATATGGATATAATGATTTATTCAACCTTATAAGATAAATAAGTACCAGGGATGTGACGTACAACATGATAAATATAACTAACACTGCTGTATGTTGCATATGAAAGTTGTTAAGAAAGTAAATCCTAAGGGTTCTCATCACAGGAAAAAATTTTTTATCTATTTCTTTAATTTTGTACCTGTATGAGATGATAGATGTTCACTAAACTTATTGTGGTCATCACTCCATGATTAAACCATTATACTGAATACCCTAAACTTACACAGTGTAGTATGTCAATTATATCTCAAAAAAACTGAAGAAAAAAAGGAAAAGAATAATGTATTCAACCCTTAAGTTAATGATGCCTATCCACCCTTGTTTGTTTCAATGTTCTGCTGTTACCCACAAGGCTGCAATGACCATCCTTGCAGATGAATCTCTATCACACCAATAACAATAAAGTTACAATAAATGGGAAGAACAATAAATGAGAAGAATATCAGCATCCAAATCCAGGTCAGTACTGCATCCTCATCCCCTTGATCATCATCAGCATTAGATACGGATGGATATTCTGCTTCTTGAAACACTTTCTCCTCTTCCTTTTGTGATAGCACACTCCTCGTGTTCCTCAACCACTACTTCTCAGTTTCTTTTCATGCATTCATTCATTCACAGATATTTGCCATGTCTCCTACAGTGCCAGGCACTCTTCTGGGCGTTGGGAACACAGCAATGAATCAACATGTTGCCATGGAGTTGACTGTTACGTGGTTAATGGTTAATGAGCTGTACTGCAATGTGGGTAGTAATAAGGGCTATGAAGGAAACTAAAGCAGGTTAAGGACAAAGAGAGTGTTGGGGGTGCTCTTTTGCATAGGGTGGTCAGGAGAGGCCCCTACGTGGAGGTGGCATTTGAGTAGGCAGTAGACAAAGCAGTGGTTGGAGCCCTGGGACCATCTAGGGAAGTGCATTGCCTGCAGGGGAAGAGCAGTGCAGAGGCCCTGAGGGGAGCCTGCCCACACGTCCAGAACAAGAAGGCTGATGTGGCTGGACCTTAGTGAGGAGGGTGAGGCAACCAGAGCATCCTGTCAGTGGGGACTCTAGATTGTAGGAGTGAGCTGCTCTGATGGCTTATTCTTTTTTTTTTTTTAATTTTATTTTTTTATACAGCAGGTTCTTATTAGTTATCTATTTTATACACATCAGGGTATACATGTCAATCCCAACCTCCCAATTCATCACACCCCCACTCCCACCCCCCGTCGCTTTCCCCCCTTGGTGTCCATACGTTTGTTGTCTACATCTGTGTCTCAATTTCTGCCCTGCAAACTGGTTCATCTGTACCATTTTTCTAGGTTCCATATATATGCATTAATATACGATATCTGTTTTCCTCTTTCTGACTTAACTTCATCCTGTATGACAGTCTCTAGATCCATCCACATCTCAACAAATGACCCAATTTCATTCCTTTTTATGGCTAATATTCCATTGTATATATGTGTACCACATCTTCTTTATCCATTCGTCTGTCGATGGGCATTAAGGTTGCTTCCATGACCTGGCTAATGTGCTGCAATGAACACTGGGGTGCATGTGTCTTTTTGAATTATGGTTTTCTCTGGGTATATGCCCAGTAGTGGGATTGCTGGATCACATGGTAATTCTATTTTTAGTTTTTTAAGGAACCTCCATACTGTTCTCCATAGTGGCTGTATCAATTTACATTCCCACCAACAGTGCAAGAGGGTTCCTTTTCTCCACACCCTCTCCAGCATTTGTTGTTTGTAGATTTTCTGATGATGGCCATTCTAACTTGTGTGAGGTGATACCTCATTGTAGTTTTGATTTGCATTTCTCTAATAATCAGTGATGTTGAGCAGCTTTTCATGTGCTTCTTGGCCATCTGTATGTCTTCTTTGGAGAAATGTCTGTTTAGGTCTTCTGCCCAGTTTGGGATTGGGTTGTTTGTTTTTTTAATATTGAGCTGCATGAGCTGTGTATATATTTTGGAGATTAAACCTTTGTCGGTTGATTCGTTTGCAAATATTTTCTCCCATTCTGAGGGTTGTCTTTTCATCTTGTTTATGGTTTCCTTTTCTGTGCAAAAGCTTTTAAGTTTCATTGGGTCCCATTTGTTTATTTTTGTTTTTATCTCCATTACTCTAGGAGGTGGATCAAAAAAGATCTTGCTGTGATTTATGTCAAAGAGTGTTCTTCCTATGTTTTCCTCTAAGAGTTTTATAGTGTCCGGTCTTACATTTAGGTCTCTAATCCATTTGGAGTTTATTTTTGTGTATGGTGTTAGGGAGTGTTCTAATTTCATTCTTTTATATGTAGCTGTCCAGTTTTCCCAGCACCATTTATTGAAGAGACTGTCTTTTCTCCATTGTATATCCTTGCCTCCTTTGTCATAGATTAGTTGACCATAGGTATGTGGGTTTACCTCTGGGCTTTCTATCTTGTTCCATTGATCTATATTTCTGTTTTTGCTCTGATGGCTTATTCTAAGGCATGAAAACGAGTGGTGGGAATCCACAGGTCCCACTGAGTGTTGGGATGTGAGGTGTAAGAGAAAGAGAGGAGTCCTTTGGGTCCTTTGCCTATCCTGCCTCTTCTGCCTACTCTCTGGATGTGGAAGGGGCCATGGGCCTCTACTCCTCTCCACCTGTACATTTTCTAGAGGTGATTTCCTCTTATCTCAGGCTTTATGCACTACCTATATGCCGAGGCCACATTGATACCCAAATGCCTTCTGGATAGCTCCACTTGGATACCAAATACTCCACCTCAAATATAAACTGCTCAAATATGTAACTCTTGATAACCACCAGCCCTCACACTGCTCTGAAAGCTCCCCTCCCCCCAGCTTAGTCATGGAAGCCCTGTATGCATAAGAGCACAGGACTCTGGGACCAGCCGACCTGGGTCCCCACTCCGCCACGTGCAGACCGTCTCTGTGACTGAAGTATAGAGCGGAGGGATAAGTGATGGGTTGTTGTGAGACTTCAATGATTTATGCTCGTAAAGTAGTCAGAACAGTGTCTGGCACTTGGTAAAATCCAGTGTCAGTGTTTTCTATTATATTTATGCCACTACTCCCGGCTGCCCATGCTCTGAAATCATCCTGACACACCACTCACTCAAAAGCAAACAAGAGCTGGTCTAAGATCTGGGAGGTGGTCATGTCTCAAGAGAGCTGCAACGGTTATTTAATTAGTATTTAGTTAGGTGAGCTAGGGCAAGATAAAGAGCACTTTATTATTTGGAATCAGGTAAGAATGGTTTCCAAATCTTACTTACAAGCTGGGTGTACTGTGAATGTTATTTAACATTTCTCTACATCCTCATATGTAAAAGAGGAATAATATTACATACCCCTCGGGGTACTATAAACTTTAAACAGAATAATGCATATAAAGTGTGAGCTCAGTGCCAGATGATAGCTATTATTATTAAGATAAGGGATTTGGCTTTTTGAGCCTCAGAGTAGTCATGTGACATCAAACGAACGAAGCAGTGACAATAAATTCCTCTCCAACAAACCCATCAGTCATCTGGGAAACAAAAAATGCAAAAGGCTTCTGTGAAGTCCCATGCTGCCGGGGGGGGGGGGTGCAGCCCAGGACCATGGTGGGATGGAAGTGTCCTCTGATAACAGCCCCATCTCTCAAGGGTCACGTTTTTACCCAACCCAGACCCCAAGGGCAGGGCATGTTGCGAGCCCATTTCCAACTGTCTGCTCCAGTTCTCAAGAGCAGAACAAAACCATTAATGTTTAATATTTAAACAAAAGCCTTCTGTTATTAATCACTTTAAGCCCCAGTGATGATTATTAAAACATAGTGGATAGGATCTTATTTTTAAAGCTTGATTTTTAATGACTGAGATAGAAATCAGAACTAAAAACCATTGAGCTCCCTTGTTTTTCAGAGACTTTTTTTTTCCTGTGGGACAGAGCCCTGGGGAGATTTCCTATCTATCCTGAAAAGCTAGGGCTCCCTCTCTCCCTTCCGTAGCTTTTCCTCTGCACACTGTGGGCAGAAGAGTATTCTCAGGGAGGGGCCTGGACACTCCTGGCAGAACACGCCAGGCTGACTTCCCAGGCTCCGGGCCGCAGGGCCCCTCAGAGGGGGATCAGGTAAGAGGCCAGAACTTCTAGCAGCCCCCAGCCTCAACTCCTGACCCTATAGCCACAGCTTGTGGAAGCTGACCTCAGTTACAGGGTACAATGAACTTGCGATAAGTTCATTTTTTCATTGCTGGTCACTTCTGGGGAGTTTTGCAAGGTTGGCTGACCCTCTCTTATTTCCTAGGACAGCTGGACCTCCACCTTCACACTGGGACCAAGGAGGGAGGACTGTCAGAGGAGGAGGAGAAGGCAGGGAGCCTGGCCCAGCCTCCACTCTGCTGTTCCCTGCAGGTATCAGAGCATAGGTGGGAGCTGGAGCTTCCAGGCGACTGTGCAGCAAGGAGCTAAGTGGACCAGACACTTCAGTGGAAAAGGTCAGATAGCTGTAATGGGAGGGGGGAGACCCCTTGAATAATGGCAATCAAAAATACAAAATTCCTAGGAATAAAGTTTCACAAGACATGTACAAGACCTATGTAAAGAAAACAATAAAATTCTGCTGAGGGAACACAGGATACTTGAATAAATGGAAAAATAGTTCTATTTTTGAACACATCCTCCATATTATAAAAAATAACAACTCTCCTGAAATCAAACTGTACATTCAATGCAAATCCCAATAAAAGATTTTAGGGGTTTTTTCCTTTGATATAGAAAAAAATTAATTTCAAAGTTCTTCTGAAAGAATGAGCATGAATAAATAGCCAAGCAGAATAATGGAGTATTTGTCCTTCTAGATATTAAAACGTATAAGTATAAAAAGTAAAGCATTATACAATGATTAACAGAAAGCTCAGTAGTAAAGGATCTAGAAACTGATTCATATATTAATGAGATTCTGATACATGATAAAGGTGGACCATTCAACAAAATGAGCTGGGAAAACTGACTTAGTCATTTGGAAAAATAGAAATGACAAATCTCTACCAACGAAATGAATTTCAGATGGAGTAAATATCTAAATGTAAAACTACACATTTTAGTTAAAATACTGAAAGAAAGCATAGGTAATTGATTCATATTCTTGATATGCAACTTTTTAGATGGTCACAGGACACTATGTATCAACATTTTAAAGTCTGATCGAGCAATTCTATTCACAAGAATTTATCCCAAGGACATTATGGGTCAAATTCACAGAGAAATATGTATAAGGAAGTTCATTAAGTACTGTGTATAATGGTGAAAAATTGGAAACACTTTAAATATCGGTTAAATAAATTATAGTATATCCATACAATGAAACTCTAAACAATTAAAATAATGCTACATAACCACACTGATAGATACTGTCTGGGTGTCCCAAGGAAACATTGTTCTTGTTCACAGTCCCAGCAGCAGTTCAAGTGCATGCCTGTTGCTCCAGCCTCACCAGCACAAGGGGGTGTTATCTACATGCTTGTTTTCAGGAGCTGTGGGTTTTTTCTGCCCATTAACAGACAATTCTGCCCTATAGGCACATGCTGTCAGCCTCAACTATGCATGGTTTGTCCTGCAATGTCCTCCAAATGACCAGCTGAAACAAGTGACAGTCTAGATCAGGAGACCTGTGCACCTTATCTGCAGACCAGAGCCACTTCACAAGGGCCCTGTGTCCCCCGGAATTGCAGGCAATGTTTTGGTGTTTATGCAAATAATTGACCAATGACAGGATATCGCATCCATGTGTGGACCCATTTGCAGAAATGTGTGGCATTTCTATGGTCACCTCCCCAGTGGGCTGTGGAAATTAACTGAGTTCAGGCTGTGGAAAACTTAAGCTGTTACATGAAATGCTAAAATTGCTACACTTCCCAGACTGTAACGTTCTGCCTGTGGCCTTGGGACCCAAAGACCAGATGCTGCACCCAGTAATAACTTCACTCTCATCCAACTTCAGTAACTCAAGATGGAGCCAATTTGGGGTTTTGATCTGGTACTTTCTTACCGAGATTCAGCTGAGGCTGACTACCTGCCAGACTCCCCCAGGAGAAATGGGAGATAAGAAGCCTCATCCACACCCACACCACAGAGTGCTGGAGACGAAAACTCTGACAATGCAGAACCACCACAGGGAACTCAAGATGGACAGCCTCTGTTGCCTTTGGTTGAAAGGTGAAGAGGGCAGCTGTCTGGGCAATATGAATGGACTGTCAGGGGAAGAGAATTAAGTAGGCTAATTTAGAACCACACTAAAATACTTCTCAAAAAAATGACTCAGCTTGGGACATAGTTAAGAGTGATCACCTCTGAATGATTTTTATTTTCTTGCTTTTCATGTTTGTTTGTTTACCTGAGTTGTCCTGGCCCAAGATATAAAGATGGTGTTTATATAATAAAAGTGGTATAAATAACTATTCCAAACCTTTGAAGATTAGTTTTCAAACTGTTAAAAAATACTGTAGGTCTCAATTACACTTCAGGAAAAATTTTAAATTTTTAATTAAAAAAAGTGTTGTACGTGTACCAGGAAATTTTCTATAGAAACATAAACTTACAGCAATTTATAAGGAAGTGGTTATTGATTACAATGGAAGGAAAGACTGTAAACTGCCTACATTTCACGCAGGCCATGCTATTTCCATTTAAAGAAGTTAACTAAGAGAAGAGAAAGATGAGGAACTGATGCAAAAGCAAAAACTCAGGAGTAAACCAGCAGCAAATAAAGAGACAATTATGATCTCTGTGGCATCTTACTTCTATGCTTTATTTTACATTCTCCCTCTTCTGCTTATAAATAAAGAAAATAAAGACACAGTGTGTGGAAAGGTAAACTGAAGCCACTCTTAATTAAAGAGGGAGAAACCCAGATGGGTTGTAATACTTTAAGGCTACAGCAAGGAGTACATCAAATAGATTCTGCTACATTTTTGATAAATCCCCTTCACAAATATGTAGAACTACTTAGCAATCTGCCATGAGAGGAAAAGCAAATCATAACAGCATCTTGATGATGAAGAAAGTACACTTATGGGGAAAGGGTCAGCTGTTTCTTTCTGTGAGCAATAATGTACAGGACTCCAATAATTTTCAGAGTTTGAAAGTTGTGCTGTAGAGCACCACTTGGAACCGAAAATCTCCTGAGTTTCTTAAGTAAGACAGCAAAACAAAATGAACTCGAGCTCTGGATCCTTCTGAGAAAATCCAAGTATCAGTACAAGAGTAAAAGATGCACAACTCCTACCTAAACAAATTTTGCAGCAATACCTGCTGAGTAATTAAAAAGTAGCAGGCAAGTGATTTTTGTTAAAATTATGGCCTTTGTTCCTTATCAGTCTGCTAAACTTTGAATGTGAAACCAAACAGAGGCCATACAAACATCTAGAAGCAATACTCAGATCTAGATACTGAACAGTTTCACACTTGAAACTGGCTTAGTGCAGCTGAAACCAACTCCTAGTTGGAAATTACCCAAGCTGGGAAATTGTTGTGCGTCTCATTCCCTAGTAAGGCCCTGATGGAGGAGTGAGACTTCCTATAATTACGCTACTGTGTTGTTTTTGGTTGTTTTTCTTTCAGTTGTTCTTACTGTTCAGAATTTTTTATGTGCTGCTGCCAGATGTTAAGCATTAGTTGGCTTCCCTACAACCTATATTCTAAAAAACAATAAAATGAAGAATGCCGGAGCTATAAAATAATAAAAATAAACAAAACCCACAAAGCCCAGTTTATTGACTTGCCAGACAAAGAAACACACACAAGCTAAGAAATTCACTGAACAGTGAGGTGAGGGAGGAAAGTCAGGGATAAATCTACAAAGCAGGGTTCACAGTGATTAAGGCTTGAAATCCAGCACTCTGGAAATTAATCTAAAGGTCTGTGCCTGGTGGGTTCACACAAACCCATTTCCATTGTTCAGAGACAAGTCTTTACATGGGTCCAGTAGGGCTTTGGTGTTTCAGTCCACTTGAGCTGGTTAGAATCAGTTATGATGAAACACAGCATATTTAATCTTGATATCTCCTAGGGCATGTCTTGCTGTAAGTAGAAATCTTTCCTCTTTGAACTCCTGCCTGCTCCTCCTCTATAGAAGCTCTATATATGACATGCATGTACATAAGGTAATTTATCTCCCCTTACAGTCCATAGCTCAGTGCTTTAGAATTTCACAGTCCTCTTCAACGGAGTTTTGTACAACGTGTATGTAAACGAATGACATTCACATGCTCAGGTGGTCTCCACTGCTCTGCCTCAGTTATGCCCTAGAATTTGTCCTTCTTCCCAAATTCCACTTTTATACAACATGTTTATAGAGCTAAAAATTAGGCTGCAGAATACTATTAAGGAAAATAGAGCAAGACCATAGCTGCGCAATTCTCTTTGAACAGCAAATAGTAGCTGGTAAAATCCTTTTGTGTGATTATGTCAGATGATCATGACTCCCAAAGTTCTCATTTGATTTTAGGGACATCAATACTCAGAACTCAAAGAAGCCTTTGGGAACGTAGCAGGAGATGGAGAAAGGAGGAGAGGGTGATAGAGATACTAGAAGGTGGGAGGAAATGGAAGAAAAGGGAAAAGCTTATTGGATATCACTGTGGTGAAGAGCAAAGAGAAATTAAAGAAAAATGATTGTAGGGGGAAAAAAAAAAAAACACAGAACTGAAGAAATCTGAGTGAACCAGGGGCATGTGTAACCAGAAGGCCAGAGAGAAACAGTGGCAGCTGGAAGAGCCTGCAAAGCTAAGCAAGTCCGTTTTGCAGAGTCAGGGCAGGAAAATGCTGTTGGCTAAAGCAGAATATAAGGTAATTTTTTTCTCCCTGCTGATGCTTCTCTGGGATCTGGTCAAAGCACTATTCTGCAGAACCAGAAACTGAATAAATAGACTAATTTATTCAGAAGATGTGTCCCCTTATTTCCCTCCCCAGAATGGTGTCAGAGCTGCCCAGGATACCAGAGATTTTGGATGACAAGGCGTTGGCCAGCATGTTTCTCCTCATCCCACACCACCTGCTCCTGAAAAGGAAGCATTTGTTCCTCTCCTGCAAATCACTTTTTTTATAAACGAGGCACCTAATGAACATTCGATGAAAGTCCCTTAGAGCAGGTAAGACTTCTATCACACACAAACTCAGCAAAGAAAAAGACACTTGCCCAGAGCTAAGCATTTGCTAAGGAACAACTATTCTCAACCTTTTCCTTGGGCATAATTAACAGTTCTCCAAAATCCTCTGTGAATATTTGCCCAGCTGTGGCAGCCAGCGACTTGACTGTATGTTGAGTCAATGTGAGAACTGCAAAACCCCTAGAGATCATCTAGTTAAATGCCTTCTACTCTCGGGAGAGGGAATTGTGGCCTGAAGAGGTGAGTGAATTACTCAAGGTTACACAACTAATTAGGAAAAGGTCTCCAATTCTCAGCACAGTGATCTTTTCACAGCACTGTGATACACACTTTCCTCATTTATCACCCACACTCTTCTCCTCCATCTTCACCATATCCCTCACCACTCAAGAATGCATTGGGTTGCCATAACAGAAAATCTGAATGGTAACGGGTTGAACCATGAGGACAATCATTGTTTATATAGTGAGAGCCTGGAGGTAGGTGGGCCCAGGGTTTGTTCTAAAGCTCAACAATGTGATTAAAAAAAAGAAAAAAACCAGCCTTTTCTCATCCTTCTGTTTCAGCATATATATTGTGTGAGACTCTCATCCTCGAACTTGTGACCTCATGGTGACAAGATGGCTTCCACAGTTCAAGCTATCACATAGTCATACCAGTGCCCAAGCTGGAAAGAAAGGGATGGGCAGAAGAAGGCTTTGTTTTTATCACGGAGGAAAATCTTTCCAAGGATAAAGATTTCCCGTTATGTCTCCTTGGCCAGAACTAGGTCATATAGTCAGCACTAGCTGCAAGAAGTCTGGAAAAAAAAAGTATCTGGCAAATGATAACAGAAGTGACCTGATCAGCTTCAACCAATAATGGCACAAGACCATCATTAACAAAATCAGGGATCTATATAACAAGGAAGAAAGGGGTTGTGGCTGTTAAGCAGGTATATCAGTTAACAACTGATGTGTAACAAATAAAATTCAGTGGCTTAAAACAGCAATCTTTTATTTTTTCTCATATGTCTGGAGGTCACCTGATCCAAATGGGCTCAGTTGGGTGGTTCTAATGATCTTAGCTGAATTTGTTCATGTAACTGGGGATCTAGTTACGTGACGGGATGTCTGCACTGATCTAGACTCTGCTCCATGTCTCTCTTCCTCCTTGGACCAGCAAGACACTGAGGAGTGTTTTTCTCATGGCAATGGCTAAGGCACAAACATGCAAGCAAAATCATGCAAGGTCTCCTACGGTCTAGGCTCAGGACAGAAACACTCATTCTGTCTCATTCTGTTGTTCAAAGCTAGTCATATGGCCAAACTCAAAGTCAGGGATGAGGAAATATACAGCAGCCATGGAAAACTAATATAGTACGTAATTTTGATATTTTTAATGGATTTTTTAATTGAAGTATAGTTGATTTACTTGTTAATTTTGATACTCTTGATCTTCACAGTATAACCATATCTTACATTACTCTATAAGTGATTTTTTTTTAAATAAGTGATCTTTAAAGGGCTTACTTAAAACAATATTGAAGACATATTGTGAAGTCATTCCTCCCAGGATTGTTAAATTTTAGTTTAAAATCTCAGTCTGTCTCTCTCTTGTTGTGTCAGATGACTCATAGGCGTATCTAAAACTAGAGGTCATTTCAAGATGATGCTTTTTCTCAGAAAGAAAAAGCCTTTTATTCAAAATAAAATAATTGAATGTATGCCTTATAGTGTGGGAAACTTTGTAACTCTTTTCTGAGGATAATTTTGAGAGCAAATCTTACTTTATGGAGATTTTCATTTATATCGTAATTATAACATAATTGAAATTTAAAAGGTTTGAGCCTGGGCTTCCCTGGTGGCACAGTGGTTGAGAGTCCACCTGCCGATGCAGGGGACATGGGTTCGTGCCCCGGTCTGGGAAGATCCCACATGCCGTGGAGCGGCTGGGCCCGTGAGCCATGGCCACTGAGTCTGAGCGTCCGGAGCCTGTGCTCCGCAATGGAAGAGGCCACAACAGTGAGAGGCCCACGCACCGCAAAAAAAAAAAAAAAAAAAAAAGGTTTGAGCCCACCAGACCACCAAGCCTGCTCCTCTGCTTTGACTCAAGCCCACCCAGCCTGCCTCTCTTGCTATATGAATTCTAGATGTGTCACTACTTTTACTAAAATGTCTCTGATTGGTGTATCATTCCTTTCCCTCCTAGGAACCCCTGGACTCCTTAGGCTACTGGTCATACCAAGAGGTGAGACGGCTTTGGCTCAACCACTCAGAAAGCAAAGGCTTTTGTCACACACTTCTCCAGGGAGGAAGGGACTCTCACCTTATACTAACACCTTCACTCACTGATTCTTCTCAGCAGTGCATTTTTCTGTCCATGCACACACCCAGAGCAGCTGGAAACTTCTCTTAAGTAAGAGAAGAACCCAGATTTAATTTCTGGAGGGCCACCCTCTGGTCAGCCCATATCCCCAGCTGTTTTAGAGCTTATTGGCCTGCATTGTGTAAGAACTATTTGTGAATGGCCCTGTTCTCTCCTCTCGACTGTAAGTTACTGGATGTTGGGTTCAGAGTATCCTCCTTTCCCATCAATAATATTTATTGATGTTCCGGGCACTTTTGAATATATTATTTCACTTTATCCTTACAACCACCTTGGAACATAAGCATTACTATCCTCCATTTTATAGACAGGGAACTGAAGTTTAACTGAAGTTCAAAGAAGAGAAATAATTTGTACATAAAAGCACATAGCAAGTGTCAGAGCCTAGATTCTTACCAAAGTCTGTCTTACTCCAGAACTAATTCTCATTGTATGACATCTCATGTGTGAAGGTGCCGTGCGTGGTGCCTAATGGGAAAAAATGAATTACTTGGTCCCAGGCACCTTGCACTGATTACATACAGCACCTAATCCAGTGTGCTTGGCATATATTAGTTTGAACCTTATGAAACTGATCTTTTGTAGGTTAAAAATAGCCATATGTTGGAAATTTTTTATGGTAGCTCAATGGAATATGTGTTGAGTTGGATTGACTGGTGCTCTTTATGTTACAAGTGGTGCTTAAGAGCACAGGTTTTGGAGTTCCATCATCTAAGTTCACATCCTACCTCTGCCACTTGCTGGCTGTGTGATCTTGGGCAAGGTACCTAACTTCTCTGGGTCTTGATTTCCTCATCTGTAAAATGAGGGCAATAATAGTACCCACTTCCTAAGGCTGTTGTGAGGATTAAAGGAGTTATGTAAATTAGTAAACAGACTGCATGGTACACAGTAAGTACTTCTGAATAAATGTGAGCTACTGCCATCACAGGGGGAGGGATCCAATTCTGTATTTGAGGAGCTGTGGTAGCTGGGGCGTGGGGTGGATGTGAGGGAGAACAGAAGAGGAAAGGAGAACTGTGAGAATGACCAAGCTTGTAGGAAAAGGTCATTTATTATAATATTCTTGACCATTTCACTGGCCAGAAAGTGACCCAGAGACCAGGGCTGGAAGAGAGAATTCCCATTTGATCCTCCATTCCCCTGGCCCCACCACTAGAGACCTAAGAACAAGGTTTCTTTATCGCCTCTTTATTGGCTCCAGCCTGACCTGGAATGCCCTAAGCACAACAAAGACAGCCGTCAGGAGCAAGCCCAGCCAGCAGGGGGTGGATGTTTGCTCGGGAGCAGTGGGGCAAGACTATGCAAAGCAGTGCGCTTCACTCTCTCAGTTTCCAGAGGAAACGAGTCTGGAACACCTGCCCAGGTACAGAACCGTGAAGAGCCATGGGGAAGAGAGCGCCCTCGCCATTCACTAGTCCCGAGGACAGCGTTAACAATCACTGCAACCTGCATGGCTTAAAACAACGGGAATTTATTCTCTCATAGTTCTAGAAGACAGAAATCCAAAATCAAGGTGTCGGCAGGGCCACACTGTCCCTGACAGCTCGAGGGGAAGATCCTTTCTTGCCTCTTCCTAGCTTCTGGGGATTGCATGCAACCTACAGCCCTCCTTGGCTTGTAGACATATCACTCCAATCTCTGCCCCTGTAGTAACACGGCCTTCTCCCTGTGTGTGTCTCTGTTTTTCCATCTTCTAAGGACACAAGTTAATGGATTAGGGCCCACTCTAATTCACTGTGACCTCATCTTAATTTAACTAATTACATCTTTGTAAGCCATATTTCCTAAAAGGTCACATTCTGAGACACTATTCAAACCAGTACAAATAACACCACCACCAAAAAAAAAAAAAAAAACTACACAGATTTTCCAGCTGCCACATGTCTCTTAGAATAAACTCCACAGTGTGAATCAGGCCTCAACTGAGAGAAGGCAAGACAGCATCGGAGATGGGAAACCCTGGAACACAGACAAAGGCTGCAGTAACATGGGTTACCATATTGCCATCTGTCAGGAGCCATGTGCTGAGACGAGAAGCAGAGTAAAAGTGGAACAGTAGTCAATGAATTAGATGTCCAGCCAGGGCAAGTGTACCCTGGAGCTGAAAACGATAAGACTCCTGTGTAAGACCAGACACGAGCAGTGAACAGGAGTCTTACTTCACTCATTCATTCATCCTCTCATTCGTTCATTTTGTGCCAAGCAAGAGCCTAACACTGAGGAGACAGAGACCAATAAGACTAATTCCTACCAAACGGAACTGTGTCTGTCTTAAAGTCTTTGCTCTCTAGTGGGAAGGTGGGAGAAGACACAGAGCATAACAAATAATCCCAGCAAAGCTTGATAATTGTGAATCTAAAAATACACACTGGATAGAGATGTCCACAGGCTGCAAGCCGGTTTCTATCAACGTGAGGGACTGGCAGGGAACTTAAACCATTCATGGAGTTTACAGAAGAAGCCCCCCTCTTCCCAAGCCATTAAAGCCTAGTCCTCCTTCAAGACCTATTGTATTATGTCTGTTGGCATGCCTATTTTCCTATCAGAGTGTGATCCCCTCCGGAGCAGGGACTCTACTTTATCTCCTTTTGTTTCCCTGAAACATCCTAGCACAGCGTGGAGCCCAGAATTAGCAATTGTGTTACACCTATGAAGTTGTTTTTCATTTAAAAAAAAAAAAAAATCGGGGTCAAATGACGCTGGCTTTGGCCAATGAAATGCGAGCAGAAATGACATGTCTAAGCTTCTGGTATGCGCTTTAAGAGTCAGGACCCACTTTGTCACTTTGTCCTTCTTCCCTCTGCCGCAGGGACCACCCATTTCTGATAGTGGTCACCTCATGAGCCTGGGTCCCAGAGGGAGGGGACATAGAGCAGAGACCCCAGATGACCTGCAATGGACAAGTCATATACACAAGAAGTTAACCTTTATATAATAAGCCACTATGAGTTGAGGGTTGTTTATTATCACAGCAAAATCTGGTCTATACGGCTCATTCACCAGATTTCAGTAAACCATTAATTCCACTCTATCTAGTCAGCAAGCATCCGTCACTTACTCACTATACGCAGAGCACTATACTAAGAGCTAGGGTCACAGAAATGATTACGATGTAGCCTGACCTCAGAGAATCTGCAGTCTTAGGAGGAAAGCAGCAATGCCCCTGTACAGCCATACAGGATGTTAAAATACTGAAGTACTTTCATATCACTGGGAAATTACACTATCCCAAGACTCACAAACATTCCCTCCTTTCTGCATCAACTGCCCCAGCCCCTCCCTAAGGACACCCCCCCATACACACACACACACACACACACACGCACATACACATGCACACACACACATGCGCACACACACGTCTCTATGATCAAGAACTAAAGGATTTACCTTACTGCACAGAAAGGGACCTCTGGAATCACATTCAGTCATTTATTCTGACTGATCTGTGTTGACGTCTTTGTTAAATAGTTTTTAAATCACGCTTGGAGACAGAAAAATAATTTAGTATCCTAAACACAGAGTTCAAAGGAGGACTATGAAGAACTAGTAACTCATCTGTAGGCTGGGGCAAAGCCAGGTTCCCCCAACTAGTCTTCTGGTAACTTACATTTGAAGCACTAAGATCAGGTCTCCTTCTTAGAAAGGATTCAGGTTCTCCCCACACAGCTCCTCCACTTTCAAGGATTCTGGGTACATGTGCATATAACACACACACACACACACCTTTCTCCGTTCTTCTGGAAAGCCATGACTCAGGCCTGACAGCCCTTTACTTCTAATGAACATGCAACATGGTAAGTGCTCCAGTGGGACACTATCCTGCCTGTTCCTCCCCATCGTGTAGAACTGACTCTTGCGCCCTCCACGCCCTGTGGTACGCTAACATTTACTCATCTGTCGTTCCCTCTAGACTTGAGCATGTCCAGCGCAGTCAGGGATCATGTCTTATTCATCTCTGTATTTCTAGCACTAACATAGTGCCTAGCACAAAGCAGGATGGATAAGGTGGCTCTGGATTTGGTGGGAGGGAGGGGGAAAGAGTGCCAGGAAAGAGGTAAAAGAAGGAAGCGTTAAGGCATGAATCCTCCAGAACAGCAACGATTACAGAGCGGAATGAAAAGAGAAGGCAGCGAAGGGGGGCCAGTGCAGGGAGAGAAAGAGAAGTATGAGGAGACGGGGTTGACAGACAGACCAAAAGAGAGGAACCAGGGGCCTCTGGAGAAGCACACTTCAAGGAAGAGACAGTGTCCCATGTCAAACAGGCAGGCATATCCCTCTGGTTAAGTGCTGAAAATAGGACAAGGGATCTGGCATTTAGGACATCACGGTTGACCATAATAATTATTTGGGGAGGGGCTGGGGACCCAGATTGCAATGGGATGAAGAGAGAATGAGGGGTGACATACTGTAGACGGTGAAAGCAGCACAGGTCTTCCTGAAAGTCTGGTGGTAAAGGAAGGAAATTGGTCAGTCACAGAAGTGAGGGACAGATTAAAGGAGACATTTCTTCTGAAGAGGAGAGACCCGAATGTGTCTCGTGCAGCTTATACACACTGACTTAGACCGTGGCCTCTGTCGGATAGTCAGGGTTGGGGTAAGGTCTGCCCATGGGAACTACACAAACCTGATGTTTGGGGGCTCAGACTTATAGCCTTCATCCTGTTGTCCCCACCTCAGATGAACAGGTTTCTGAGCTCCTAGTCACCTATTCGAGGACCCTCATGGAAGAGGCAGAAGATCTGACATCAGAGAGGGTAATCTGTAGCCACGCTGATGGGCCTCTGATCAGGGGTTCCCTTGACTAGGACAGCTATGGTATTTCCATACCTCATCTCTGCTCATGTTTCTGCCCTGATAGAACCAGAGCAACACTGCCTTACTTTATATCATGCTTCATTTATAATAAATGCAATTTTGCAAGTCACTAGAGCAAAATATTCCTTTTTAAAAAACTCCCCTTCTGGATCCCTTGGCTCTTTGAAACTTGAGAAAGTTCCCAGGGAGTGTCTGTTCCATCTGCAGACACTGAAGGCAATGGCAGCCTTGCGAAGGAGAGCTGCAGTGAGCGAGGCATATATCACATGCTCTGTCTTTATGTTCCTTAGCTGATACACCTCCTGCCTTTGAGGAAATACTTGTCAGCTTTCTCCAAACAGCCTAGAATTAGTCATTTCTTATAAGTTAGATGATATACTATTAAAACAATCTCCTAAGTGATTACAGAAATTATTCAGATAGAACCACTGTGATAACACATTATAGGCCTGTTACTTAGCAACTGAAGAACAGGCACTCTTAAAAATTAAGATAGAAGAAGTGAAAAGACATATCTCATTCAAAACTAGTTTTACAACGATCCATAAAAGCAACCAGAAAATCACTATGATGAATAAGATAATGGCAACAAGATTAACTTTATGTATTTAGACCCAAGTTCTTAAGTGTCAGTCAGAAGACGAACATAAGCCTCGTCCTTCATGGCAGACCTGTCCGTGGGTGAGCCAGGGCTGCAGTTCTTTGATATGTGACTCAGGGTGAAGTCTCCAGTCCCCTCCCTAAGTCTTCTTTCCAACCTCCTCATCTCAGGCTCCTCTATTTCTCAATCCTACTCTTTCCACTTTTACCACCATCATCACCACCTTCTGCTGCCACTGATGGGGCTGCCTCACTAGAACTCACACATTCCAGGTGCTATGGAGTGGATCTATCCCCACCTTCACATACAAAGATGACCAGGGAGCTCCTTTGGTTAGGGACCAAGGTTGTGAGTTTCATTCCCAACAGGTGTTTTATCAGTGGTGCCCTGGGTCAAAGGGAAATAAGAATAGAAAGTGAGATACACATATTACATCTGATGAACAAACAACTCAAAGCCCATGTCTCACTAGTAGGAGACTAGGAATGTCATAAATGCAGGTGTGCGTGTATGTCTGCGTTTGTGCAACTGTAATTGATTAAAAACCTATGCTGTGCTAGATATTGTACTAGATCCATTTTCCTCTAATCCTTTCGACAGCCTAGCAATGCAAGTACTTTTACAACTATTTTTTAAAATGTTTATTTGAAATAATTATTGATTCATGAGAGATTACAGAGAAATGTACAGGGAAGTTCCAAATACCCTCCCTCTCACCTGATATCAACATCCCACACAACTTTAGCACAATATCAAAGTCAAGAAATTGATACAATCCATAGACCTAATTCAGATTTCACTAGTTATATATGCACTGACAACTCAGAAACCCAAAATGCCACTGTGGGCCTCTAGTTAGAGTAGGGCCTTACGAGGTCAGTGTTAGAAAGAGGTATGGCCTGAGTCCACCTAACAGTAGAGCCAGTGTGAACGCACCCATTTGGTAGCTATATCCCTAGATCCAGATATATTGTACAGTGCTAACAGGTATAGAGAATAACTAGCAAAGGCTCTTCACTAGTTTCCTCATCTATGAAGTGAAAGCTGTTTTGGTAAAGAAAGCCAAGTGGAAACCCCAGAAGCTATCCTCCAAAACTCACTCTCATCAAGAGAGTAAAGCAAAAGCAAACTACACCTCTGGAGGGATTGCAAAGACTGGTGCTACCATCACCCTTTGAGAGACAAAGGGTGGTGATTCCTATTACATCCCTAATTATTCACACTTTTGGCTACGAGCAAAGGTCAGATGGATCATGAAGAATGAACACAGATGATTGCAAACATAATCAGATGATGATAATGCATGATAATAACAATCATAGCTGCAGTTCCATTTGTAATATCTCTGCTGCCAGGGCCAAAACTTACCTTTACCCCACCCCTTACCCCCAGAACTATGTATCAACTATATACATGTATATGTACATATATATATATATATATGAATCCAAAAGATACTGAAAGGATCATGATCATCTTGATATCTCACAGAACATCATCCTGGTTCATTATACTGACAACCTAATCCTGTGAGCAGGTTGTATCAAGTACCCTAGACGCCCAAATAAGACATCTGCATGCCAGAGGTCAGAAGATAATCCCTGTGAAAGCTTAAGTGGGCCTGCAATACTGAAGTTTCCATGGGTTCAGGGGAGTGGAATGGAATGAAGTGTGTGTGTGGGGGCGGGGGGGGGGGCGGATTTCCATCTACAGTAAGAGCAAAGTCACTGCACCTTGTTCCACCTACTGCAAAGAAAAAAACATAATGTTTGGTGGCCCTCTTTTGTTTGGAGAAGCAATATATACCATATATAGATATGTGCTGCTATAGTTCATCTACCAAGGAACCCATGGGCTGCTAACATTGAGTGGGGCAGAAATCAATAAAGTGTTCTTTACAAAGCTACAGTAAGCAAAACAGTATGGTACTGACACAAAAACAGACACATAGATCAATGGAACAGGATAGAGAGCCCAGAAACAAACCCATGCACTTACAGTCAATTAATCTATGAAAGGGCTTCCCTGGTAACACAGTGGTTAAGAGTCCGCCTGCCAATGCAGGAGACACCAGTTCGAGCCCTGGTCTGGGAAGATCCCACATGCCGTGGAGCAACTAAGCCCGTGTACCAACTAAGCCCGTGTACCACAACTACTGAGCCTGCACTCTAGAGCCCGCAAGCCACAACTACTAAGCTCGTGTGCCACAACTACCAAAGCCCACGTGCCTAGAGCCCACACTCTGCAACAAGAGAAACCACCTCAATGAGAAGCCCACGCACTGCAACGAAGAGGAGCCCCTGCTTGCTGCAACTAGAGAAAGCCGACACACAGCAACGAAGACCCAAAGCAGCCAAAAATAAATAAGTTTTTAAAAATTAATTTATGAAAAAGGAGGCAAGCATATACAATGGAGAAAAACTGTCTCTTCAATAAGTGGTGCTGGGAAAACTGGACAGCTACATGTAGATGAATGGAATTTAGAACATTTTCTAACACCATACACAAAAATAAACTCAAAATAGATTAAAGACCTAAATGTAAGTCCAGATACTATAAAACTCCTAGAGAAAAATGCAGGGAGAACACTCTTTGACATAAATCACAGCAATGTCTTTTTGGATCTATCTCCTAGAGTAATGGAAACAAAAGCAAAGTTAAACAAATGGGACCTAATTAAACTTAAAAGCTTTTGCACAATAAAGGAAACCATAAACAAAATGAAAAGACAACCTATGGAATGGGAGAAAATATTTGCAAACGATGGGACCCACAAGGGCTTAATTTCCAAAATATACATACAGCTCAATATCAAAAAACAAACAACCCAATCAAAAAAATGGGCAGAAGACCTCAACAGACAATTTTCCAAAGAAGACACACAGATGGCCAACAGGCACATGAAAAGATGCTCAACATCACTAATTATTAGAGAAATGCAAATCAAAACTACAGTGAGGTATCATCTCACACCAGTTAGAATGGCCATCACCAAAATGTCTCCAAATAATAAGTGCTGGAGAGGGTATGGAAAAAAGGGAACCCTCCTACTCTGTTGGTGGGAATGTAAATTGGTGCAGCCACTATGGAAAACGGTATGGAGGTTCCTTAAAAAACTAAAAATAGAACTATCATATGATCCAGCAGTCCCACTGCTGGGCATATATCCAGAAAACTCTATCTAAAAGATATGTGCCCCCCAATGTTCACAGCAGCACTACAACTGAATCACTTTGCTGTACACCTGAAATACTGTAAATCAACTATACTTCAATAATCTTTTTAAAATGGAAGGGAAGAAATGTTTTTTAGAAAAAAAAAAAAAAGCGTTCTGCAGCATTTTCAAGCTGTGGTGCAAGCTGCCCTGCCACTTAAACCTTATTACCAACAGACCCAACGGTATGAAAGTGTCAGTGGAGTCCCGTTAGAGTAGCTGGCAAGCCCTCCTCCAATGACAACTACTCTCCATCATAAAAGCAACCCATGGCTGGCTACTGCTCCCTGGTAGAGGATATACACCTCACCAAGGGATACCAAGTTTACTATGCAACCCAAATGTCCATCATGTATTAAGTGTCCATCGTGTATTAATTATCCATCATGAATTAAATCCACCAAACCATCCAACAGGACATGTGCAGCAGCATTCCATTATAAGCTGAAAGTGGTATATATGAGACCAGAACCAAGCAAGTTCAGAAAGTTCAAGCAAACTGTACCAACAGCTGGCTCTGACTCCCTGGCTCCTGTTTCTTCTGCTTCACCGCCTCCCCTTAACCCACACCCATGACCTCAGGGTGAGTCCATCATGTCCAGTTATCAGAAGAAGGTAAAATACATGCCTGTCTACAGATGAATCTGTGTGATATGCTGGCACCAGCAACAAGTGGATGCCTATACCACTACATCTCACTCAGAGATGGCCTTGGAAGGTAATGATGAAGGAAATTATCCTGGTGGGCAGAACTTCAAGTGACACATCCGGTCATCCACTTCATGCGGAAGGAGAAATGGCCTGGGATACAAATCTAATGGTTGGCTGCTTGCTCAGAGACTTGGAAAACTGGTGACAAGGAAGTCTGGGGTAGAGATATGTGGGTGAATCTTTCAGAATAATTACAGAGCATGAAGATGTTTATGGCCCAGTTACATGTCTGCCAGAGACATTCATGGCAGAGAAGTTTCTCAATAATCAGGTGGAGGGACTTCCCTGGTGGCGCAGTGGTTAAGAATCCTCCTGCCAATGCAGGGGACACGGGTTCAATCCCTGGTCCAGGAAGATTCCACATGCTGTGAAGCAACTAAGCCCATGCACCACAACTACTGAGCCTGTGCTCTAGAGCTTGCAAGCCACAACTACTGAGCCCACGCACTGCAACTACTGTAGCCCACGTGCCTAGAGCCCATGCTCAACAACAAGAGAAGCCACCGCAGTGAGAAGCCCTCGCACCACAACAAAGTGTAGCCCCCGTTCACCACAACTAGAGAAAGCCCACATGCAGCAACGAAGATCCAAAGCAGCCAAAAAAATAAAATAAAATAAGGTGGAAAAGATAGCCCCTTCTTTGCATGTCAGTCAGCCACCCCAGGGCTTGATCCAAAGAGGTTATGCAACATGGTTTTCCCTTCAACAAATCTAATCTGGCTACCACCACTCCTTAGTACCTGACCTGTCAGAAACAGAGGCCAAAGCTGAGTCCCCAGAATGGCACCATCCCCTGGACTAAGCAGTCAGTGCCATGGAAGGGATAACCTTTGTCCTCACGTGAACAGACACAAATTCAGGGTATGGATTTGCCTCCCGTCTCTCAGCATTTCTGCTAGCATTCCATTCTCAGACATGCAGAATGCTTAATCCATCCTCTAATATTCTTTATCTTGAAATGTATAAATACTTTAGCTCAAGAATCTTTAAAAGAAACATCTTTTGCCTCTATTTTTTAACAAATATTTCTACAAGACAAAACTCCTTAAATACATGGTCTCTATATTTGATTATATTCAAGGTTTTGCCAAATGAAGATGCTTCAAAATCAAAGACCTTCTAAAATCATTCCATTCTAATACCAAATATAAGTTTTTAATTAAAGTAAAAGTTCCATGAATAGATTCTTCCCACAGTTCAATATATTCCAAGGTGCAATTACAAGAATTCAAAATTAAATTTTAAATATAGTTTGAGTTCTCATTGTTTCATTTTTTCTGTTTTTCTCTTGCTTTTTATAGAGATAATTTTTAATGCCTTCCTATTCACAAGCTTTTTTTCTCAATAATTAAATTTTACCAGAAGCTTTAAAAGCTGAAGTTTTTGGTGTTTTATATCCTTTGGATACACTAATTAAGTACTTCCAACTTTATTCTGAACAATATACAAACAAAATTTATCAGAATCTTTTACAGAAAGTTCGATGCCATTGTAGAACACATAGGTCGATTTACAATGCCATTCTTCAAAGGCTCAAGCACACATGAACTATGGCTCATAGCTGGCAGCCGAGAAAGAAAGCATGTTCAACCATCTAAAATATTTTTTCATATTCATCAAATTTATCATTTTTTGCTGAACACAAAAAATACTTCAACACAAAAATTTTGTCACCCCCTTACAGCAACTGTGATAACATATAAATATTTGTAAATTTTGACAACTACAGCTTCTGTTTTGATTAGTAAAATACTGCAGCTTGTTAGGATGAAATTATAGATGATGTATGCATCACAGTCATTCACAAAAATTGTTATGCTCCGTAAATTTCTTACGGAGAAGAAATGTTTACTAGAAACATTGTTTTTATAATCCTTGGCCCCCCCACAATTAGTATTTTTCATTATCACCATAAAAATAAAGTATTTTTTTCTCTATTGTTAAACATACATCTGAATTTACAATAGCGTTCCCTTCAACAGAATGAACTTCTAAAAGCTTCATTTAGATTCCATGAAGCAGAAAAAACACATACATTACTGGAATTAAAAGACTTCTGTTTGAAGATGCTGATGGCATTGATATGAATCCATCTTCATTTAACTGCTTACAAAGTTCTTCTGAGATTGGCACGAAGACATTGATAGGTATTATTTCACTATTCATAAATAAGAAAATTTGGGATTGAAAGTGAGCAAATTAATTTAGAATAAGAGTTACTTGATCCATTAAAAAAAAAAAGAGTTACTTGATCTAAATGAAAAGTCATGATTGGCAGAGTGATGTGTAGAAGCACCATTTGCAGCTACAGGTGTTAAACCATCAAACTCAGGCATGGTCTTCTTAAAACAACCACTAACTTTTGAGGCAGATGCTGATGCTTCTTCATGAGATTTGTATCTTCCGGTTTTCATGTGGTTGGTAATATCACTATGGGGCCCTATCACAGTGGGTGGTAAATACTGACAAATATTTTGGGGTGAGTTATACATTCATCATCAACTTTCTTAAGAAGTAGACTTTTATTACTTAATTTTCCATTAAATGTGGACTGCCATTTTTTTTAGATTTTTGCCAGCAGGAGAGTTTATCAAAAACAAATTAAGAGTTGTAGACATTTAACCATATAGTAAATGATAACGCAAAAGCATTCAGATTACTTCCTACATTCCCCATGGCAGGACAGCCCAGCCTCTACTTCCCACACACATTTATGTGTACCTATCCCATAATTTCCTATATTTCCCAGTGACCAAAATGACTGACTTCATACATCTTGAGTGTAAGAATGGCTTCATACATCTTGCAGACCAAAGCACAGGCCACTGTGCAACTGTCCGGTAGACCAAGTGCCTGATAAGGGTAGCAACATTGAATAAATCTTCCACCACCATCTGAAACTGGACAGAGTCAGCTGTCCCTGGCCAGCTGTGTCTGAGCAAACTTTGTGTTATCAATAAACACCCTGCATGGTGTTCTGGAAAGGAAACTGCTAGTTAGACTGCATCAGGAAATGGATTATTGCCCATCACCTTGCAGATTAACCACATGTTAAAGTGAGAATTGTGTTCACTGCTTGTGTGCATAACAAATTTTTAGATGAGAGTATGGTAGAAGCTGGACACACGAAGTGGACGTCTACGAAGACCACCCTAGCTTGTTTTAATGCAATTACTAATAACGTTTGTTTAGAAATGAAAAATCAAGAGCAAATGACAAACTGGTCAGGACACCAGCAGAACAGTCATAAACTGAGACTGACCCAGGAAAACTGCTCTCATCACCCTGTCAATGGGGAACTTTATATTGGAAGGACTGGCTTTTACCACCTGAACCCATCTAGCAACATTAGGAACACTAAAAGTGAGACAGGCAAACATTATGTGCCTATTGTATGATTCAATACGAAGTATGCCATCCCACCTATGAAGTATTATTACTAACAATTAAAAAATTAGGGCTTCCCTGGTGGCGCAGTGGTTGGGAGTCTGCCTGCCGATGCAGGGGACGCGGGTTCGTGCCCCGGTCTGGGAGGATCCCACATGCCGCAGAGCGGCTGGGCCCGTGAGCCATGGCCGCTAAGCCTGCGCGTCCGGAGCCTGTGCTCCGCAATGGGAGAGGCCACAGCAGTGAGAGGCCCGCATACTGAAAAAAAAAAAAAAATTAACCTGAATCTAATCAAGCTAATTGCCAGTTTCAGGAAATGTGATGAATGAGTTAAATGACACCACAAGAAAGCAAACAGACAAGTCTAGAATATGGGCATTCCACAGTACAACCAACCTGGTTTCTTCAACAGTAACTGGTCTCAAAAAAAAATTAGGGGTCAGGGGCAACTGCTCTTGAGTGAGAAAGACTTAAGAGACAAAATAGACAAATATGATGTCAGGACCTTGTTTAGATCCTGGTTTGAAAAACCAATGATAAAAAAACTTAAGATAATCAAGATGTTAAAAAGTACTAAGGAATTACGATTAGCTTTGGCGTGACAGTGTTACTGTATTATGAAAGAAAATGTTCAGTTTTAGAAATTCCCACTAAATTGTATAATGATGAAATAATGTGCTTTCTGAGATTTGCTGTAAAATACCTCAGCAGAGAAAGTATGATGGATGGACGAAGCCAGTGTGGCACCATCACGATAAGTCTAGAATCTGGGTTTGGGGTACCTATATAGAGGCTTATTATATTGTTCTTTCCTCTTTTATGTATGTTTTACATTTTGTATTTAAAATGTTGACTAAGGCAGGGCCAAGAATGGAGCCTCAAGGGATGTGTTTTAAGGCCTCCCTGTATTTTTAAGTCTCTTAATTAGTGCTGCCTGGGTATGGTTAATCAAAGAGCTAGGACTCTGCCTAATTGATTGTGATGTTTCTGTTTTATCAGGTACTGAAAGCTGCAGAAACCATGTGTCCTTTGCTTTCTTCTCACTACACTTATAGTTAAAATATATATTTTTTGCTATCTATTTTCACTCAGATCATTCTTGGTTTTAGCTTTTGGATATTCAGGGCAGTCTATATTGCCCACCAGTCCTTTATAAAACCCAGCCAGGAGCATAGGAAATAAACCGAGCTCCCTGTGGTGCTCCATGGTTTCTTCACCTGCCTACCGAACTCTTCTGCATGGATTTTTCATGGATTATCAGGTCTGACTGCCTAAGTTTGTTAGAGGCTACCTTCCATCTTCAACTCCTCCCTTTGACATCCCTGTCCATAGGGTCCCATTATGTACTCTGTGACTCTTTTTCATGTATGTAAAAGATGGTTTCCTAACAGCTAACTACCATAACGAACATAACCAGCTTTCTTCTCTCACCAACATGGCCACTTCTCTTGATGTTCTAATAGCATCACTTGCCTCCTACCACATCTGTTTCTTTAGAACCTACCATTCTACTTGTCAACCCTAGCCCACCCCATCTTGGTCAAATAGATAAGATGATATTTGTCTAGTTGTTTCTAAATCTGCAAGGTTTCATTATTTTCACACTCTATGCATTTGTATAAAATCATCTGAGACCAGAAACACTGGTTCCTAATCTTTTGGCTCTTTTTTTAATATCCAGAAGCACAGGTATCTCCTGTGTTCAGGCTTCTTTCTTCTAAAGTACTCAGCAGGCTCACTGTACCTAGTAATATACAGGAATATTTTTATAATAAACAAATGAAAGTATCATATATGCCTTCCATTCTGCAGCATCCAGGAGTAGAAATATTTTCCATACATTTCTCCCCAGTAGATGTTCATTTAAAATTATTAGAATCCAGTTGGCAAATCCCCCTCCAAATAGTCTTCCCAATCTATTGAGACCCATTCTATCCTGTAGCAGGACTTTGCACACCCCCATCTACGTCCAGTATTAAAAGCCAAAGTTCAGGGCTTCCCTGGTAGCACAGTGGTTGAGAGTCCGCCTGCCGGTGCAGGGGACACAGGCTCGTGCCCCGGTCTGGGAAGATCCCACATGCCGCAGAGCAGCTGGGCCCGTGAGCCATGGCTGCTGAGCCCTCGCGTCTGGAGCCTGTGCTCCACAACGGGAGAGGCCACAACAGTGAAAGGCCCGCGTACCGCAAAAAAAAAAAAAAAAAAAAAAAAAAAAGCCAAAGTTCAGAAAACTACCACTAGCTCTGTGACCTCACTCAAGTTACTTAAATTTTCTGTGCCACCATTGAGGAACTGTAAAATAATAATAATAACTACCTCAAAGAAGATCAAATGAGTCAAGGTATAAGAAGCATTTAAAACAGTGCCTGGAAAACACAAAGTCTTCAACAGACGTTAGCACATATTAACACTCATGTCACCAAGCATACTCTTTTGATGCATAGTTATTTTCATCTTTCACTGACATTGATTTTTTTTAATAGCAAAGTGGTATAGGGTAATAATGGTGGACAAAAGACCCAAATCCAGAAGAGGAATGCAACATTAGCGAATTCCAGGACATGGGCCAACAGACCAGCGGGCAGCACTAGCATTTTATCCCTATTAAGAGACCTCTAATCTAAAAAGTGACTCCTGTGAGCAGCCTCCGGGAGCAGCTGTAGGTTGGTCCTCTAAGTTTAAAGGTTATTTGATTCCTGGGACACCCTGCCTACTCAATAGTTAGAAAAAGGAGTAATGAGAAAATGACTTGTAAGACCAGGAAAGAAGCATTTTTTAACTTGTCTAGAGTAAAAATTTAAATCACCCCTTTTTCAGAATGCTATTTTTCAAGACTGGAAGGCTTGTCTGAAGATGATGTTATGCCAAAACCCAGTGCCAAGGATAAAAAGTTTTGATACACATGTAAGAAAAATGTGTAGAAAGGTTAGCCTTCCAGAAATGTGGCTGAAAGTACTCAGAACCATGGATGGACCTTGGAGGTCATCTCACTCATTCCCTTCACCTTACAGATGAGGAAATTGAGTCCAAAGAGACTAGTAGTTGCCCAGTGTTACCAGATCTGGACCCAGGTTGTCCCTTTTCCCACCTTAAGCAGCCAGTGACAGTACAGTTAGACCGAAGGTACATATTCAAATCACCCAGTGGCTTCACAGTAGGAGAGGCAGATACCCTATTAAACTCAAAGGACAACATCCTTCAGAGCTTTTGGGGGAACAGAATATAAAAATACAAATTGAAATCTGAAACATAATGAAGAAAGCTTGGGGAGGCTCACCCTGGAACATTACCTAATATGAGTGCTGCAAAACAAAATAATTCCTAGAATTCTTCATACATACAGCAACTCATGTATTTTCCAACCAGTCCCTATTTTAATTTCTCCAGAATAAACTCAGTGGACTCCAAATTACTGTCATCAGTTCCAGTGTTCATTATTGCTTTCAAAATCCTGGACAGAAGTTTTATTCACTGTGGATGCCTTCTACCAAGTCTGAGAGCCAAAAAGGAGCTTCAGAAGAGGGATGGAATAGACTTGATGGATGTCTTATAGACCTAGTCATTATATATAACCCATTTTTTCAAAGGGGACTAAAAATTTCAGTGGATAGGTAAGTGCAAGGGTGGGTGTATCATGTGTTTAAACCTTTCTGAGAGGTGCTTCGATGTCCTGCTTAAGAGCACGGTTCCTGGAGCCAGAATGTCTGAGTTTAAATCCCAGCTCCATAACTTGCTAGCTGTGTGATCCTGGGCAAGGTACTTAATGTCTATTATGTGCCTCAGTTTCCTCATCTGTAAAATTATAAGAGAACTTAGCTCAAATTCTTCTTATAAGGATTAAATGAGTTAATGCACATAGAGTCTGTGGAACATTCTCTGGCGCACAGCAAACATGTAATTAAACGTTAGCGGTTACTATTCAGAGGTCACTTCTCTGGCAACCACTGTTATCTGGAAAAATGCCCAAGGAAGCCTTCTCCAAGACCTGGGCACTACAGCCTAGCCACTTAAGTCGTAGGCAAGTCTCAGCTGAGTTTACACTAAATTCTAACATGTATCTCTGCTCCCCCTGTATAGCAAATTAATGTCTTCCTCCCGATGCCAGCCCTTGAAGCAGCTTCATAGTCACCCAGGCAAACTATCATTGGGGAGCAACCTCTCGTCTCCATAGCAAAGCGGGAGGGCCAGATATTTACCTATACCAGGAGCTCACGATCTGGGAGGGAAAACAGGCCATACATAAGCACTTAGGTAGCAACAGGAGAGTTAAAGAAATGAGTGCAGAGAAGCACCAGGCTGGGCGTGATCCAATTGAACAGGGTAATACAGAGAAGCAAGTGCTTCTTCTGGGTGTGCAGGACCCTGGGGACCATGGCAGACAGGAAGCTTGAGCTGCCATAGAGAAAAGAGGGACCCCACCCCCACCAAGATTAATTACCACTAGGCTGCCAAAAATAAAAACAATGATATTTATAAGAAGATATAAATACACAAATGTCTGTGTAAAACCCAAATAAGTACATAAACCCACAGACCATGAAACCCAGTACCACAGACAAGGCTGCACTGAGTCACCACTGGGTTTCCTTACGGCTGTCTCCTTAAGGGAACATGCTGGGCCTCCATGAGCACTAGGATTTCTTCCAGCTTTCAGAGCTGTGAGGCCCCAGCTCTGTGACTCACCATGTCACTCTGCCCTGCCCAGGCTCTTCCAGAGCTCGGCAGACGCCTGCCATGAATGCACATCTTCTAAACTGTCGACTTGTTCCTTGAATAACTTTCAATGTCAATTTATCTAGTGCAGTCTGTGTAGCGGTTTGTGACGGAGTGGGAAGCAGAGCAAAGTCAAGCTAAGCAGGATGAGTCAGCTTTCCCAAGACTCCCTTAGCTGAGTCTGGAAAGCTTTAAAACTCACATTGAAGATGAGAACTTTTGCCTAGCTGTCCTCACGTGGTCCAGCCACTTTCAACAGAGAGTTTGTAACAGTCACTTTCCTGTTCGGGTGGTTGGCAAGAGCTACCCAGATCTGGCCTCCTAGGGGTCCTCTTGGAAATGTCCCTGCCATCCTCAAAAATCCCAACCTCTTTTCTAAGAGGCATCAGGGAACGGTCTTGCACTTGCAGCCAGAAAGACCATTTGTCATTAGCCTCAGTCCGGAGGCTAACATGACCCTAAGTTTATAAGCTGACTCTGAGCTAGCATGAATGTGGTGAAGGGCCCAGACCTGTGGCCCTGGGATGGTCAGCACTCATGTTCAGGTACGTCCAGGAAGGCTACAGGACTTTCCCTGGCCGACACTAAAGGAGAGATATTTCATTCTTAGGTCACTTGCCTGAGAAATGTTCTCTTGCAGATACCACTGGTCCCTTGAAACTTGATCCTAAGATCTCTGAAAACATGATAGGAATGAAAGAAGTCTGTGTGGGGTGGAAGAGATGCTGGAGGACAAGCAGTGCCATTTCAAAGTAATTTGGGTTCTAAAGAGATGAAAACTTGGATGTACCTTCAGAAGACCCTTTGTTCTAGGAAAACCACTCAAATAGGTCATTTGGGCAGGTAAATATAAAGCTGAAACTTTTCACGCAGTCCCCGACTTACAATGGCTCGACTTAACGATTTTTCAGGGCTTCCCTGGTAGCGCAGTGGTTGAGAGTCCGCCTGCCGATGCAGGGGACACGGGTTCGTGCCCCGGTCTGGGAAGATCCCACATGCCGCGGAGTGGCTGGGCCCATGAGCCATGGCCGCTGGGCCTGCGCGTCCGGAGCCTGTGCTCCGCAATGGGGAGAGGCCACAGCAGTGAGAGGCCCGCGTACCGCAAAAAAAAAAAAAAGGTCTAAAATGTCCAAATTATCTTCCTTGTACAACCAGAAAGGAAATAGACCTTCTAAATATTATTAGAGATATGAGTTTCAAAATCTCAATAGATTTATGTCTCAATAAATATCACAAACAGATAATTACATCTTATAGAGTATGTCAGAAAGAAGATTAGTGTTCGGAGAAAGGCCATGTGAGCACACAGCTAGAAGGTGTGTCTGTTGTCTAAAAGCCAATATGTAGGCTCTCACCAGGACCTAAATCTGTCAGCACCTTGATCTTGGACTTCCCCGCCTCCAGAACTGTGAGAAATAAATGTCTGTTGTTTAAGCCACCCAGTCTATGGAACTTTGTTATAGCAGCCCAAGCAGGCAAAGACACTTATATTGCTGCAATTATTTGTGTAATGACAGAGTCCTTCACTTATATTAAAGGTCTCCAAGAGCTAGTCTTATTCACCTTTGCCCCTCATGGTGAATACCACAGGCACCTGACTGTATAGATGCTTATTAAATGTTTGTTAAACCTTAAAAAAGAGACAGAGAGATAAGTGCTATTAAAAAGAAAAAACAGAGCAGGATAAGGGCATTACAGAGTTAGGGGACAGAAGTGCAGGGCAGTTTGCAGATTAAATAAGATGGTCTTGGTAAGATCTCATGAAAGTAAATTTTCAGACAAAGACTAGAGGGAGTGAGCCATGATGAGATCTAAGGTAAGAGCATTCCAGGCAGAGGGAGCAGCCAGCGCAAAGGCCCTAGGACAGCAGCATGCCTTGGTGTTTGAGTTGCAATAAAAATGCCAGTGTGGCATATATCTGAATTCAGTAATTTGTACCCTCTCTCTCTGAATATATATATATATATATATATATATAAAATTAGGTGTTTATCAATTGTATTAATCTCAAAGAACAGGATTTTGTTAATTTTCCCTTTTTTTCTATTTATTTATTTCCATTCTTATCTTTATTATGTCCTTATTTCTACTTTCTTTGTATTCAATTTTCTTTTTTCTTAATAAATGCCTAAAATGGAAACTAAAATTGACTTAAAATCCTTTTCTAATATAAGCATTTAATGCTATAAATTTCCCTCTAAGCACTGCTTTATTTGCAGTCTATAATTTTGATATGTTGCAGTACTGTTATCATTCAACTCAAAATATTTTTAAATGTTTTTTGTAATTACTTCTTTGACCCATGTTAGTTAGAACTGTGTTGTTTAGTCTCCAAATGTTTGGAGGTTTTCTATATATCCTTTTGTTCTTGATTTGTAACTTAATTCTATTGTGATCAGGGGACATACTCTTAAATTGTCATCCTTCGAAATATATTGAGGCTTATTTTGTGGTCCATTTTGGTGAAAATTCCATATGCACACAACAGGATACGTATTCTGCAGTTGTTGAGTGTAAGGTTCTATAAATGTTGATTAGTAGACTATAGAAGTCTATATCCCTATTTATGTTTTTGCTTAGTTCTTCTACTGATTATTAAGAAAGAGGTATTAAAATCTTCAGCTATCTTTGTGGTTTGGTCTGTTTTATCCTTTATTTTTTGCAGTTTTTGCCTCTTTCATTTTGAAGTCCTCTTAATAGATGCATAAACCTATGTATTTATGATAAATTGACTATCATTATGAAATGTCCCTTTTCATCTTTGATAATACTCCTTACCTTCAAATCTACTGTCTGATTTTAATATAGCCACCCCCCTTTTTATACTACCTTTTTCCATCCCTTTACATTCAATCTATCTTTGTCTTTATATTTAAAGTGCATCATTTGTACACAGCATATAGTTTAATCTTATTTTTCATGTAGTCTGACAATATCTTCCCTTAATTGAAATTAGCTATAGACATTTAATGCAATTATTGATAGGATTGGTTTTAAGCCCACCACCTTGCTATTTGTTTCCTATTTTTGCTGTCTGTTTTTTGTTCCTCTGATCTTCCTTTGCTACCTTAGGTAACTGCATATTTTTAGTATTTCATTTTAATTCCTCTACTGGCTTTTTAGATATACCTCTTTTAGTGATCACTCTAGAGATTATGATATTTATCCTTAACTTAGTTCAGTTTCGTTAGAGTTAAAATTTTACCACTTCAGGTAAATGTATAAAAATCTTATAGTTGGGAGGAAGGTCCCTTTATAGCCTGTTCTTTGTGCTATTGTTGTTACATGTTTTTACGTCTACGTGTGTTATAAACCCCACAACACAATATCATATTTTGTTTTAAACTCTGAGTTGTCTTTGAAAGAAAATGAAAGGAGAAAAAAAGTAGTCTTTTATATTTACCTACATAATTTCTTTTTTTTCATACATTTATTTATTTATTTATTTATTTTTGGCTGCATTGGGTCTTCGTTGCTGCACGGGCTTTCTCTAGTTGCCAAGAGCGGGAGCTACTCTTCGTTGCGGTTCGCAGGCTTCTCACTGCGGTGGCTTCTCTTCTTGCAGAGCACGGGCTCTAGGCGCGCAGGCTTCAGTAGGTGGCTCGCAGGCTCAGTAGTTGTGGGTCGCAGGCTCTAGAGCACAGGCTCAGTAGTTGTGGCGCACGGGCTTAGCTGCTCCATGACATGTGGGATCTTCCTGGACCAGGGCTCAAATCCGTGTCCCCTGCATTGGCAGGCGGATTCTCAACCACTGTGCCACCAGGGAAGCCCTACCTACATAATTTCTTTTTCAGGTTGTCTACATTACTTCCTCTAGCTCCCAGTTCTGTTGGGTGGCACTTTACTTCAGTCTGAAAAAACCTTCCTTTAACATTTCTTATGCAGGTCTTCTGGTGATGACTTTTCTCAGCTTTTGTTTCTCTGAAAATGTTTTTATTTCACAGACATTTAAGGATATTTTCTTTGGATATACAATTCTATGTTGACAGTTGTTTTTTTTTGTTTGTTTTTTCCCCAGTACTTTAAAGACACCAGTCGCACTGTCTTCTGGCCTCCATTGTTTCTGAAGAGAAGATTAGTCTTTTTATTGCTTTCCCTGGATGACTTTAAGATTTTCTCTTTATCTTTGGTTTCAGCTCTTTTACTTTAATGCACTTAAGTGTGATTTTCTGTGTATTTATCCTGACTGGGTTTTACTGAGCTTCTTGGATCTACAGGTTGAGCTTTTTCACTAAATTTGGGAACTTTTCAGCCATTCTTTCTTCAAATATATTTTCTTCCCCATCTTTCTCTTTTCTACTTCTGGGACCCAATTACATGCACATTAGACCACTCAATATCATTGTGTGGGGCACTGAGACTCTGGGTCTTTTTTTAAATCCCTTTTCTCTATGTTTTTAAAATTAAATAATTCCTGTTGATGTGTCTTTTAGTATGACAACTAATATCTGGGCTACACCCCCAGAGATTTAATCTGTCTTGGACAGGGCTGATGTTTAAGGACTTTTGAAAACTCTTTATATAGTTCTAATGTGCTGCCGGGGTTGAACACATCGGTGAAGATTCTACGTACTATAGAAGGGACAATAAATTCAGTCTTGAGATGGTATAGCTTTGGGATGCAGGAAGGAGTCCTATCATCACAAGGGAGTAGTGGTCTTTTTGCTGTAAAGTTCCTAACTTAAAGTCCTTCTATCCCTTCTCAAGGACATTCAACTCCTGATTCTACTGGACCTATTGTTGTAGCTTTACCATGGCTAAGACTCCAGCTACTATAACTTTATCAGCTCTTCTATAATTCTCTCTCAGCTCCCTTAGCACACTCCTGCTCATCCTCTGGCCTTCCAGTTTTATTTCATTTGTCTTTGTTTACTTTCAGGGTTCCCACCTTCACTTGCTTCCTGCTCATTATCTCTCAACTCTGGATTCTTTGGACTCCAGCTATCACCCTCATTTTAACAGTTCATTTATCAGCCAAAAATGCTTTGGCAGTTCCCTCCATGGAAGTTCTCTGATACCGGCCCACAGAAACCTGTTTCTGCTCTGAAATAACTTATGTCTGACCCTTTATATTAAACTATTCCTCTTAAAATGCTAACTATATAAATAAAAATTCATAAGGAACTGAGCATGAAAAATAAAGAAGGATCATCACAATTTCTAAAAGAACCTACAAACACCATTGCTTAGCCGAAGCCCTTTTAGAAATTTGATAGAAGGGTAAAGCATGACTCAGGCCACCAGAGAGATCTGGGTTCAAATCAAAACTCCACCACTTATTAGTTGTGCAATCTTGGTCAAATTATTTGTGATTTATGAGAATCAATTTCCTTATCTTTAAAGTAAGTAGGATAATACCTTTAAAGTAAGTAGGATAATTTCACATGGCTGTAAATATTTTAAAATTTAAATACATGCGAAAAGGAGATTTTTATTTCTGGCCACAACAGAGTCATTGGTACTAAGCTTACCCTCCTACCATAAACAACTATAAAACCGGATAAAACACACAACGCAATTACTTTCAAGCACTGGACAGAGGTAAAGCAGGACTATAATCCTTAAGAGAAAGTAAATACGTAAGGTGAGCCCCACATTTATCCTGGCTCTCTGACTGGGAGCCATTTTAAAAAGTCAAGTAGAAATTATAATATTAAAAAGAAAATAGGGACTTCCCTGGTGGCACAGTGCTTAAGAATCCACCTGCCAACGCAGGGCACACGGGTTTGATCCCTGGTCTGGGAAGATCCCACATGCCACGGAGCAACTAAGCCCGTGCGCCACAACTACTGAGCCCACATGCCACAACTACTGAAGTCCACGCTCCTAGAGCCCATGCTCTGCAACGAGAAGCCACTGCAATGAGAAGCCCGCGCACCGCAACAGAGTAGCCCCCGCTTGCCTTAATTAGAGAAAGCCCATGCACAGCAAAGAAGACCCAACACAGCCCAAAAAATTAATTAAAAAATAAATTTTAAAAAAATGAAAGGAAAGTATCTAAAGTAAAAAATTAACTCCGTGAGATCAATAGGTGACTGGAGACTGAGTGATTAAGTACAAAGTTCTAGGTTAGTACTTTCTCATATATTATCTCATTTGATCTTGAGGTCATCCATGGAAGTTGGTGTTATCATTTCTACATTTTTAGATTTACTCAGCCATTTACTTCAAATAGAAATAATTTTATCAGAACCAAACATCTGACTTAGGGTATGACATTTATCAACCCATTGTTTTAACACAGGGATAAATGTCTTTGTAGTTTCTTCATCAACATGCACGACTTCACCAAACAGCAAATGGTGAAAAGCATAGTGCAGCTTGAGGCCACACATCCAGCTAGTATGTGCACTAAAGAAAGGCACTTTTGTAGATTTTGAGCTGTTTCCTTAAAGTCTTCATATATTGCCAGGGTTTGTCTCTAATTATGAGAAAGCATGATCCTGATTTCTAGAAAACAATAGCATGCCGAGAAAAATCACAGGGATCATCACAATTTCTGTGTTATACTGAAATTATTCCCCATTTCCAGTCACACTTGATGAAATTCTTATTAAAGGAATCAGCATTGAAGTAGAGTGGGCTATATCAACAAAATTCTATGAACATCCTAAAAAGGAGGCAATGGCTTTAGTCAGGAAACCAAAAAGGCTTCCCTAAAAGGGAAGATATGACATCTTACTTAAACCTGGAAGAATAAACAGCAATTCAACAGCTGAGCTTACGTGGAAGTCCTTCCCCAACAACAGGGGAAAACAGGGGAGAGCCAGCCATGAGCCCAGAAACTAGAGTGAAGCCGGAGAGAGGAAAGATCTGGACACTTTGTGGAATGTGGACTTTGTCCTGGGTGAAATGAGGAGTTTTCAATTATTTGGGGGCAGGGAGTGACATGATTAGAACAGCAACAGAAGCATGGAGAACTGACCAGAGAGCACAGAAGTTAGAAACATGAAGAATTCTCGGGAAGGCATTACAAATTGATTTGATAGAGCCCCATTAAGTCAAGGCGAAAGATGTCAAGACTTGCACCTCTTTTACTCATACCCATTTTCCAGTGGGATTCAAACTATCTGCATGTGAACTTGAACTTGACACAAAGCTGCTGGTATGGGTTAAAAGGAACCCTCATCAGCCTGATATTTATTCTTTTCTCTTACACCCCAGAAATATCAGATTGGAGTCTGGGATGGAAAATCAATTTTCTCAGTGACAGTCCATAAAGTATAAATACTCTCCAATACTTTGCATAATGTCCCACATGGCCAGTCCTGAGCCTCTGGCACAGAGCATGTTCTGGAATCCAGAAGTGCCCTGGAAGCAGTGGGGCATTTAATCAGGGAGCCACTAATACCCTTCGCTTTTCCACAGATGGTAGGCAGAGACAAGGGTTGCCAACTCCTTCACTTTGGGCACACCACATTTTGGCAACCCCTACCTCTAAACTTAGTGTAAAATTTCACCAATTCTAGAAGGCATCTCAGAAATATGATCCAGTGACCTGGTATCAAAGGATCTTTACTCAGCAAGTATTAAGCACCTACCTTTCAGACTCCATCCTGAATGCAAAAAATAAAAAGATCTGGTTGTCCCTGTCCTCAAGGAAGCTCAATGTCTAGTGGGGAAAAAAATGCAAACAAGTAATTACTATCCAGTATTACACATGTTCTGGTGCAGGTGTATACTGAGGGATGTGAGCCTGTGAGAAGAACACGTCTAACTTTTCCTAGGGCTGCCATAACAAAGTACCACAAGCAGGGTGACTTAAATCAACAGAATTTTTTTTTAAATTTTTATTTGAGTATAGTTGATTTACAATGTTGTGTTAGTTTCTGCCATACAGCAAAGTGAATCAGTTATACATATACATATATCCATTCTTTTCTGGATTCTTTTCCTATATAGGTCAATGCAGAGTATTGAGAAGAGTTCACTGTGCTATACAGCAGGTCCTTATTAGTTATCTATTTTATATATAGTAGTGTGTATATGTCAACCCCAATCTCCCAATTTATCCCTCTTCATCCCCCCCCCAACTTTCCCTCAAATCAACAGACTTTTAATGCCTCATAGTTCTGGAAGCTAGAAGTCCAAAATCAAGGTGTCAACAGGGCCATCCTCTCCCTAAAGGCTCTAGGGAAGAAACTTTTCTTTACCCCTAGCTTACACCACTCACAAAAATAAACTTGAAATAGATCAAAGACTTAACATAAGGCCCGAAACTATAAAACTCCTAGAAGAAAACGTAGGAAAAAGCTCCTTGACATTGATCTCAGCAGCAATTTCCTGGATATAACACCAAAAGCACAAGCAACAAAAGCAAAAATAAATGAGGCTACATCAAACTAAAAAGCTTCTGCATAGCAGAAAAAAAATAATCAAAAATAAATAAATAAAAAGGCAACCTACAGAACAGGAGAACGTATTTGCAAATCATATAGATGATAATATGATCAGGGGTTAATAGCCAAAATATATAAAGAACTCATACAACTCGGTAGCAGAAAGCAAACAATCCAATTAAAAAAGAAGACATATAAATGGCAAACAGGTACATGAAAAGGTGTTCAACATCACTAATCATCAGGGAAATGAAAATCAAAAGCATGATGAGATTATCACCTCAAACCTGTTAGAACAGCTATCATCAAAAAGACAAGAGATTAAAAGTGTTGATGACGTGGAGGAAAGGAACCCTTGTGAGCTGTTGGTGGGAATGTAAATTGGTACATCTACTATGGAAAACAGTATGGAGGTTCCTCAACATATTAAAAATAGAATTACCATATGATCCAGTAATTTAGCAAATTATCCAAAGGAAATGAAAACAGGATCTCAAAAAGATATCTACACCTCCATGTTCATTGCAGCATTATTCACAATGGCCAAGATATGGAAACAACCATCAATGGATGAACAGATAAAGAAAATGTGAGATGAACACACACACACACAATGAATATTATTCAGACATGAGAAAGAAGGACACTCTGTGTTTGTGACAATTTGGATGAATCTTGAGGGCATTATGCTAAGTGAAATAAGTCAGAGAAAGACAAATACTGTATGATTTCACTTAAACTTGGAATGCTAAAAAGCCAGAGAGTAGTGGCAACCAGGGGCTTCAGGGTGGGGGAAATGGGAAGATATTGGTCAAAGGGTACAAACTTCCAGTTGTAAGATTAACAATTTCTGGGGATCTAATGTACAGTATATAATAATGCTGTATTTCATCCTCTAAGGTGCTAAGAGAGTAGATCTTAAATGTCCTCACCACAAAATAGAAATAGTAATTATGTGATGGGATGGAGGTGTTAGCTAATGCTGTGGTGGTAATCATTTTGCAATATATAAATGTATCAAATCAACACACTGTAGACCTTAAACATACACAATTTGTATGTCAATTATAGCTCAATAAAGCTGGAAAATAAAAATAAAATAAAATAAAGCAAAGGCAACAAAGCCTTTTGTTGCTCCATGCCCTTTGGTGCCAGAGGTGCTCTCCTACGGGGGGCTTAGGCTCAAGAGAGAGCAGCCTGGCACATGCCCAGGGGCAGCCGGCTCTGCTCCTGAGCTGCTCCTTTAAAGAGCCAGTGGTGGAGAAGAAGGGCAAACACTCAGGCTCCTGATCCTGGGACCCTACCAGTCATCCTGTCGTCAGAAGGAACAGGAGAAAGGCAAAAATCGTGTGTGTCCTTCCTATTGAAAGAAGTAAACAAAAACTCGGTGGGCCCACCCAATACCCTCTGTAAATAATTCCTTACAGACATCCTAGCTTCCACCTAAACCAGCCCCCCGCAGAGCCCTGCCCCGTGGGATCTCCTGCAGGCCCCCCTCCCAGGCCTGGTCCGCAGCATCCCCACCTCCGCTCAGTGTGCGGTAGGGGTTCACTACAGAGATCAAATGGAGCCCCCTGTCTCATCCCTCTCAGGCCGCGTCACCTGTATTTTTTTAGGCTATTTATAGATTGATTAATTAATAATAAAAATTCCATCATTTTGTAATTCTCAGCGATGGCTTGTACCTAATTTCCATAATAAATTGTTTCATTGGAGCTTTGGAAAAAGAGCCACGTGAAGAATAGGTTATTTATTTATGAGAACAGTAGAAACTGTTCCTTCCTGCGGCTCCTAAAGAAGTCTTGATTGCTTGGCCAAGAGAAAGCTGTATTTAAATGACACAGGTGGGGAGCGCTGGGGCACACTTGACATTTTGTCCGTGATGGTGAGCCAGCTGCCTTCTCAGGCAGGCGCGTTAGGAGAATGATGCCGCCGCAGAAAACCAACCCAAGGACAGGAAAACGAAAGAGAATCCCATTTAGAATTACAAGGTCACCGACATCAACAAATAACTCTCAGCTGCCTCCCACTCTTTTCAAAAACTAATCTAGTTTCCTTAAGCTTTGATGAAAACGTTGTCTTCCCAGAGGCCCTGCATGACTGATGGGTAAGCCTCATCCTCTCTACCAGCAGTGGAATAAAATCGGCTCTCCCCAGACAAAGGAGAGCCTGGCAGTTTGGACAGGCTCTGGCTTGTATGGCCTCCCCTTGGAGGCGCTGAGGGTGGTTGGCCCTCCTGGGAGCTGTTCCACGAGCTGGCACAGAGTCTTGCATCTGGAAAAGTGCTCAGAGTAGTTGTGGCATTGACCTCATTAAGTTCCCATGTCTTCCTCTAAGCTCACCAAAGACCATCCAATTCAAAGGCAAGCCTCAGGACTTCAAGCCTCACTACTCACAGTGTGGTCCTTGAACCTGCTACTTGCCTTGGGAGTTTGTCAGACACGCAGAATCTTAGGCCCTTCCCAGAGCTTGAGAGTCAGAATCTGCGTTCTAAAAGGAGGCCAGGTGATTTGCATGTGCTCAATGTGTGAGAAGCACTAGTACTTTAGAAAGCCTGCCCTTGACCTCTGAGTCACAGGTCAATAGCTTTCACATTCCTTTACTGACTCAGAAGATATCTACGAAGCACTACATCCATTTGCAAGAGCTGCCACAACAAAACACCAAGACTGGGGGGCTTAAACAACAGAAATTTATTTCCTCACAGTCCTGGAGGCTGGAAGTCCAAGATCACATGTCAGCAGGTTTGGTTTCTCCTTGGCTGGTTACAGATGGCTGTCTTCTTGCTGTGAGCTTACATGGTCTTTCCTCTGTGCACGTGAGCCCCTGGTGTCTCTCTGTGTGTCCTAATTTCCTCCTCTCATAAGGACACTAGTCATATTGGATTAGGGCCCACCCTAACGGCCTCATTAAAGGCCCCATCTCCAAATACAGTTGCATTCTGAAGTACTGGAGGGTTAAAGATTCAACGTATGAATGCTTGTTCAACTTTTAACAAGCATTACCATGTCTAGGCACTGTGCTAAGCCTGGGGTTACAACCATGAAGGAGACAGACTTGGTCCCTGTCCTCAAGCAGCTTATAATTCCTCACTGGTCACATCTCCACTCTCATCTTGGCTACTCTGACCGTAGGGTCCAACTGGCCTCTGGTCCACTGTTAGGTCCCACAGGTCTGAGAGGCCTACACTGTCAGCACTGACCACTCGCCCATCCCACCAGGAAGAATTGCTGGTTCCCTCACTCCTCGGCTGGAGAGAGTGGGTAAGCCCTGTATGGACACCAGCCAAGAGGAAGACCCCCAACCCCCCAAAACCAAAAATTATCTATAGATGCTAAAATGTGTGGGCAAAGTGTGTGGAGAAACAGGAGGATATTTACAGAATCTAATTCCTTTTTAGGTAATCCATCTTTGTTCTCTAGTTTCTTTGAATATTTTTCTTGTCTTTGGAATCCTGAATCTTCAATATGATTTGCCTCAAAGTGGAATTATTCTTGTTTTATTTTTCCTCAGGCATCATTGTGCTTCTTGAAACTGAGGACTCATATGTTTTACCAATAATAACTTTCAAAGTTATTAGCTCTTCTAATATTGCTTATCCTTTTATTCCATTTCCCCTGTGAGAACCCTTGGTAGACATAGTTTATATGTTCTCATTCTATCACCCATGCTTCTTAACATCACTTACATATTTTTTGATCTCTTTATCTCTCACTGTGCTGCATTCTTGGAAATCTCTTCGGATCTGTCTTCCTGTTGACTATTTCTCTATTCAACTGTGTCTACTCTGCTGTTTAAACCATTCACTAATTGTTTTCCAATAATATTTTTCTAAAAGTTCTATGTCTCTTTCAAATCTGACAATTATTTCCTCATGTCATCTTGCTCTATAGCTTTAAATCCTTCTTTTACATATTTAATCACTTAAATATATTTATTTTATATTATCTTTCATATATTGCCATTCAATTATCCAAAGTTCTTAGGGGTCTAACTTGACTTTTGTTGTCTCCACTGTACAAATCTTTTATGTCCCAGGTTGGGAATACATCTCCCTTTCAGAACATTTTTGCATTCTTTCCTGCATTGTCCTGGCTCTTTGTATCCCCAATCTGGGGACAGTTTTTATTTAAAAAAAAAAAAAAAAATGTGGTTTGGCTATTGCCAAACCGTATGGATAGTGTAAACTCACTACCCAAAACTCAGCTCAAGCACAGCACAGTGGTTATGAATTTGGGAGAGGAGAGGGAGGAGGGATCTCTTTTTTCCCACCCAAAGACAGTCAAGCTTCCTGTTCTCTTCTGTGCCAGTGCACAGATTTTCCTAGTCCACCCTCTCACTAGGGTATAGCCATTTGAGCATGTGGGTTGAAGGAAGAGTTTAGTCCAGTTCCAGCTCTGTCTTCTTCATCAGCTCATGACCTCATGTCCTATCGCCATGTGGGCATTAAAATCCAAGGTCCTGGGCTTCAGAAACTGACAACCTTCTTTGTGCTCTCTCCTAACCCAGGAGCTTACCATTCCGATTTTTAGTTTCCTCTGTTTCTAGAACTATGGGATTTCCTCTTTCTCTCAAAGCTAACTAGTCATTCAAAAAGATCTTTGCTATTCTTTTAATTTTTAAAAAATTTTTGACTGTGTTGGGTCTTCATTGCTGTGCGTGGGCTTTCTCTGGTTGCGGCAAGCGGGGGCTACTCTTCATTGCGGCGCGTGGGCTTCTCTTGTGGAGCACAGGCTCTAGGCACGTGGGCTTCAGTAGTTGTGGCACATGGGCTCAGTAGTTGTGGCTCATGGGATCTAGAGCACAGGCTCAGTAGTTGTGGTGCATGGGCTTTGTTGCTCCGTGGCATGTGGGATCTTCCCGGATCAGGGCTCAAACCCATGTCCCCTGCACTGGCAGGCAGATTCTTAACCACTGTGTCACCAGGGAAGTCCAGATCCTTGGTATTCTTTGTCCAGAATTTCTGGGTATTTGAAGAAGGATTTGAGATTATCCAGTTCTACATTATTTCCAGAACCAGCATGGTCAGTGAAACAGGCGTGTTCACTCCCTGCCTGGTCTTCCTCTAGTTCCATTCAGTTCCTAACTGTAACAATCTGGCTTTTGCTCCCATCTCTCTAAAGCACTCCATTCTAATAACACAAAAAATGCACACACCAAAGTGATCACTCAACCTCAAATGCCCCTATACCCTTCTTGTTTACTTAACTCTTAGTTATCCAGTAACCTGGAGGGCACATTTCATCTTCTCTAAGAAGACTTTCCTTTGAACCACTGTAGTCCCACAGATGCTGGTGCTTATTTCTATCTCTCTCACTACATTACAATGAAAGTATATTATAGTGTCTCTCTCCGCATTTAAGATCCTTGAAGTCTGGGACCATGATTTACTCGTTGTACCCCCAGAACCTAGTATCTGACACATAGAAGGTGTTTAATATATTAGTTAACTGAATAAATGAACACAGACCAGTTCCATAATTATTGCCTTTAAAAGGTTTTTTAGCAGTCCCCCCAGACCTGGCAAACTTCCAGTTTCCTACAAAACATTTATGCAAGACAATCACCGGAGGAAGAAGAGGGATGTATGTAAAGCTCAGAGCACTATGCCCCAAGGAGAGATGGCACATTGTGCTCCCTCACCTCACAGGGGCAGCCTGAGATCTGAAAGATGTGAAATCCAATTAACTGAATGTTCATGTCTCTCCAATGACTTGCCATAAAATGTAGTACAAAGCTTCAGCCTGTCATTCAAGGTCATCCAAGATCTAACACCTAGGTGGCTTTTCCAGTGTTTTCTGCTTCATAAACCTCCACTTATTTCCCCCAAATCATTATGCATCTCATATTATCACCCCTTGACCCAAACCCCTTAGTCATGCTATGCAGAAGAGCTCAAAAAGAGACAATTTTGTTGCAAGCACAGTTTATCTTTGTTTTTCACTACTGGCTTACTTTATGCCTTTCAGATATATATCAAAGGAAATAGAATACATTTAATTGTGTTACTCTTGGCTGTAACAAAACCCTCTGCTCCTTTTGCTACCCTACCATAAATTTCATATTAGAGTCTGTGAGCGACCCTCCCACACCGCACTCCTACAGCTCAGTTCCAAAGGAGAAAGAGCAGGGAGGGAAAAGAGGCTGATGTTTCAGGTCTACTGTGGCTCCAAATCGCAGAGTCATCTCTGTCTCTCTCCACCACCCCTAAGGACAAGGGCATTGATTGGTGAGCTCCCTGATTTGTGGCACCCTGGAAGAACTCTGTTCTTAAGATGTCACTTTTGCCAGTGAAATCTGCTTTCCTGTTGAAAAGGATTCAGATGACCGGATTACTCCAGAATAGTATGTAATTATTTTTGTGGTCAACTGAGACAACATCGCATAGGAAATTAGAACAGATGTTGCCCCAAAAGGAATTCAGTTTGGCAGATGGAGAAACATGGTGGGGAGAGAACTTCCTCTGACTCCCTGGCTAAGAAACTGCACAAAGCTGGTCTGCACAAAGCTTAGACTGAGAGAACGTCCCAGCAGGAAGGAGCATTCATGCTCCACTGGACCCTCCTTCTCCTGGAACAGATGAGGAGACTGAGGCCACAGAGAAGGTAGGGTCAGAAACCTCATCTACTTCTTTCATTCTAGGATTTATTTTTCTGGAAAATGCAGGAAGAACTGATAGCCCAAAGAATTGCTTCCTTTGGATTTTCCTATATGAAGAGTCATAATGAAGCATTTTCAAATATTTTTAGGTTAGTGAGAAGCCAGTGAACTCCATGAGTGATTGACATCCCAGAGTAGCTTCTGTCCTCAAGTGTGGCTTCCGCTCACTACACAGCTATGTGAATGTGGAGTGCTGAGTACTGAGCTCCGAGCACTGAGCTCTAGGCACCAAGCACTGAGCTCTGAGTTCTGAGCACTGAGCTCCTAGCACTGAGGACTGAGAACCAAGCACCAAGCACTGAGCTCTGAGCACTGAGTTCTGAGCATTGAGAACCAAGCACCGAACTGAGTTCTGAGCACTGAGGACTGAGCAAGCCCTCCTAAGCTCTCAAGCTCATTAGCCTGTGAAAGGAAAGCAATCATTCAGTGGATCCTGCCAGCTCTAATGGAACATGCCCCAATGCTGGGAAAGCATATGGATTTCCTCTATATTCAAAAAATACTCTGAGTATCTTTTCTACTCTCTGTCACCAAATGGCAACAGTATACTGAATTTATTTCAGGCCCCTGGCGCATTCCAAAAAGAGTTCTGTTTCTCAAGGTCTCCCCCACTTTGCCCTCTCAGAGGAGAGAGCAGGCATGGGTGACAGCCTTCTGCAAGAACTTGCCTTCCCTCTCCTCCTGCGTCTCTTTCTCCTCCTACTGCTTCTCCTCCTCCATGAGGTCTTCCCTTCTGGTCCCGATACCACTACTCCTTCCTTCCTCTGGTTTCCCAAGTCACTTTCTAAAACCTCTATCATAACACAGCAGTTGTGTGTTCAAGAATTGGTGTCTTTGTCCACTCCCCAACGAGACTCTGAAGTCCAGGCGGGAGGGACTGAGTCACTGACTGTTATATCCCACAGAGCCCAGCACATCACCGGGTGCCTTCAAGATACTTAATAATAAAAAAGGCGTAGGTGACCACATGAGTCATCGTCTTTCTCGTCCCCCTCCTCTTTCTCCTCATCCCCACACCTTCCTCCAGAGACTCTGAGAGCAGGAGTTTAAGGACTGTAAAGAGCACAGCACTCCTGCAGGTGACCTGAGCCTGCGTTTCAAGTACTCATTCCCTTTCCAACCTTGGCTGTGACCCTGACCCACTGGAGGTTTTTTAAATGATTTGCACAGATAGTTAACGATACTGTATTGCATACTTGAAATCTGCTAAGAGAGTAAATCTTAATTGTCCTCACAAAAAAAAAGGTAAATATGTGAGGCGATGGATGTGTTAATTAACACTTGATTATGGCGAACATTACAGTGTATATGTATATCAATACATCACATTGCACACCTTAAATGTATACAAGTTTTATTGTCAATTTTTCCTCAAATAAAACTGGGGAAAAAAGAAATTATTTGTACAGTTGATGAGAAAAATAATCATCCTCATGCTCTATTCTGTTCTGAATGTTTCTGGACTTACAGATAGAGGTTTGGACCCTTCATAAAGCTCTTTGAAATTCAAATCTAGGGCCTCTGGAAGGTTCTTAGAAAGCAAACTCTGGGGTGAGCAGTCTCTCACAGCAGAGGGGAGCAACTGTTTTGCATAAGGGCCAATTTAGGGAAAACAAACATATTTAAGGGCTGCATTTTTCTCCCTTGGTGGGAAGTGCATAGTTGTACAACTTAGATTTATCTCCTTTATTAATTAGAAGAATGTCTAGGAAGTAACTGCCACTGTATTTCTGCCACAGACACCTACAAATGGTAATAACTGGGCTGAGTTTAGGAATGACGCCATAGACTAAGCTTTCTAACTCCTGCCAGACCCTGGCTGTAGGCTGCTCAGCCCTGCTGCAGACAGGCTTCTAAATCCCAGCAAGCTACAGTCTGCATGGAAAATGGTTCTTCCTCATGCTGTCTGTTCCACCTGTTACTTACTCTTTAGATACTAGTAGTTAGGGACTCCAGAATTCTGCTAAGAGCAAAATCCTACAGTCATCTGGCAGGTGTTAAAGAGCACAATGAATCAGAAACCTTTTGTTAGAGGCGATGTTCAAAGAGAGGCTGGTACACCCATTTCACCTGACGTTCTAATCCTTTATCACCAAATTACCCCAGAGCTCAAGGCCCCAGGGTTCACATCCTGCCAGGGCTATGCCTCCTTTATAAGTATGCTCCACTGAGAGAAGCGGTGGGGGGGGGGGGGCGGGGGCGGGAAAGGGTGGGGAGAGGAAGAGGGGAAAGGGGGAGGGAGAAGGAGAGGGGAGATGGAAAGGGGGAGGAGGGAAGAGGCCACATTTGTGGTGCTTACCTTGACTGTTAGTTCTGGTGATAAGGCATAAACATTCCAAACAACCAACTCAGTGTTCATCTCTACCTCATGTGCACACACACTCACAAGCCTAGTGTCTTAACTGGAATATAGTTACAACAAGGGAACTTTCAAAAGGTCTCTGCTCTTATTTGCATTTCTGGAGCTTTTCTTTCTACATAGGTATTGTTGAGAAGCAAATCATCTGTCAGGTGAGCCCTTTAGGTTAGGCAATTGTTACCTGATGCACACACTACACAAGGACAGACCCAGTGCTGCTGTCCGAGCTCTGGAACTGAGAAAGGCTTGGTGCTGAAGAGGTGATGCAGAGGGAAAAGAAGGAAGGAGGTTGTACCCATTCGAGATGGACAGCCTCTGATCAAAGCCTCATCCGGCTGTTGAGTTGGGACTGTGGGATGCTGAGTGCTTCTCACTTAGTGACCAGTGTTCCTCTCTGAGTACTACTGGGCAGCGTTAAGTACTGGGTTCATCCTGTACTGCTGCCCTCACCTAATGGTCACTCATTGCCTGACAGGATGTGCACCGAATACAACCATACAATCTGACATTCTCCTTCTCTCTCCCTGCTGTTTCCCTTAGATCAGGGTTGTCGGAAGGCTTCTGTTTCTGTGTCTGCTCCTGCCTCTGGCTCTGCCCCCAAAGACTTCCTGTGAGCAGCAGGAAACCTAGAAGACAGCAGAACCTAACTGGCCCCTCCCCAGGGATCAAAGCTAACTGGTGTCTCCTGGTGTCTCCTACTCCCCAGAGAAACCTGCTTGTCAGGTCCTGGAAGTGAGTTTAAAGACCAAAGGAGACTCGCTCTGTGAGGGCTTTGCCCTTGGTTCTTAGCCCTCCTGTCCTGTGCTTGTGGTAAGGACTCAGTAAATATTTCAGCTCAAGGTGCTAATACAGGAACAGACCCCTTGCTCCATATGTGGTCAGAACCAGAAGATTCTTGAAAGAGAAAATAAATCAGGTTGTTCCTATAGCTCGCCCTTGATTAGCCACAAATGTGATGGATTATTTCATGAGTCAGACTCAGGCAAGGGTGAGAGCACTTGAGTTTGGATCTGAAGTGTCCTCATAACCAAGGGGAGATGGACATTGTCTGCCCACTCTGAAGTGTCCCCTGAACTGTGAGCTGTCACTGAATCAGTCACAGGTGACTTGAGTTACACTTAGCAAAAGGCTGCAAGAAAATCGTGAGTCAAGAGTTCAGCAAAGGAATTACAAAAAGACTAAGGCTGTCAGTCAAATCATATCCTGAGATTCAAGGTGATAAAGGGAAAGGGGAGGAATCTGCAGATGTGTTGTTGACAAGCACAGTTACGTGAGCGGGAATATCCCCTCTGCACCAGGAGGTCTAATGGAACCATGGGGACCATGAAGGAGGTCCCCCACCTTCACCCCAAGGGGTAGCTACTCTCATGAAGGTGGGAACTGTCTGCCCTGTGTATTTGCATCTCCACCTGCAACCGGCCCAGTGCCCACACGCAGTGCCCTCCGTCCACGGCACTGAATTGAGACCCACACTGAGTGGCTCCAAGGGACATGCAACCTTGGACTTCAGTCCAAGCAACCGATACCTTTTTACTTTAATCCACTGTGTCCTTAGCATTGTGCTTTGGTGCCCTAAAGAAAATAATTATGAGATTTGAGCCCAGCTTCTAGTTTCATTGAGAAGACAAGGTTAGTCGGTGAGATGTCAGAGAATGATATTCGGCAATGTTTAATTAATTGCTAAATTGTGTGGCACAGAGTTGACTGGCAAGGGAATCAGGAGACGGAGGTGAGAACTGAGAAACTCTGCTGGCTCTCACCGTAGAGCTTTCGCCTGTGCGGTTCCCTCCGCCTGGCCCACTCTTCCATCTCTTCACCTAGTTAACTCCTATTCCTCCTCAGAGGTAGCCTTTTTTTGTTTGTTTGTTTTGGCCGACCAGGGATCTAACCCATGCCCCCTGCAGTGGAAGCACAGAGTCTTAACCACTGGACTGCCAGAGAAGTCCCAGGGGTAGCCTTAAATGTCCACCTCCTCAAAGGAACCTTCTCTGATCCTCCATAGAGTTTTTGGCATGATTTTTGGTACTGACTTACTTCATGTTTTGTTTACTGTCTCTCTCCTCCTGCTGGACGGTAAACTCCCTAAAGGTAGGATATGTCTGTTTTGTTCATGGCTGAAGTTTAGACCCTGAGCACAGGGTAGTAGATACTCAAATGAGACCTGTTTCTTTTTTGTTGTTGTTAATTTCTTTTTTTTATTAATTTTTATCGGAGTATAGTTGCTTTACAATGTTGTGTTAGTAATGAGATCTGTTTCTGAGTGAAGGCAACTGTCCTTGAGCTGGGCTCTGAAGAAAGTGTAGTAGGATTTGAACAGCAGAGGCAAGAAAAGGCAGGATCCCCCAGAGGAGATTTCCACATGGGCAGAGACCTCAGTGTTGGCACAAACGCGACACATGTGAGTGCTGAGACCCGCCTGGCAGAGTAGAAGGGAGAATGGGGACCAGATCTGGAAGGACCTAAGAGACGGGCCAACATGTGACTATTGATGGAGAAGAAGAAATAGAGAGCCACTGAAGGTTTTTAATAAAAAGAATCTCCTAGGGAAAGTGATATTGAAAGATTAATTTTGCATCTTGCTTGAAGGAGAAAGTATCTGGGAGCAGAGAAGCCAGGTGTTGGGGGCCTGGCCTGAGACAGGGAAGAAGGCTTGCACTTTGTAAAGGCCTCTGCTTCAGGCACTCTGCTCAGGCAGGAAGTAGGCTGCATCACCAAGGAAAATGAGCAGAACTTGAGACTTGGAAATAACAGATGAAGGGGCAGGAAGAATGAAGAAGGGCTCTCAAGTCTAGAGGCTGAGCAAACAGGGACGGAGCAAACAATAACTAAGCAGGAGTAGCTGGACGGAACTGGGAGAAGGTAAAAAGTTCAGTGTTGACACACTGGCGACAAAGGTCACGGGGTATGTATCAGTTATCTATTGCTATGTAACAAATTACATCAAAACTCAGTGGGTTCAACAACATGCATTCATTATCTCGCAATTTCTGTGGGTCAGGAATGGGGCACAGCTGAGTTCTTCTCCAGGGCGGGGCGGGGCAGGGCAGGGAGGGGCGGGGCAGGGCAGGGAGGGGGTTCTTTCACAAAGCTGTGCTGGAGGAGTCGGCTGACTCGGGTGTTAATCTGAAGGCTCAGGGTCGGGGGGCACTCCCAAGCTCACTCGTGTGGCCGCATCAGGATTCAGTTCCTCTGGGCTGTTGTGTTGAAGCCCCAGGTCCTTGCTGGCTGTTGGCCAGAGGCCACTCTCTGTCCCTCGCCACGTGGGCCTCTCCAACACGGCATCTTCACCAAAGTGTATAAGCCAAGAAGGCAAGAGGGAGAGTCTGCTAATAAGGTGGAGGTCACACTGTTTTGTAACCTAGTCACGGAAGTGACGCCCCTCAACGCTGCTATATTATATCTGTTAGAAGCAAGTTACTCAAGGGGAGTACAATCATAAAAGGTTGTGAGTACCAGGAGGCATGGATCTTAGAGGAATGTGGAATTGAAGTTTGGAAGCAAGGGAGGCATCATCTAAATGTAGAGGAGGGTTAGGATGATCAAAGGAAAGAATATTTCATATATATGTGTGTTTGTGTGTGTAGTGTGTTGTGTGTGTGTGTATATATATATACTATATGTGTGTATATATATATATACACACATATAGTATATATATATATATGGTGTGTGTGTGTGTGTATATATATATATAGACATATATATAGCATATATATATATTGCCTGGAGGATCATTCACATTTAGAGATGAGAACAGAGGGACTTCCCTGGTGGTCCGGTGGTTAAGACTCTGCGCTTCCACTGCAGGGAGTGCGAGTTCAATCCCTCGTCGGGGAACTAAGATTCCACGGTGGCAAAAAAAAAAAAAAAGTGAATAAAATTCTACAAATACTAAAAGAAAAAAAAAAAGCATTTTTAAAAAGATAAGAACAGGAATGAATATAAAGACCACCCATTTTGTAGAAAGTGGAGATGCTAGCAACAGGGAAGACCAGATCAACGGGCTTATTAGAAGGATGAACTAAGGTATCTACCATGACTATTTTTGTAATCTGGTCAGTTAATAAGCAGTGACTGCTTTCAAATTTAAAATTAATTAATTAATTAAATAAAATTTTTAAAAAAGATGAGAACAGAGAGGTAGAGAAACCTACAAAATGGAAGAAAGAAAAATTGAGAGGATAATTTCACTAAATCCAAGATTATCACCTTCTTCAAAACCTAGGAGGAAAGTCATCTCCTCCAGGAAGCCCTCTTAGACTGATTTGGTTCTATCTGATCCTCCACTAGATACTGACTCATCACAGAGTCTCTAAGAAGCTTACAAGTTAGGGAGTTAAGACAAATTCATAAAGAAGTTTTTATAAGATAAAAAGCAATAGTAGCGGGAGAGTGGTACACACAAGAGAAGAGAGTCACAGAACAGCATAGTAGGAGAACCTGCTTCTGCTGGGGAAATAAACTTGTGTATGTATCAGGCCAGTCTGTGGTTTTTGTTTTTGTTTTTTTAATTCTTATTAATGTGCACCTTAGGGCCTGGGTCGCAGGACATTTTGTGTGCCTCTGGGTTGCCTTTCCAGCTGGGTCATGTAGCTTAATGAAGGGAGAGCCCACATTTTCGAGACCTTTTCTGCACTCCTTGGGACCCAGACAATGCCCTGCATTGGTCAGTTCTCTGGAACTGCCTGCTGAAGACAAAATTTCCTCTCGTGCCGTCTAACTAGCAGAAACACAGGACACAGCAGACTGCCTGAGAATAACTGAAGCATTTGAAATACACGTTCAGCATTTTCGAGTCATTGGGTTCTTACCAGACAAAGGCCTTTATTGGAAGAAATGATTTATTTCCCCTAGCAGGCCAAGTGATGCTTTTGGTTAATCATTTCTTTACTTGGCTTTTAGATTGCATTTCACAAAATCACCTCAGGGACAAATCTCTCCAAATGAAACTGTTAATAAGACTAGATAAAACCGTGGCAGGTTTTCAAACCACCCCTGAAGGTCAACCACATCACAAGCCCAAGCTCTAACTCCATTTGTAAATCTCCTCCAACAGTTCTAGGGGGTACACACTACCCACCTGTTCTTCCTGCCTTTCTCTGGCTGGGCCCCCAGGTGCTACTTTGAAGAGAACAGTTCCTGGAAATAAACATAAGAAGGAAAAAACCTGGACAAAAGGAAAATAGGCATCCAGGGTCAAATTTCCTCTGAGAAAGGGGTTCCTGCTGACCCAGGGCAGAATTGAAGCAAGCGTCACTCAAGGTTCCACGGCAGAGGAAGGAGGGAGCGAGCAATTTGCTCTCAGCCCCAGGCAAGGCTGAGCGGACGGCAGTGTGACTGTCCCCAGGGAAGGCAGCCTCTGAGCTGACCACTCTAATGATCTGCTCCCTCCTGGTGGCCTGGAGGGACGCTAATAAGAACTGGCAAGTTGCCAGCATCCCCTTTATCAATACATTGATAATTCCTCTGGGCTGCCAAGTGCATCGATTTGACTCCAAATAGATCACAAAAATCAGCACTGAGATTTCTTTACCCTTTCTAACATTTCACGAGGGAGGAGTAGAAATTCACTCTGGACGGTCTGGGGACTGACTCTGATGACCAAGGGGTTAGTTTTCTCTTTTCTCCTAATACACAGGGGCCTGGTCCACTCCAGCCTGCCTCCCAGAGGTGAGCTGCTACACTGGCTGGCTCTGCCCCCTGCTTACCTAGGGCCTCAAGTCTCAAAGTGTGGTCCCTAGACCAGCAACATCAGAATGACCTGAAGCTTATTAAAAATGCAAATTCTTAGGTCCCGCCCCACACCTGTAGAATCAGGTCCTGCATTTTAAAAAGACTCCCCAGATGATTCATATGCACCTTAAAAAGCACTGCTTTAAACCAGTAATTTCATTCATGAGAATTTATTCTGAGGAAATCATGAGATGCACGCATACCTGTATTCACTGCAGCATTGCTTATAAAGACAAAAACTGGAAACCCACCAAATGTATGGAAGCAGTATTTACTGAGGGCCTACTATGTGACACTGAGGAAACAGGAGTGACAAAACAAAGTCCTAAACATACGGTTTTTTTCAGATGAAACAATACATAGCCATTTAAAAAGTACCCTTTTAGAAAACCAGCTTACTATTAGAGCCCTATTTCCTGCCTTCTAGCTTGGCTCAATTATTGTCATTCTCTCCAGACAAACAGCTCATGAAGGCTGCTAGGCTGGGGACATTTTCCTTTACTAAACAAATAAGCAAACACAGAAGGGTCTCAGCTGCCAGGGCATGTTGGAATTGCATGTGAAATGAATCAAGAGCCATTTCCAGGGCTTATGATGTAGGAACATGACTGCTTTCACTTTTCCCCCGATATTCCCATCCCCCAGGACACAATCCACTCAACCTCAGCTGCACGTGGCCCCTCCACCTTAGAGCCACAATGCTCAGCAGATTTGTGTCGCCATATCCATTTTTTTTTTCTAGGAAGACAACTCAAGATAAGCATGTTCAGTTTAAGCAAACATAACTTGATTCAACTACAGCCACCAGAAGGGTAATAAACCCTGAAGAGGGGATCTTCCAGAGAATACAGCAATATTATCTTGCCAGCCCAGGGCTGTGGTTTACGGCTACTCTCAATAGTTGCCTGTAAATCCCTGCTTTGCTTAGTATTATCCAAACACAGCAAAGTCTCTCAAGCAACGCTTCTTATAATAAGGTAAACTGTCAGTGGCTGCCTTTAAAACAAACAAACAAACAAACAAACAAACTCCTGACAGTACAGTCCCCAGCCAGAGGAAAGGCCCCTTGTCTGTATCATAGCCACAGCCCAGGTAGTTCTACCTGCAGGGCTCACACCTGGAGGGGCCCCTGGAGTTGGGGCCCCGCCTCGCTTCTCAGGGAACATGGCTGCTGAAAATATTAGCCCAGCTGAATTTCATCTTGTAGGTTTCTTATCTAATTCCCTTCCTTGATCACTCAAACCTGTTTGGCCTGCTAGAGTACTTCCCATCTCTTTATTCTTTCTTCCTTACCCTCCATCCTTATTGATTAATCTCACTCATTGACTAATTCAACAACAAAGCCCCTTACTGTGTTGGGTGTCCACAACCTCAAATGAGCCAAGGAGCTCACTTCCCATGTGCAGAGAAAGAGACGTGAATAGAGCCAGACTTCCTAGGTGTCCACGATGCCACCAGTATTGGGAAGCTACATTTATTCTGTAATATTTAAATTAAAACAGCCTTTCCCAGCTGGGCCCCCTGCCATCCTCAAAGCTCTGTTTTGTCTACTATACTACTCTGCCTTGGCTCTGAGTTTCTACACCTGGTGAATTCTCTCCCTTCATGCTCCACCTGGTCCTGCTCCTCCTGTGTGAGCTGGCCCTAGTCTGTCTGCATCCTGTGACCCGCTCTGGATGCCACCCTGCCTATGTCACTCCCCAGAGGACCTCCACCTGGCTCCCACCTCTCTCTGGCAGAAAAACTTGATTTTTTTCCCACTTGATCATGAAGAGTTCTTTCCCAGCCTGTCTCTCCAGATCTTCCATTATAAATCTGAAAACTCATTCAGTTGACTAATAACCAAGAGCCGTCCAGTGGAGTACATCCAGCAGCTAGATGTCCAGAAAAAAGCCCAGAGGAGAAAGTCAAGGTTTCAGTTAAGAGAAGAAAGGAGAAAAAAAATTCATTTATATATATGATCATCTCACTAAATGCAGTAATAGCATTTGACAAAATCCAACACCCTTTTATGATAAAAATACTCATCAAATTAGGAATAGGAGGGAACTTCCTCAACCTGATAAAGAGCATCTACAAAAAACCCACAGCTAACATCGTACTTAATGGTGAAAGACTGGATAACTTCCACCTAAGATCAAGAACAAGACAAAGATATCCATTTTTGTCTCTCACCACTTTTATTCAACACTGTATGGATGATTCTACCCAGGGCAATTAGGTAAGAAAGAGAAATAAAAGGATCCAGGCCAGAATGAAAGAATCAAACCACTTAATTAGTGGTTGCTTAGGGTTGGGGAATGGGGGTAGGAGGGTGATAGCCAAAGATTTCTTTGTGAAGTAAAGGTTGCATATATTTTTGAGTATACTAAAAACCATTGGTTTGTATAGCTATTTTTAAAAAGTGGCCAGTGAAATAACAGAAGTAGAAGAAAGGATAAAGGTGGAAAATTCACAGAGAGGGTAATTAACATTAACTCACCAGAGTTAAAGTTAAGGAAGAAAAAGTTCACTGGATGCAGTGATTATCAAGACCATTGAAGACCTGGTCTCAGAGAAAAACTGCCCTTCCATTTTGCCAAAGTCAGCTGCACACCCTATGCTCTCAATCACTTTCCTTTCTCTTTTTCCTCGATCTTCTTCCAGAAATATTTCCTCTATCTCTTACATCTTTTTTTAAAAAAATTATTTATTTATTTTTTGGCTGCCTTGGGTCTTCGTTGCTGTGCACAGGCTTTCTCTAGTTGCAGTGCGTGGGCTTCTCACTGCGGTGGCTTCTCTTGTTGCGGAGCACGGGCTCTAGGCACACAGACTTCAGTAATTGTGGCTCACGGGCTCTAGAGCACAGGCTCAGTAGTTGTGTTGCATGGGCTTAGTTGCTCTGCAGCATGTGGGATCTTCCCAGACCAGGGCTCGAACCCGTGTCCCCTGCACTGGCAGGCGGATTCTTAACCACTGCACCACCAGGGAAGCCCCTATCTCTTACATTTTTAATCACATCATTCATACCTTTAATTCTTTCACCTAACAAATATTATAGCATCTCCATGTGCTGGGCACTCCTCTGGGCATCAGTAGACCTCTGCCTGCACCTCGTTGATAAGGACTATGTCATGTGGTCATTACTAGCTGCAAGCAAGGCTGGGAAATCAAATTTTTTCATTTTCTAGCTTCCTTGATAGAAGAACGACAGAAGAGAAAATAGCTCGAATTAGAATTGAATGAATCAACCTATATCTTCTTCCATACATTTACAAATAAAATTTTGAATCAAATTTGAACACAGCCCTGACAGCAAGAATTGTTTTCACGGCTACTGGAGAGCCCAGATACCCTCCAGTCGTTCTCTACCATCTGCTTAATTGCTCAGGTGAAAAAGTTTGAAGTCACATTTGATTTCTGTCTTTTAACCATACTCTGCATCCAATTTATGAGCTGGTCCTGTGAAGCAAGATCTTCAAAATATATCTCTTTATCTCCACTGCTACCACCCTAGTCCAAGCATCCCTCACCTCTCATCTGACCTATTAAACTGCTTCTTAAATGGGCTCCCCACTGTCACTCCTGCCTCCCACTGTCTAGTCTTCACAGCACAGCCTGACTGATGCTCTCAAAACACAGATCTGCTCATGCCACTCCCTTGTTGGACAGGTTCAAACAGCTTCTCATATTGCACTTAAAATTAAATCTAGTGAAGAAAGGATAATCTTTCCAATAAATGGTGCTGGGTCAAATGGCTATCCATATGTATAAACTTGCAGCCTGATCCCTACCTCACTCCATACAAGGAAAAGAAGTCTAGACAGACTGTATACCTAAACACGAAAGATAAAATAATAAAGTTGTAAGACAAAAACATAGGAGAAGATCTTCCTTAGCTTTGAATAGGAAAAGATTTCTTAAAAAGAACACTAAAATCACTAACAATAAAAGAGTTACGTTAAAATTAAGAACTTCCCCCAAGAAGACACCAATAAGAGGATGAAAAGGCAAACCACAGAGTGAGAGAAGATATTTACAATATAAATATCCAATCAAGGACCTGTGTCCAGAATATACAAAGAACTCCACATTTTTTTAAGACATTCAATTAACAGAAAAAAAAAATGGGCAAAAGATTTGAACAGGTATCTCACAGAAGAAGATATCCGAATGGCTCACAAACGTATGAAAATGTAATGTCATGAGTTATTAGGAAAAAGCAAAATAAAATTACAGTGGCATACCATTATAGACACACCAGAATGACTAAAACAGAAAAGACAAACCATCTCAATTGTTGGCAAGAGTATGAAGCAACTGGAACTCTCATAAAAGGCTAGTGGGAGTGAAACGTGATACAAGCACTGTGAAAAACTGACAATATTTACTGAAGCTAATATATATATATATATCCCATAAGCCAGTAATATATATATATATATATATATATATCTCCCATAAGCCAGTAATTCCACTCTTAGATTTATATCCAAAAGAAACACATACAGATATACTGAAAGACTCATACATGAATAATTATAGCAGCTGAATCTATTACAGTCAAAGCTGGAAACAATCCACATAAATAAACTGTGGAATATTCATACAATGGAATACAGTAAGTCCCCTACATACGAGCGAGTTCTGTTCCGAGACCGCATTCGTACGTCCAGTTAGTTCATAAGCCCAACAAAGTTAGCCTAGGTACCAAACTAACACAACCGGCTATATAGTACTGTATTATAATAGGTTTTATAATACTTTTGACAAATAATACATAAAAAACCAACACAAAAAATAGAGAAAACATTTTTAATCTTACAGCACAGTACCTTGAAAAGTACAGTAGTCCAGTACAACAGCTGGCATACAGGGGCTGGCATCCAGTGAACAGGCAAGAAATAAAGATACTGTACTACTGTATTCTACTCAATACTGCACAGTAAAGTACACAAAAGCACAACCACTTATAGAGGATGCACGGACAATATACGCCAGACACATTACCAACTTAGGTGACTGGACATGTGAACACACACGTTTCCATCTTTGAAAGTTCTCAACTTGAAGGTTCGTATGTAGGGGACTTACTGTATTATACAGCAACTAGAGTGAACAAGCAATTATAACACACAACACAAAGAGTCTCACAAGCATAATGTTGGATGAATGAAACCAGACATAAAAGACTACATACTGTATGCTTTCATTTATAGGAAATTCAAAATCATTCTATACTTCTAGAAGTCAGATTGCAGGTCTCTGTTGGGAGGGGAGAGTGACTAGGAGGGAGCTCTAGGGTGGGGTGGGGTAAAATTCTATTTCTCAACCTGAGTGCAGGTTACACAGGGATCTTCAAATTTTTATATGTTTCTGTGTGTTCATTATGCTTCAGTAAAAAGATTTTCTTGGGCTTCCCTGGTGGCGCAGTGGTTGAGAGTCTGCCTTCCGATGCAGGGGACGCGGGTTCGTGCCCCAGTCCGGGAAGATCCCACATGCCGCATAGCGGCTGGGCCCGTGAGCCATGGCCGTTGAGCCTGCGCGTCCGGAGTCTGTGCTCCGCAATGGGAGAGGCCACAACAGTGAGAGTCCCGCGTACCGCAAAAAAAAAAAAAAAAAAGATTTTCTTTTTTAAAAATCCCATATGTTAAAAAAATTCAAATGTAGACATTAAAATGAAGGAGGATAAAATCCAAGTCCATAAGTGGCCTCCAAGCCTTGCATCGTCTGGCCTGGCTCTTTGACCTTCACCTGCAGTTCCCACCTTGCTCACTAAGCACAGCCACTACTTCTTGTTGCTCGGACACCTCGGGGCCTCTGCACTTGCTCCTCTCTCTCTATGGCATGTTTCTCCTCCAGGTAACTGAGGCTCACTCCCTGATTTATTCAGAATTCTACCCACATGCCCACATTCTTCCTGACCACTCATCTAAAACAGCGCACACAGACTCTGTGGTTACCTGCTTTATCTTTCTTCCTAAGATGTATCACCACCATATTATTTGTTTCCTGCCCCCACTGTGATATGAGCTCCCTGAGGGCGAGAACTTCTTCCATTTTACTCATTGTGATATTGCCAGTGCCTAGAACAGGGATCTGTTGAATAAATGAGTGAATAAAACTCAAGGGCAAGGATAGCTCTTTATTCAACTTTGTATTCCCTGTGCCCAGTGCAGAGATTGGTCCATTATAGATGCTCAACAGATGTGTAATTGCTTTGGTGTTGAAATTACATTGCCAATAAACCCTTCCGTGGAAGAGGACAAGGTCTTTTGTGAGCAGTATATGTATGCTACCATTTCCACGCTGGCTCCGAAAAACAAGGCAAGGTTCTTAAGATTTGCAGTAAGGCCACAGATCCTGTTCTCACTTAAAAGACACAAAACCAACTAAAAGAAAGCAGATCAATGCAATGATTCAATATTGCTAAAACCTAAGGGAATAAGAAAACAATCCTGCTTGGTTGAAATATTCCTGCAGAGATGAATCTTGAGTGACAGGCAGTGAGAACACACTGGAATACCTATTTGCGAGATAACAAAGGCTCCCTCCCTGCAGTGTAATATTTAACTCTCCACGTCTTTAGAATGACAGAAAGCCAGTTTCTCCCCAACACCCTGGTGACTCACCCATCTTTCTTTGTGTGCCATCACTGGTGTGAATAAGACTTTGTGGGGCTGTGGAAAGATGGGTACAGCAGCAACTAGGCAAAACCCAGCACTTCCAAGTCTTATGGTTGCAAGGGCCCTGCAGTGAGCACAGCAATCAAAAGGCAAGCGTAGGCTGTCCACTGCCCATGCACCACAGGCGCTCCAGCAAGCAGGTGCTGGAGATGGAGCCTGGCCCCTCACAGTCCTCAAGTTGCCCAGCAGGGCAGCCCTTGGCCACAGGAAAACCAGAGCAGGCCTGCACCTCTGCCTCTCCCTCCTGGGCAGCTTCGGGAAGATGTGAAGGAGGCCCCTGCCCTCCCCCCTCCCCTCCCCCAGCAGTGCCCCTCTCTCTCAGGGCTTCAGTGCTGCCCCACACCCACCCTTCTAAAAGTTGCTCTTTTACACTGAGGTGGACAGACTGATAACAGCTTAAAGGGCTTCTTCAATTAAAGGTACATTGGTGCAGATTTCTTTGGGGACCCAGTTGAACTCATCCTTTACTCTCTTAAAATCATCTTTCTACCACGTTTATCTACTTTCATTGTGATCCTCTCCTGCTTCTTCAGACTCAAAACTTTGATGCTTCTCACTCCTTTAACCTAGGATACAGAATACCCTACTCATGTCGGTACACACTAGGGAAATGTGGTGCCAGGCATCCGTTCTTCACCAGCCACTGGGGTTCCCCCTCTGCCCCACACCAGGACGCCCTGTAACTGTGAGCAGAGGGCACGCTGAAGGCCCTCAGTGCCCTGCCCTTCTTCCCTTTAAGTAATTGCAGTGTCCGTGTCTTCTGTAAGCTGTGACAGGAACAATTCTTTACTACTTCCCTCATTTCAGAACTTTCTCAAAACGATTCTCATAGCTAAGTAGAGTTAAATCCGTATTTTCACCCTGGCATTCAAGACAACCCCCCATAATTTGGATGACCTATCTTACTTTCTCCCCATCAATCCTAAAAGTGAAAGGCTTAGCGGTAGGAGAAAGGGACTGAAAATTTCAGAAGAATAACGTTTTTAAATATTTCTATTTTTCTTGAATTTTTAACCTTGAAAAAACATATGTGTGGACTTTTTAAAAAAGTGTTTGTTTTGTCCCCCCAAAACGCATGTCTTAGAACTGGTAAAATACAGTAAGTGAGGAGACTGAAGCAGTAAAGTAGGGATAAGGAAGCACAAGGATAATTTCAGAGACACAAGCTTGACTGGCCTTAGGACAAGGAGAATTTGCTCTGATGTTACAGGCATGAGCGAGGCAAACATCTGGGGGCCAGGTGCCCTCATATCCAGCATCCTGCCCTTGGACATTTAGAGCCAAGGAGACTGGCACTTCTGCCCTGCTTGGGCTGTACAGCTTAACCTGCCTCTGCCCCAGAGCCAGACTGTAGCAAGCTTCTCATGAACCCCTGAAGAGGGAGAGGTGGGAAGCTCAGAGCATCACCTGCTGTCTTCTCCAGAGCAGACAGCCCTGGCCCTGTTGATACACTGAGAGAGAGGGCTGGCCTGTTGGGCTGTCTTGTTTCATTATCCACAGACTATGGAAACAGAGGTGGGCAATGAGATGGTTCTTAATGATGCATTTCCTAAGAGAACCCAGGGGGCTTTTTGCCCATTTTCATCCTTATGATAAAACAAGAACCTCAGAGCTCCAGCTCCGAAGCCCAGAGAGACCTATAGATTGAATCTTTGCTAATCATCAGTAGACAGAAAGGAGGAGCAAGTGAACCTTAATTTCAGATCAGAAAACATACCCCCCCCCCCACACACACAGTGAGATGGTGAGACATTTGCAGGAGAAAAATGGATATTATTTTTAATTCTGAGTTTCTGTCATTAGATTTTCAGACACAACCTAGAAATGGTTAGCTTTCAATTTATTTTATGCAAGTTACTGCTGGCTACACATTTGTCTACAGTGACATTAGAAGCAGCAAACCAAGGACTTACATGCATATTTCATTAGTAGGTAATTATGTTCCTTATAATTGGTTTCTAAATCAGACCATTTCACACAATTATGATGCTTTCTTTGCCCATTCAGTCAATTGAAAGATAGTAAGAAAGTTCTTTGTTATCAAAAGCATATATTCTCAACCTATATTATGGAGTAAAGGACATAAACTAAAATAAAAACACAACTATTTTGCACTCATAGAATACTCCCTGTTAAAATGCATCATAGATTCAAAAGGAAGAAGAAAAAGCCTACAAGGACAGATGTTTCTAAATATATCAGGAGTAACAAAATACCAAAAGGGGAATTTGATGGTGGGGGCAGATTAAAAATACCAATAATGAAGTCATGCTGTTTAAATGCCAAAATCATTTTTCACCCAAATGAGAGAAGAAAACTGGGTCATAGTGAAGGCCACGAAATAACTACTAATAACAAAGGAATAACATGAGCCCTACACTCAGAAAAATCTATTTAGTCCTTAATTAAGTTAACAAACATTTCCTAAGCACTATGCTGGGGAACAAGGACACGATAGTGGGCAAAACAAAGCCTCAGTGCTGCTGGAGCTTAACACCAACCACCAACCCCTGGGCTCTCAAACACACAGACACAGACACAGACACATACACAGACACACACACACACACACAAAAGACTTAGTGAAGCAACACGCTGGTGGGGAGTGGGGAATGTGCAGGGCAGGTTTTCAGCAAGACTGTGTAAGGCAGCAGGTAAGAGCACAGACTGCAAATCTCACCTCTACTAATGAACCTTGGGCAACTAACTCTCTCTCTGTGCCTCCGTCTTTCCATCTGTAAAATGGAAATAGTACAAGTACACCTGCCTCATAAGGATGCTGTAAGGATTCCATGAGTTAATATATGTAAAGCACTTAAGAGTGCTGGAATGAATGAATAAACAAACAAACAAACAGGGCAGGAGGTGATGGATGTGTTTATGGCACTGATGATGGTGATGGTATACTCATCTCCAAACTCATCAAGCTGTATACATTAATTATATCCAGATTTTTGTATCCCAATCATATCTCAAAGTGTTCTTTAAAAAAAAAAAAAAAAGAACAGTTCTGGGTGTAGTGTAGGCATTATTATAAGTGTTAGTTAGCTATTATTATCTTTCCCAACCTCTTTACAGCTTTCCTCCAGGGTAAAAATGCAGTCATGGAACATCCTAGGGACCCACTGGCCTTTTTAAACTCTCTCTAGTCCTCTGGGCCCACCTGCAATGACACCTAAATTTTACTGTAAAGCCGCCAGCATTGATCCATAGCTGGTGTTCAATGCATGTTATTCTCTCTCCTTGTCCACTCCCTCCTTAAAATACTGTCTATCCCAACTGCCCACCAACTGGCTCTGCTGCCAGAACTTCATAATTCCCCAGTCTTCATTTCGAAGAGGGAGAACTATGTTCATGGATAAAATTTTCATAATTAAAAATTTCTCAGAATACATTTTTCCTATATTGCTGATATCTTTCTTCCTCTAGTCCGTCCACTAGAGATTAGTGTGAGATAGTGTCTGCTTTAGCCCCAAATTTAGTATTTAAATCTTAAAAATTAAATGAATAATATGTCATCATTTTCCAAATAGGTTTGAGAAACACTACTTCAAGTTCAAGGTGTAGTTGTGGGTATCACTGGTGTAACTGCCATGGGCATTCTGTGACGCAAAGGGAAGGAAAAGAGTAGCAAGAGTTAGAACTGACTCTGAGACTATGAAATGTGGTACGTTTGAGGGTTGCTTGATGAAGTGAGTAAAACTTTAGCAATCAATGGGGCAAGTATTTGGAATGAGGTGGTTTTCCACCTCATTGAGCAAGGTTCTTTGAACAGAGAGCATTGATGACTCGGCCTGGCTGGCCTGACAGGGGAGGTGGAAGTCCAAGCATCAGGGGCCAGGGATGGATAGGCCAAGGGGTCAGTGGTATAAGGGAGGTGAAGCTGGGCAGGGATGCATGAAGCTGGAGGGTTTAATACCAACTTCCAAAATGCCTTGTCCATCCAGGGCAGCAGCCAGTGCTCAGAAAATGCCACAGACGCTGAACATCCCTCAACAATCTACTAGCGACTGTGTAAGGCAGGGAGGCTGCTGCTTGAGAACCGGAGGGGATGGCCTGTCTCTGTTCAGAACACCCTCGTTCATAGGTTCTCAGTGGCCTGCATCCACACCCATGAGGATTCACCGAGAACAAAACAGGAGCCCCCTACTGAAAGGATGAATGAGTAAAGAATAAAGTTGTCGGGTTTCCCTGGTGGCGCAGCGGTTAAGAATCTGCCTGCCAATGCAGGGGACACAGGTTCAAGCCCTGGTCCGGGAAGATCCCACATGCCGCAGAGCAACTAAGCCCGTATGCCACAACTACTGAGTCTGCGCTCTAGAGCCCATAAGCCACAACTACTGAGCCCACGTGCCACAACTACTGAAGCCTGTGCGCGTAGAGCCCGTGCTCCGCAACAAGAGAAGCCACCACAATGAAAAGCCCGCACACTGCAAAGAGTAGCCTCCACTCGCTGCAGCTAGAGAAAGCCCGCGCGCAGCAACGAAGACCCAACACAGCCAAAAATAAATAAATAAAATAAATTTATAAAAAAAAAAGAATAAAGTTGTCGACTTTATGACATTTTTCTCCCAGAATCCAATTTAGAGAACATTTCAGCTGTTTAAAGAGAGTGTGAAATACAGAGAGAATAAAGGGACCTATAGGAACTACATACAAGCCATGCTTTGAGGGCTCACTTTAGAGAATTCCCGTGGTCAGGACACCGAGTGGACTTTTTGACAAGATTTTGTATTGGCTGGGGCCATTCACTTTTGGCTTCACCTTTGCAGAAGGCACTGCCACCAGTTGCCACCACTGTCCACTGTCCCTTTAGCTACCACCCAGCTCCCTGCCAACCATAATCTCACAGTTTGCCACATCGCTGCTGCCTTTACCTAACCTGCACAGCACACCTTACCAATCTTTTCCCTACTCCCACCCTTCCATCCGTACACTCACCTTCATTTGTTTCTCGGCTCCTGTTCTAGACAAGAGTGATAGTGAGACTCTGATTTTTTTTTTTTTAAAACCACACCAGGCTTTGTACACTCAGGTGGGTCCTATCCATCATAGCCCTTTCGAGATTATACTCATTCTAATGATGGTGCATTGGCCTAAAGCATTGTCAGCTTTCCTCTGTGGGTTTACCTTCAAACATTCATCATTCAGGAAACAACACTGTCTCACTGTGTTTATCATAGACCTACTCACCCCAGTTGAATACAAAAAGCTCTGATCTTGGAATCAAATGACCTGGCTTTTTATCTTAGATTCACTACCTACCAACTTTGTAAGCTCAGACTTAAACCCACAAGACTAGATGTCTTCATACCTGCTCCAGTTTGTAGGAATTTGTGAGGATCAAATGAGTAACTCTATAAGAAAGCACATTTAACGGCACAGAGCATGATATTAGATTTTTAAGTTGTTTTTCTCTCCTCATCTCCCATTTTACTCATTGGATACCTTATCAACTCTCCTCTCACCTCTACTCTCCAGAGAAGACATCTATTCATGCATTCAAACAAGATGTATTGCATCCTCATTGTGTGCTGGGAACACAAAGCTGAAAAACTTTAACTCTCTGTCCTCAAGGAGTCCACTGAAGAGAGAAGTAGGCAGATACAATTGTGAGTGGATGAATAACAGTAAATGAATAAAAGTCCTAAGAAAGGCATCTACATGTGCTAGGAAGTAATTAATTGTGCAAATGCGTAGATGGGGGCAGGTGATTTTTAAAAGAAGATAGATGATAGCTGAACTGTAAATACAGTTCTTCAATAAATATTGATTGAGCACTGACTATGTGTCAGGACTGTCCAAGGCATCGGAGACATAGTAGAAAACAAGGCAGGCAAGATAGCTTGCCTCACTGTACGATAAACAAGTAAACAAAAGCTGAAGAGAATTTCTGACTGTGACAAGAGCTAAGATGGAGATAAAAGGAAGATGTGGGGCTTCCCTGGTGGCGCAGTGGTTGAGAGTCTGCCTGCCGATGCAGGGGACACGGGTTCGGGCCCCCGTCCGGGAAGATCCCACATGCCGCAGAGCGGCTGGGCCCGTGAACCATGGCCGTTGAGCCTGCGCGTCTGGAGCCTGTGCTCCACAATGGGAGAGGCCACAACAGTAAGAGGCCCGTGTACCACAAAAAAAAAAAAAAAAAAAAAAAAAAAAAGGAAGATGTGGTAGAGGAATGGCAGCATTGAATGTATGCGGCTGCTTCTGTCCTCCTCGCCAGGTTCCCTGTCAAACTGTATCTCTATTCTGACGATTTGATCCTGTGAGGAACTATAATATATGGCCCTCAGACCACATGACACTGGTGCCAATCAAGTACTAAGTCAGTCACGAGGACCTCTTAGCCTACTCTCCACTGAGCAGGCAAACACATGCTGTACAGAAAACCCAGAGATTCCTTCCTTCCTTCCTTCCTTCCTTCCTCCCTCCCTCCCTTCCTTCCTCCCTCCCTCCCTTCCTTCCTCCCTCCCTCCCTTCCTTCCTCCCTCCCTCCCTTCCTTCCTCCCTCCCTCCCTTCCTTCCTCCCTCCCTCCCTTCCTCCCTTCCTCCCTCCCTCCCTACCTCCCTTCCTTCCTCCCTTCCTCCCTTCCTCCCTCCCTCCCTCCCTCCCTTCCTTCCTCCCTCTCTTCCTCCCTTCCTCCCTCCTTGTCTCCTTCCCTTCTTTCTTCCACTTATTTATTTATGTATTCAACAAATTAATTATAGAGTACCTTCAAAGCTCCAGCTGTGGTATCTATGCTGTGAGAAATAGGAAAAACTGAAGGCATGGTCCCTGGGCACTGAAGTTTACAAGCTAGGAGGAGACAAGAGCCCCAAATCAGATTCAAACAGAGTTCCCACCTTAACAGATGTAGTACAGACTGCATGGGAGCAAGATTACCTGGAAATCTTGGCAAAGTTGAGTCTGAACCCAGCTTCACATGGGGAGGTAAATAGGGATTAGCAGGATGCATGTGAGGGTACCTGAGAGAAGGACAGAAGCAGGTGGGAGCAGGATGGATCCTGAGTCAAGGCTGGAGAGAACGCAGGGGAAGTCCTGATCTGTGCCAAGTGCTGTGAAAACCTCTTCATCTCATATAATCTTTCCAGCAACCTTCTAGAAAAAATGCGTAATCTCTAATTCATAGATGAGAAAAATATGGTCCACGGGGCTTAAGTACAGTTGATCCTCATTCCTTATGGATTCCATATTTAGGAACTCACCTACACCTTAAAATTTGTTTGTAGCCGAAAATCAAAGCTTGCAGCACTTGCAAGTTCATTTGTGGTCACATGCAGAGCAGCGAAAACTCTGAGTCACCTGACATGCTCCACTCAGCTGAGACTGAACAAGGCAATGCTCTGCTTTCCTGTTTTAGTTCTCATAATATTGCGTCCTTTTCACAGTCTATTTAGTACCATCTTTTGTGCATTTTTCTGCTTTTTGTTGGTGATTTCACTGTTTACATGCCCCCCAAATGTAGTGCTGAGGTGCTGTCTGGTGTTCCTACATACAAGAAGGCTGGAATGTGCTTTACACAGAAAATACGTGTGTTAGATAAGCTTCCTTCAGGCATGAGCTACAGCACTGTTGGCTATGAGTCCAATGTTAATGAATCAACAATATATATTAAATAAGTTGTCTTTAAACAGAAACACACACAAAACAAGGGTATGTATTGATCATTTGACAAAGATGTTGTGACCAGAGGCTCACAGGAACTTAACCTTATATTTCCCCAGGAGCAGTGTTCAATATTTGCTAATTCAGGGTTCACAGCAACGTTGTAGAATAGAACTGCCATGAAAAATGAGAATCAACTGGAATTTGCTCAAGATCACAAATCTCATAGACTAGAAATCTGCTCTTTCTGATTCCAGCGCCAATGCCCTTTCCACTTGCTTTGGAAGATGGGGCTCCTTCCAGGTCATCCCAAAGGGAATATGTTACCATCAATTTACACATATCCTAGAGAACCATTTCTAGAAAGGGCCATTTTGGCCATTTTTTGCTGGCTAAAACATATTACTCTTATTTAAAGTCAAAAGAATAAAAAACTGCTACATAAGCAGGAGCTACTTCTTTTTCCCTCTGCCTTACCATATTATCAATGCAACATGCTCAGAATCCACAGATGACAGAGGTGCTTTCCAGTGAGTTCAGAGGTGGTTTACTCCACTTCACAGAGCAATGCTGTTTGGCATTTGCAGTACCGGATAGTCCTTTGCAAACAAATCAACATTACAGTTGGGTTTAAGTGGTTGCCACATGGTTGTCTGCGTGGTGTTGGGACATCTGGCCTGGCCCTGGATGTAAGAATGTGGGTTTCACACAGCACCAGGAGGCCCAGAAAGGCAAGCCCCATGGATTCACAGGGGTTGTCAGTCAACAAGAAATGGCTGAGCTCCCATTCAGAGAAAAACACAGAAGTAGGAATCCAGGAGAAAGGAAATCTTTATAAAGTATCCTTCACTCCTGGACCAGCCCAAACTATTCTGGGTATTTTTGTTTTCCTTTCCTTGTTTTGTTTTAAGCAACGAAACAGCTTCGTAATGTAGTCCTCAGTGGTGCACAAGCATAACTGTGTGGTTGTGCCTGAGTGATATACATGGAGAAACCTCCAGTACAAAGAGGATATTCATTCATGTATACCCTAAGATGCAATTTTACGCTTTTATAAGTTTAATGTTTTCACAATTAGGTCCAACTTTTGCTGGAGTACTTTTCTCAGAAGGGGCATTATAATGTGCTGTCTAGGAGGCCATTTTCTCCCATTAGCCATTATGAGCTAATTTAACTACATTAAGATCCTGCTGGGTATGTGTCTAGAAGAATAAAAGAAAATCACGACCAGTAGCAGAAAATGCTGTCTGCTCTGGATCCCGAAGTACCATTAAACACATTGCCACCTCCCCCAGTATGCACACACAATCACACACACGGCAAAGCACTTTTACTTTTATTTAATAAATATACTGCATAATAAATTCAACAATTTCAATAAACTAAAAGGTGAATTATAACAAAGGTGGATATGTGCTCCCAAAAGGTTTGTCAGTACTGATTTCATTATGATTAATCTTTTACTTAAATTCTACATTAGATTTTGGAGATTAATCCTTTGTCAGTTGCTTTCATTGGCAAATATTTTCTCCCATTCTGAGGGTTGTCTTTTCATCTCGGGTATGGTTTCCTTTGCTGTGCAGAAGCTTTTAAGTTTAATTAGGTCCCATTTGTTTACTTTTGTTTTTATTTCCATTTCTCTAGGAGAAGGGTCAAAAAGGATCTTGCTGTGATTTATGTCATAGAGTTTTCTTCCTATGTTTTCCTCTAAGACTTTTATAGTGTCTGGCCTTACATTTAGGTCTTTAATCCATTTTGAGTTTATTTTTGTGTACGGTGTTAGGAAGTGTTCTAATTTCATTCTTTTACATGTAGCTGTCCAGTTTTCCCAGCACCACTTACTGAAGAGGCTGTCTCTTCTCCACTGTATATTCTAGCTTCCTTTATCAAAAATAAGATGACCATATGTGTGTGGGTTTATCTCTGGGCTTTCTATCCTGTTCCATTGATCTATATTTCTGGTTTTGTGCCAGTACCAGACTGTCTTGATTATTGTAGCTTTGTAGTATAGTCTGAAGTCCAGGAGACTGATTCCTCCAGCTCCATTTTTCTTTCTCAAGATTGCTTTGGCTATTTGGGGGTCTTTTGTGTTTCCATACAAATTGTGAAATTTTTTGTTCTAGTTCTGTGAAAAATGCCATTGGTAGCTTGATTGGGATTGCACTGAACCTGTAGATTGCTTTGGGTAGTATAGTCATTTTCACAATGTTGATTCTTCCAATCCAAGAACATGGCATATCTCTCCATCTGTTTGTAAAATCTTTAATTTCTTTCACCAGTGTCTGATAGTTTTCTGCACACAGATCTTTTGTCTCCCCAGGTAGGTTTATTCCTAGGTATTTTATTCTTTTTGTTGCAATGGGAAATGGGAGTGTTTCCTTAATTTCTCTTTCAGATTTTTCATCATTATTGTATAGGAATGCAAGAAATTTCTGTGCATTAATTTTGTATCCTGCTACTTTACCAAATCAAAACTACAATGAGGTATCACCTCACACCAGTCAGAATGGCCATCATCAAAAAATCTACAAACAACTGGAGAGGGTGTGGAGAAAAGGGAACCCTCTTGCACTGTTGGTGGGAATGTAAACTGATACAGCCACTACGGAGAACAGTATGGAGCTTCCTTAAAAACTAAAAATAGAACTACTATACGACCCAGCAATCCCACTACTGGGCATATACCCTAAAAAAACCATAATTCAAAAAGCTTCCCCGGTGGCACAGTGGTTGAGAGTCCGCCTGCCGATGCAGGTGACGTGGGTTCATGCCCTGGTCTGGGAGGATCCCACATGCCGCGAAGCGGCTGGGCCCGTGAGCCATGGCCGCTGAGCCTGCGTGTCCGGAGCCTGTGCTCCGCAACAGGAGAGGCCACAACAGTGAGAGGCCCACATACCGCAAAAAAAAAAAAAAAAAAAAAAGAGTCATGTACCACAATGTTCATTGCAGCTCTATTTACAATAGCCAGGACATGGAAGCAACCTAATTGTCCATCAGCAGATGAATGGATAAAGAAGATGTGGCACATATATACAATGGAATATTACTCAGCCATAAAAAGAAACAAAATTGAGTTATTTGTAGTGAGGTGGATGAACCTAGAGTCTGTCATAAAGAGTGAAGTAAGTCAGAAAGAGAAAAACAAATACAGTATGCTAACACATATATATGGAATCTAAAAGAAAAAAAAAAGGTTCTGAAGAACCTAGGGGCAGGACAGGAATAAAGACACAGACAGATGTAGAGAATGGACTTGAGGACACAGGGAGGGAGAAGGGTAAGCTGGGACGAAGTGAGAGAGTGGCATGGACATATATACACTACCAAATGTAAAACAGATAGCTAGTGGGAAGCAGCTGCATTGCACGGGGAGATCAGCTCGGTGCTTTGTGACCACCTAGAGGGGTGTGATAGGGAGGATGGGAGGGAGACCCAAGAGGGAGGGGATATGGGGATGTAAGTATATGTATAGCTGATTCACTTTGTTATACAGCAGAAACTAACACACCATTGTAAAGCAATTATACTCCAATAAAGATGTTAAAAAATAAAAAAAAATAAATTCTACATTAGAAAAATATTTAATCTATCTCTCACCCTCAATTTAATAGGATATACCTACTCATACACTGGAATGAAGCACTCTTAACATGGCACTTTGTCCTAAATAAATAGTCAAAATTCAAAAGAAAAAAAAAATCCTGTGAGAGAACTTGTCCCATGAGATATAAATTATAAGTTAATATATCATCAAGACAGTTTTAAAATAACTGGTTTTGGGATTATAATGACATGTATTGATTGGCCTACAAAACAACGATAAACAAGATTAACGTGGAAAGTATCTTTATTAAGTTCCTTATTTTTTGTGACCAAATTTCCTATTTTATAATTTTTTTTTTAAACTTGACCCAACAAATTGATATAGCTTATCCATCTCTGGAGGGAATTACTACTTATGACCATGTCCTTTTCTTACCAGAATGTAACTGAATATTGCCTGTGCCAAAAATTCCATTTAATTATATGTGATAGACCTACTATTAAGGAACAAAGACTACATCTTTTGATACAAGTCTTCCTATGAAAACCTGTCTGCTCTATAATTTATGACTTTCCAGCCTCACAGAGTAAAGAATTTCATTTCCTGGCAGGCCAGGAATATTAACAAATACGGCATCTTAGAGAAAATAGTGCTGGTAACAATGATAAAAACTCTCTCACTCAAAAAAGTAATTTACAACTCTCAAGGCTTTACAAAGCCTCCAGACAGAAGTTAATTCTAAAGCTTTACTATCATGTGGTTCTAGCTCTGCTACATACAAAAAGTAGGTATTTATATATTACTCAACACCTCTTGTTATGCCTATATAAATAAACTGGTCAAATAAAACAAGATAGCAATTAAATGAGTCATGATAATTTTATTCTCTTACCAAGTAACTGGTGAAGGTATGGGTATTGATACATTCTGGTCAATGATGTACTAGCAAAAATCTGGCTGCGAGTGGGGAGGCAGTATGGAAAAGATATCTTTGCCAACAAAAAGAGACACACAGAAAATCCCCCCTTCTGCTGATATTATCACAGCTAGATGTGGTGACAGGAACTGCTGCAGCCATTCTGCAACCATGAAGACAAGCCAGGATGCTGAGCAGTATTAACCTGGGTCCTTACTTTAGCTACAATTGGGTTCTTGAGCCAGACTCCCTGTTATATGTGATACATTTTCTTTTTTGTTTAAGTCAATTGAACTGGGGATTTTCTTTTTTTGCAGCCCAAACCAGATGTTCTATTAAAGACCCTAATTAACTCTCCTATTACCATCAAGATTCTGGGGCTAAAAGTAATCAAACCAGGTAAACAGTGCCAACATTATAAAGAGTCCTGGACATTATATTTGCTCTTGGAGATTTTATAATAGGAGATACGTATATAAATAGAAGAGAGTATTGCAGGGCACATATACAGCATTAAAATAGTGGGGGCCAAAAGGTAGCCACTGGATCCAGATAGAAAAGATGCTAACAACCCCAAGGAACATAAGGGAGGTGAGGTGAACTAGCAAATGATCCCAAGGATTACAGTTAAAGTTCTTCTGATGAGAAAAATCATGAGAAGCATCTTCAGAAACATGTAATGCTTTAACCTGTGCCAAGGCCATGAGTGACATGAAACTGCATCTCTGTAACCCACCACACCTTAGTAAGTCAGAAGCCTGAGTTTCCTGCATCATATAAAAATAGCTGTACTCCTCAAGATGGCTGACTGCACACTGAGTACCAATGGCAAGAACCTGATGTCTAGAGGTGTACAGTGATATTCACACATATATTTTTTCATCCAGTGGGTTGAAGGGCAGTGGGCGATGCAAGGGACATGAGTGGACATCTCATTAAAAGAGCTGCCCTAGGGCTTATGTCTCAACACACAAGCAATCTTGTTTTATATGATGTGGTCATTTCATGTGCCATCAGGAGCCCTAGCAGTTCTTCTGTATTTGTATACAATGAACCCTCCTCATTTTTGTTTCAGAGAAGTAACGTTCACTAATGGAAAGATACATCAAAGATTATCGGGTCTAATCAACCATTTCACACATAAGGAATTGAAGGCTGAGAAAAGTCTTGTGACTTTTTCAGAATCTCGGGCCAGCACTAGAACCTAGATCTTGTCTCTCACCCAAAATATACTCTTGTTCCCCGAAAACGTAATTTTACTTAATTTGCCAACAATTCGCCTTGTCAATATTATTTTTATTTTGAATTGTATATTCTAAGATGCTAACAACTTTACTTACAACCTACTGGGAACTGACTTGGTTTCCAGACTTTTCTTTTTTTTTTTTGGTTCAATGGTGGAGCAAAGAATAAAAACCCTGACAAATAACCACAAAGAAGCTAAACCTTACAAAAGGTATAACTACAATGAAATGTGTATACTCTTTGCTATCCTCTCATAATGCCAGGGCCTTCAAAGCAATATTTTAGAAGGTCTGAAAAGTTTCAATATTAGAAATATTCACAGCAATTATTCTTATTAATATCAGAGGTGTTCTTACCACACATGTCTTAGTTATGATCATATGATCTGAGCATTAATTCTCCAGATCCACAGAGATCAGACAGCAATTAATGTTTATATAATGTTCACACAAACCTAATCATATTCTGATAAGTAGCTCAACGGAGCTCATGTAATTAATGAAGCTGATGCTTTCTGCTAAAATCTAAGGATGTCTACAGACTTCCAATGGCAAAAAACTGACCTTACAAAATGCCAGTTTTATACATCCAGCTGTGATTGCTCTAAGAGTGAGACTGCCGTTTTGATGTGTCAATGTATTGATCTGGCAACCTCATTACAAGTTGATCTATGAAAACTTAACTGAAAACTATGGTGTCCGTTGGATAATCCTTACATTGTAGGACAACACAATTGCAAAATCTCTAAGAAGTGTTTTGAAAGCTTCATAGTTAGACTATTGCTTGGCATAAGTGACTATTGTTAGGGCTTGACAACTGTTAGCTATGCTGAGATTTGAGTTGTTCAATTGGCTTGGATCGTCATAATTTGATTTCACTTACGCTTTTGCCCTGGGAATCAGTTAATACGTGCTCAGTATCTCTTGGGTTCTGGCATCCTATTATAGTCTCTTGATGCGTAAATATACTTAAGAGCAAATAACATGCCACTTCTCGGTTTCCAAATAAGCTTACTACGTTTTTAATTAAACTTCTCAGAGCAGTTTGTCAACCTTGGCATTTACACATAAAACACTGACAATTACGTAAAGATTCTTAAGAGATTTGTTTAGAATGTTTCGAGTTAAGAAGCACAGTGCTGGAGAAAGGACAAAATTAAAGCACTAACGCAGCCTTGTTCACATAACAGCTCTGGAAACAAAAGCAGTGTGCAGCAGTGCATCCCGCAGAAGGGAATCCTGCTCACTCGTTAGCCCCAGGGGGAGAGAGGGAGCCACGCACGGCCAGGCACCCTGGCACTTTTCCTGGGGAACTCTCCTCTTTATTTCTGGAAAAGTACTTAGAAACACCTGTAAGAACAAACCGTATCAACTAGCGGCCTGTGCTTAGAGCTAGAGTCACCGGCAAAGCCCATTAACAATTCCTGGGAAATTAGAGAGTCTGGGTAATAAAATGAAGACTAACCTTTTTGTTTCCTTTTCCTCTGTGCTTAGTTTCACTGGCTCACAGGGTGCTGCATGACGGGGTGTCACACCCGGCACCTGACGCGAAACGACTGCACCAACACCTCAGCCCCCCGGGCTGTGCGTAGAAGCGCCGCACACGCCACCTCAGTTCAAGATGGCGGCGGCGAGCCGTGCGCAGAGAGGCTGCGCACCGGCCCTTGATCTGAGGCGGAAGCAGCACAGCTCTGCGGCCTCAGGGGAACCCCGCCCCCCGCCCCGCCCCCGCCCCGCTGACTGTCGGGATCCCCATAAAGCAGTCCCAGCCTCGGCCTGTCTGAGAAAGCGAGCCTCCTGGGGTAGAGCTTGCAGCTCTCCATTCTTTGATAAAAGAACAAAACTTTCCTTTGCTTCTGAACCAAATTTGGTCTCGTTCTACTGGCACGAGTGACACCAGGCAGGAGGACCCTTGCTGGACCCCAACTGGAAAGGTCGGTAACACTTGCACGGTATGCCTATCGGAAGGATGCAGGGACATGGGGAGGGAGGGAAGCAGAGACAGAGAGATACGACTAATGCTGATACTATGTTCCAAGAAACAAAAATACAGCAGCTTATAAATCTCATTCTCTTAAAGAGAAAGATCATCCGGGTTGTGGATACAGATGAGGTCAGAGGAATAACTGTCACCAGGCAGGTATTGCAAGGCATTTCCAAGGCTCTCTTCTTGCTCTTGTGGACACACAGGTCTGCTCTCACGTGGGCTCCCGGGGCACCGAGCTTCCATCCACTGACACCTTAAGGGTCCAAGGGGCACCGCCTCGTGGAAGAGGCACCAGGCCGCCTCCCCGGACCTGCGCCCTCCTGTCTGCCATCGCCGCCTCCTCGGAGCCCTCGCAGTGCACTCGGAGCTCTGCAAAGACGGGGAAATGGCTTCCTTACCTTTCTAGGTGACATTCCGTCAGAGGTGTTCCTAATCGGGGCAGCTTTTCTCCCAGGGACTTGTAGGGTTTGGGTCACAGAGCTGTTGCTGTTTACTTCCAGGCCTCTCTTTAGCACACAGACTTGGGCCAAGAGCTGATCAAGTGAGAGAAACTACAAGCCCTGCTTAGAAGGCCTCTCCTTCTGGAAACCAAGACTCCAGGGTGAGAGAGGGCTGCTGCCTTCTTCTTTCCTGGGTTGAAGGGCCTTGACTCCAACACACTGGGTTCTTGTACTCCCCCCCACCCCACCCCAATCCACCAGATACACACAGAGACATCAGAGTCCAGAATTAGGACAAGCATTTGTCATGTGTTTCTCCTCTATATCTCATTTTAATGTTCTTACTACATAAACAAGAATAGGTGTAATGTGTCACACAGCATAATAATACATGAAATGCCTGTTATAAAACCACCCGACTTAAGAAGTAGAATAGACCCACTACTACCTTTCCTATCCCAGCCTTGTGCCCCCAGCAGGCAAAACCTTTCTTGAATGTCAGGTTTCTCATTTCCTTGCTTTTTTACATATACATATATGGTTTTATCACATATGCGTATGTGTCTTATTCCTAATTTTCAAGCGAAATGTTTCTAATAATTCCTTATGGAAAATCATATTTGTGATTGGTAGATATTCTTTATCAGATTAAGGCAGTTCTCTTCTGAGTTTTTATTTAGAATGTGTTTAGTTTTACCAAATGCTTTTTCTGAATCTATTGAAATGATCATGTGTTTTCCTTTTAATCTATTAAAAAGAATTCCTGGAATAAACCCAGGAATTATAGAAACCCCATTAGTTTTTTCTTCTTTTTAAAAATATATGGCTAGATTCAGTTGTTAGTGTTTAGGATTTTTAATCTACGTTCATAAATGTAATTGGCCTGGGGTTTTTCCCCTGCTATCTTTGTGTTGTTTTGATATCTAACTTATAACAGTGTCATAGCTTATGTCATGATTTAGGGAGTAAACTCTTTTTCTGTTCTCTACAGAGTCTCCTGAAACTTTGATAGAACTTGCCTATAAATAATCGGGGCCTGGTCGTTTCTTTTTAGGGATATCTTTACTGATTCTCTATAATTCAAACTTTACTTTCTTCTTTCCTCAGTTCTGTTTTTTTTAAAGAAATTCGTCAATTTTATCTAGAATATCAATTTAATTGGCATAAAGTTGTGCATAGTATTCTTATCTTTAAATCTTTCCGTGTCTATACATATGTCCCCCTTTTCATTCCTAACCTTATTTGTGACTTTTCCATTACATGTATCTAATAAAATCAATAGATTCTTTATAAAGAATCAATTGTTGGCTTTGTTAAGTCTGTCATATGTTTGTTTTCTATTTCTTTGATTTCTGCTCTTCCTTTTTTTTTTTTTTAAGAAGACGTTGGGGGTAGGAGTTTATTAATTTGTTTTTGCTGTGTTGGGTCTTCGTTTCTGTGCGAGGGCCTTCTCTAGTTGTGGCAAGCGGGGGCCACTCTTCATCGCGGTGCGTGGGCCTCTCATTATCGCGGCCTCTCTTGTTGCGGAGCACAGGCTCCAGACGCGCAGGCTCAGTAATTGTGGCTCACGGGCCTAGTGGCTCCGCAGCATGGGGGATCCTCCCAGACCAGGGCACGAACCTGTGTCCCCTGCATTAGCAGGCAGATTCTCAACCACTGCGCCACCAGAGAAGCCCTCCTTCTAATTTTTAAAGAATTATTTTATTTTCTAATAAGTTAGGTGTTTCACTTACTAATTTTCAGACTTCTTTTCTAATGTAACATTTAATGCTATAAAGCTCTAAGTACTGCTTTTGCTCCATCTCATAATGGCTGATATGTATTATCATCATGGATGATACTAAAATTTTAAATTTCCCTTATGATATATTCTCTCAGTCTTCAGATGTATGGAAATTTTAATCTTATCTTTATGGAATTGCAGTCAGAAAACAAAATGTGGTTCACATAATATGTTCTTTGAAATTTGCTGAGAATTGCTTTATGGGCTAATACATGGTCAAGTTTTGTAAAGTATCCATGTGTGCTTGAGAAAAATGTGTATTATCAAAGTTTATGGCCCATCACACTAATTGACCAACATATTGTTTTGTTCAATATTCTGTATCTTTACTGATTTTTTGTTTAACTTAATAATTGAATGAACTGACCTATTAAAATGGATTTGTCCCTTAGTCTTTATATTTTTTATGCTATTTTATTAGTGCACAAATTTAGAATATATATTCCCAGTAAAATGATCCTTTTATTATTATGTAGTGATAATGCTTTTTTTTTTTATGTAGTGATAATGCTTTTTTGTCTTAAGGTATCTCTTCCTCATATACCTTGCTCAGCTTTCATTTTGTTATTATTTGCTGGGTATATTTTTCCACCCTTTAATTTTCAATGCAGTATTTTTTAAAGCATGGGTTTCACTCTGATATCAGGGAAGAAATGAACTTTTTTAGCGTTTAAATCAATAATAAAATTTGTGTTTTTTTTTAAGAAAACATTTTCAATTATTTTTTTCTTTATCTAACATAAAGGAGTTCCTTATGGTTTTACATGTCAAATGAAGTCAAAGCTACATGGAAACTGATGCAGGACAACAGGTCCATAGCTCACTCAGCATAACACTCTTGTCTGAAAACACCTGACTCTGTCTTCCAAAGTCAGTTACTCCCATCATCTCCACCTTTGCTTTGATCATTTTCCACAGACTCTTCATGTATCTGTTTTATCAATTAAAAAACTTTGTGACTTTTCTGCTCAATTATTTTTGAAACCACCAACAGTAATACCTATCCACCAAGGTTAAGATGTCGAATTTCCTTTTGAACTTTATTCCATGCATACACATATATGTACAGACAATGTGTGTATCTCTGTAGAAACAGAGAGAGACAGATCAGATTAGGGACCCAGACAGACCTAAATTTAGATCCAGCCTTGTCATTTTCTGTGTGGCACTTCCAAGATTAATGGGTTGTTAAATGCCTTTCAGTTGTCCTGGAATTTTGTCTAGGGCTCCGCGAAAGAACAAAACAATCCGTGACACCCGCGCAGAAGATGAAAAGCGCCCACTCAGGAGGCACCCAGACGGTGATTTCACCCGTGGTTCTGCGCGCGCCCCCTGCCGGGTGGGGAGGGAACACTCAGCTCTGCAAGTCAAGTGGGGAGAGGGAGGCAGGGAGGTCAGGGGGACCATGGTGTGACCCGGCGGTACCTGGAATTCGGTATCCGGAGTCCAAGGCACGGGGACTGGGCCTGCAAGGTGAAAAGGAGCCTGTCTGTGATCACCCTTAAAGGGATCCTTCCCGAAGGGCCCTTGAGGGAGGAGTGAAGTCTGGAGCCCAAGGCGTCGGGACACCTTCTTCTGTGGTCAGGGTCCCCCATGTCCCGGGGTGCCAATACCAGAGGCCATCTGAACCAGATTATAAATTTGGTACATTTGTTATCAGAATCCCTGAGTCTCGGTGGGTTACCTCATTTGTAAATGTTGATAATAATAGTAGTGATACCACAGTTTCCAGGAGGACTCAAGAGATAATAAAGTACTCCTGGGTGCTCTCCGGATTCCCCTCGTCACCTCTGGCTCTTGGAATCCCCCAAAACTCTGACTGATGAGCAGTCCTTACCCTGGCAGGCCTCTTTCTTGGACAAAATCTCTTTTTAAAAAATGACCCCAAGCTATTCCCTTACCCAAGTTCCACATCTGGTGCGCAGGATTCTGTGCTGTGGACCAGCCAGGCCAGCAGACCAGAGGGTATCACTTCTCAGGCACTGCCCAGGCACAGCCTCCCTCCAGCTGTCTTGGGCCTCTTCAGCTCCCTAGCCTGGGCTAGGACCCCCAGCAAGCCCCTCACAACGCGTGTGATGGGGTGGTGCTCAAAGCATGGCTTTTGATCCGAGAAAATCAATCCTCTCTTCCTCCCCACACAGTCAGCTATTTTACATCTTCCCTTATATGTAAGATCGCTTATATCTTTTCTGACCAATTCTCAAACCGCACATTCTATTCACAGCAACACCACTTCTGGGCGGGGGTGGGGAGAGGGGGGAGTCTGTATTTTATTTAGTCTTCCTCTGGTCGTGGCTCCACATCCTTGAGCTCTAAACAGCTCTGCACCTTACTCACTGATGTCTAAACACATCAATCTATGAAGGAAGCTCCACATTTTTTTTTTTTTGCAGTACGCGGGCCTCTCACTGTTGTGGTCTCGCCCGTTGCCATGGCTCACGGGCCCAGCCGCTCCGCGGCATGTGGGATCTTCCCGAACCAGGGCACGAACCCGTGTCCCCTGCATCGGCAGGCGGACTCTCAACCACTGCGCCACCAGGGAAGTCCGAAGCTCCACATTTGAAATCCTGCCAAGAAAATAAGCCCCTTCAGATGCAAACCATTTTCTTTTAAATTAGTCACTCTGCATTTGAATGCTCTAGCTGTAGCGAGATTTTTTTTGCTTTTGTTGCGCAGCAGAAACTTTTGTAGACTTAAGTAGAGAACAGGGGAAATATAAAACTTTACAGGCAAAGAGGGATGATTGCTTCTGGTGCATTTGGCTTTTGGATTGGATTACGGTAACTGCGAGCGTTATTTCTCCTACTTAAGCTCTACAGGCATATCAAAGTGTCAGGGATATGTGGACCAAAGGTAGCAGTGAAGTACAAAAAGAAAGCCAAGGGGAGGAAAACTGACACGCATGGAATAGGAGCTAAGGATCAGCGGTTGGAAAGGTCAACGTTTCCAAAAGCTCTAGAGCTCACAGGAAAAATGGAACTGAGAACCAATGCCAGGCAATGAAGGAGGAACCAGAAACTAAAAGAGGCAAGCACACCTGTTGCTAAGTCACTCACTGTGGCCAGTGGAATTTCCTGGAGAGCCACACCAATACATATCCCTTTCCCAGGCTCATCTTACAATGCCACTGACACTTCTCCAATGAGAGGTGGGAGCTGTATTCAGGACAAATGACAAATGTGAATGTAGAATAAATATATTTTCAGACATTCAAATACTCAAAAGTTTCCTTCCCATAACCTTTTCTTTCTTAGGAGTTTACTTGAAGGTGAATTCCAGCAAAGTAAGGAAATAATCTAAGAGGATGACATGAGATCTAGGAAACAGATTCTAAGAGAAGGAAAATCCAGAATGAGAGCTGCACAGAAAGACAAAGCGCCAAGGGAGAGGTTCAGGGGAAAGCACGGGGGTGGGGCTGGGGCTGGGATTCAGGAGATTTATTATTCTGAGAGTTTGGGACATTTTATTGAAGGCCACTCCATAATACTAGATTTTCCCAACTATGTACATTATTTATAAAAATTAAAAATTATTTTAATATAAAATAACACTGATATTCTTTGTAATTTGTGGCATACACTTACGGCTGTTTCTTTGCTTAACTCAATATGAAGTTTTCTTGTTTTCTACTTATTTTAATCCTTTTCAATGGTTGCACTGGTATGGAAAGAAAAAAAAGTCTTCTGGTTTTAAACAGTGGGATAAATAAGATTCCATGAAGGTCTATACCCAAGGTATCAAGTTGGGCCATTTAAAAGGAAAAGCTGAAGTTTAACAGGTCATAAGCAGAAGGCACAGGGCTTAGTCTCAGATTCAGGTTCGGTTTGGATTACAGCAGATATAATAAATAGGAATCAAAACAGAATCAGTGGTGTGAAGAAACCAGAACCCTGTGCACTGTTGGGAATGTAAGATGGCACAGCCATTGTGGAAAACAGTATGCAGGCTCCTCAAAAATTTTTAAACAATTACTACATGACTCAGATTCCAGCTTCTGGGTATATACCCAAAAGAACGGAAAGCAGGATCTTGAAGAGATAATTGTAACACCCACGTTCACAGCAGCATTACTCACAATAGCTAAAATGTGGAAGCAACTCAAGTGTCCACTGATAGATGAATGGTGGTTGCCAGGGGCTGGGAGGAGGGGGAAATGGGGAATTATTGTTTAATGGGTATAGAGTTTCTGTTTTTCAAAAAAAAAGTTTTGGAAATTGATGGTGGTGCTGGCTGCACACTATGAATGTAACCAATACCAGCGAACTATGCCCTTAAAAAATGGTTAAGATGGTAAATTTTGTTAAGTGAATTTTTCCACAATTTTTAAATATTGGGAAAAAAATCCAACAAGATCAGTGCACAAGATGAACTATCATTTGGACAATGAGCAATGGTCAGGATTTGAGAAACCACCGAAGGTGGACAGAAGACGGCAACATAGTTTGTATATTCCCTACCTCTGTTCCAAAGCAGTAAATATAATATAGATACCCTAATATACACACATTTACATAGAACTCTCAGTTCCCCATGACTGTATCTTGCTTTTGCAGTTAAATGTATTTTCTTTAAGGACCAACAATTACCCTCTTGTCCAAAAGTGGGTAAAGATCCCAATAACTGAATTACTGATAACTGAGGACTTTATCATCCACAGATCTTTTTCTTTTTTTTTACACACACACTATTTTAAATAATTTGACTGACTATACTTTGAGGGTTTTTTTTTAAGCTATTTACTCCCGTTTTACAGATGAGGAAACTGCAGTGCAGACAAGTAAAATAACTTGCCTAAGATCATACATCTGTTACATCTGCAGAGCCAGTAAAACGAAAGCTCTGTTATAGCTATTTGTCTACACTTTCCTTTACACCTGGAGTATCACATGGACTGAACAGACCTACATCTACATAAAGTTTCAATAAATGTATTTTCCATATATGTAGTAGTATCATTCAAATGTATGTAGATAGGAATAAAAACTTACTGACTGTGGCAAATCTAAAGTTGCCATACAAACTTGGGTATAGCTGAAAGTACCCTTAAAATCCCTTACATCTCCCATGATTTTATATACTTAACCCCAAGCAGTGATTTCCATGCACACTAAAATTTGAGAATCAATGCCCTAAACCTATGAAAGGCACAAAAGGATGTCAGGGTATCCAAACAACTCTGCCTTTAAGATAGCTATGAAAACACTGGTGAATGGAAAATAGGTAGATATTGCTTCTTGCAATATTTACTTCATCTTATTTAAATATTTGCATTTTATACACTTAGTCAATCTCTTTTTTTTTTTTTTGCCACACCACTTGGCTTGTGGGATCTTAGCTCCCCAACCAGGGATTAAACCTGTGCCCTTGGCAGTGAAAGCGCGGAGTCCTAGCCACTGGACCACTGGGGAATTCCACTTATTCAACCTTATTATATGCTGCTGAGGAGATGAAAGAAGCTAGTAGAGTCATATCTTTCAGGGGAATTAGGTTTTAAAATTAGTGTGTAAGTTAAATATATTTGTGATGTGGCTCTACTTATTATGACTTTATATAAAGTTTCTCAATGGATACTGAAAGTACAATTTCTACTGTGCAGAATTCAGCAAAACTTTTTTGCCTTTAGAAAGAGGAAAGTTCATAACTCTTACATTAAGTTACAATGCCAATTAAGGAGTGGGTGAAAAGAAAAACCACTACTGAAAATAACAGATATTCAGAAGGGTAGGAAGAAAATCCTATTCCAACAGTGTCACAAGGGCCAGTCAAAAAGCAAGTGATATAGAGAAGTCCTGGAGAAAGAGGATTGAGAAGAAAGGACTGGATTTGGTCATTGGTGACCTACAATAACAATTCTGTAAAACTGGACAGCAGAAGCCCCCGAGGAACTGAAGTGACTCCAACTTACAGTGATAAGCAGCAGTAGCATAACCAGACTTGCTAAAGATAGTTTTTGTTTTGTTTTCTTTAAAGCGGCCCTGGAAGGCTCAGTCAGAGATGATGCATTAAGTATAAGCTTAAGAAACTTTCATTTCCCCAGCAAACAAAAAGAAAATGGGTAGGGACACAACATAAGTGCTGGAATGAAGATGAAATTCCACTGGATCCAGACAGAAGATTAGGTGCTGGCAACTATCTTCCCTCATAAAATGAAAGCGGATAAGAACACACACACATACTCCAGATAAATCCACAAGAGAAAGAAACATAAAGTCTTGGCAAATTCTGGAAAGAAAAACAAATCTTGTAAGTGAACCATAGCCCAAAACACATGCTAGAGAATAGCGTTGCAAAGGTAAAGTTTAGATGTGGAAGACAATTCGAAAAACTCTAAATATCTAAAAAGAATTCCAGAAACAGAACAGAGAAAATGAAGGGAAAAAAAAACAGTAAAGATAGCTATACGCTGTTTTAAAATCAGATATAAAACAAAATGACAGAGGGAAGCTTGAAAAAAGGGGTATCAAATATTTATATCAGTCACAGAACTTCTAAGACCCAAACTCTGAAACATATGAAGTTAAAAAAAAAAAAAGAACTATCTCCTAAACTAACAGGTTTGACAGATGATAAAACCAAGATATATAAATTTAAATAACCCAATAAACAAGCTCAATCTAAAACACACATACATACACACAAGTTGGTACACAAAACACTGCGAATAAACCTAAATAAACCTTCTTTTCAGGCACATATGGATACAGACAACAAAAATCCCTCAATACAGACCAAGAAGTAAAATTACACAAGGGACATTCTTAGCCTATATTCAGTTAAATTAGAAGTTAATCACAAAAACATAACAAAATCACCACCACTATGCCCAACCCTATCTACTCAAAATTTTTTAAAAGTCCCACTAAGCTTAAGACTCAAAAGAAAAATTATAAGCTATTTAGAAATTGAATAATAATGGGGAACACTACAAAACAAAACCTTTGGAATGTAATCAAGCCATAGTCAGAAGAGAAATGTATATATTATTAAAGACAGACTAAAGGTAAACGAACTGAGTATATACCCCAAGAGACTAAAAGAAGAATTAATAATTTCAAATAAATTTGAAAAAAGGAATGAAGATTATTGCAGAAATTACAGAAATAACATGTAACAACAACAAAATGCTCAATCAATAAAAACTAAAGCAGGTTCTTAGTCAAGGAAATCCAAGGATAGAGGGAAAAAAAAGATAAAAAAATTTTTTTTGAACCCAGAAAAAACAAATATATAAGAGATGCTGCAGAGGAGATTTACGAAATAAAGTAGCCTACTTGAACAAATTTTTAAATCTAGACATGCACAACTGCTAGGGAAAACATGAGTTACCAAAATTTCACTTCAGGAAGACTGAAAAACTTGGATTAACTAACCAAAAAGAAGCTAAAAAGATAATAAAAGCTTCAGCTCCTAAAAAAGCTTTTCGGCCCCAAAGGAGTAAGGGTAAAGGAGTGAGGATAGACTAAGCCAGTGTTCCTTATCTAACAGCAACAATGAGAAAAAGTAATTTTAAAGAAAAATAGAGTTTGCAAGATTGCTGTGAAGTAAACTTTTACTTATGGATATAAAAGACACCAACCAACCCAATTCATGGATGGAAAGATTTCAATATCATAAAAATAACCATTCTCTCCAAAAAAAAATTTCTTTTAATTCAATGCCATTCCAGTAAAAATCCTAAGGACTTCTCCCAGAATTTGGCAACCTGATTTTAAATTCATGTGCAGGTGTAAAAAGACAAAAATAGCCAAAACAATTTTGAACAGTAGTAATAAGGGAGATGCCCTACTATAAAACTACAGTAATGAAAATATACTAGTTGCAGGAGTACTTACATAAACTAATGGAAGACAAAAGAGAGCCTAGAAACATTATAAACATAAATATTATATTATTTTAAATATATTCTCAACATATAAAGCACTTGGTATATGACAGCTATGGCATTTAAATCAAAGTAGAAAGAATGAACTATGTAGTAAGTAATAGTGCTGAGGTGAATGGCTATGCATTAGAAAAAGATACAGTAAGACCCTAACTCACACCACACACAAAGTTAATTTCAAAGGGATTCCAATCTAAAAATTAAAAGCAAATAACAGCTCTTATACACTGCTGGTGGGAGTATAAAGTAAGGCAACCACTTCGGAATGTAATTTGTCAATACCTAGGAAGTAGAATACCCATATTCATTAAACTCAACATTCCCATTCAAAATAACCATTTATGAGACAGGAAGGATGCTCACTTTGGCCCTGGCTGTAATAATGAAAGTGTAAACAATCTGACAATAAGAAAAAAAATATGAAAAATGATTAACTGCTATAAGAATGGATTAACTGTGGTATAGTCAAACAATAGAATACTTTACAAAAGCAATTAAGAGGAATTTACAGAACTTCATCAAATTTAATACATCGTGATTTAGGAAGCATCCTAATTTCAGAGATGTTAAATCGTGAAAATATAGAACAACATGTAACAAACATGGCTATACCTATACCTCAAAGACACAGTACTGAGTAAAAATAGGTTTCAAAGTTATAGATACAATGGATTTTTTCCCATAAAATTTAAAAATATACAAAATACTCCTATGCACTTTTTAAAATACACATGTAAAAGAAGGATGAAAACATGCATGGGAATGATACACATTAATATCAGGATATTTACTGCTTAGTGAAGAAGGGGGGTAAGAATCAAAACAGGTTATAAGCTTTAACTATACCTTTTAGTATTTTACATCTTAAAAAAAAAAAAAAAAACAGGAATGTAGTTTTTACATAAAGTGAGTTTCTCCTCCCCATGAAAGGACAGACACAAATGCAATCACTCCACATCATCTATGACACAATTATGGAATGTTTATTCTTAAAACACAATAAAGAAACACTGCTTCCTAAACATTCCTGAGAGATTTTACTGCTCACTGGCAGAGGGAGCAAAGTGTGTCTGTGCGCGCACGTGCGTGCCTGTGCGCGCGTGCGTGCCTGTGTGTGCGTGTGTGCGTGCATGTGTGTGTGTATGCGTGCATGTTGGGGTGGGGGGAGTTATCGAGAATTGAAACAAATATGGTGAAGTATTAACATCTTTTAAACTTGGAGAATGAGATCATGATGGTCTGCTACATTATTTCCCGGATGCTGGAAATATTTTTTACTTGAAAATTGAAAAAATAAAACTAAGAAAAGCACCATGTACAATGTAAAATGTGAGCTCTATCAAGATTTCAGAAAGTAAGTAATTCCTACATTATATAAACTGTTTCATAGACAAATAGAGAGACCTTTCCAACTTAATTCTAAAGGCTGGAAAAACCCTTCATACCAATATTGGAGTAAAGAGAACACAACAAAGAAAATCACAAACCAATCTCAATACCCGACATGAATATAAGGATAATGAGTAAAATGTTACCACGCTGAATCTAATGGCATGACCAAGCTGGGTTAATCCTACCAAAGCAAGCAAGGATGATTCTATTTATGAAATCTATTTATATAATTCATTACACTGACAATTATATATTTTTTAAAACATAAACTGCCATGCAAACATGGAATTCAACACACATTCCAGATTTTATTTTTTAATAACTCTGATTAGACAGTAATAGAAACTTTCTTAAACTGAAAAAAGGCTGCTTTCTATTTAACAATGCTCTGGAAGTGCCAACCAACACAATTAGACCAGAAAAACATGATAAATAAGTATCAGAACATCTGAAATACTGACAAAACTCTTTGCAGAGAGTGTTATCTATCTAACAAATCCAAGACAATTAAATGAAGAAGTCTTACAACTAATAAAAAGTTCAGCAAAGTGGCTGAAAACACACACAGTGGGTATAACCAGTTAGAAAATAGAATAACAATGTTAGCAATAACAATAAAATTCATAAATTATATTTTTTCAGATGCAAAGCCTATTCTTATGAAGAAAATAGTAAAACTATATTGAAAGGAAGGACTTTAAAAAAAATCTCAGTGGGCAGACTCAATATTGTAAAGATGTTGATATTTTGAGTAAGAGAAAATGACAAGAATAACAAATAAGACACTGTTAAAATTAAAATTTAGGAAAATTTCTCAGACCAAATATAAAAACTTATTATATAGGCATAGTAATTACATTATATATTGGTTATAGGCAGAGACAAAGAGATCAATGAAACATGAGTCCAAAACCAGGTCCAGGTAGTAAAGATATTTACATCATGATACCTGTAGCATTTCAAACCAGTGGAGATAAAGGAAACTACACAATAAACTGTGTTAAGAAAAGTAACTATACACTTAGGAGAAAATTAAGTTAGACCATAATTACACACAATATACAAAAGTAGTCCCCAGGTAGAGTAAATGATTTAATGTTTAAAAAAAAAAAAGTGTACGTATTAGAAAACAGGAAAATAATTTCAAAATCTTGTAGTAAGCACAAAACTCAGAGGCCATATTGAAAAATACTGACAGATTTGAGCTCACAAAGAGGAAAAACTCTCACATTATATGACAGAAGACACCACTAAAAAAAACCTTAAAAGATGGGAATTCCCTGGTGGTCCAGTACGTTAGGACTTGGTGCTTTCACAGCCTTGGCCTGGGTTCAATCCCCAGTAGGGAACTAAGATCCCCCGCAAGCTGTGCGGTGTGTGGCCAAAAAACAAAAAAAAAGCTCATTGATAAGTGACTAACTAGAAGATATCTTCCACGGACTTAACAAGCAAGTGAATAATGTGAGAATGTGTAAAGAGCTCATGGAAAGATCATAAGCTCACTTTTAGCATATATGCTAGCCAAAAACTACAGTATATTTTTGTAACAAAATGTAACATGGTGTGGCTAAAGTCCACAACCCATCCCTACCTCCTTCCTTTTCACCCAGAGGTAAACAACAACGATAAAAAGACAAACAGCTAAACAGAAAAATGCGCAAAGAATATGAACAAGGAAATCTGGCACTTCAGCACAAAGACATTAACAGGAAAGATCATTTACTGCATCATTTGTAACAGTGAAAAATGTAAAAAACCCAAATGCCCATCAACAGAACAGTGATTAAATAAATCATGGCATATGTATACAAGGAACCTTATGCAGTTGTTAAAAGGATGCAATAAACTCATATGTGCTGATAGCTTTATAAAAACATTTAGTAGAGGAAAAAGTTGTAGAAGGGTATAGTATGGTCCCACTTACATAAAAACAAGATATACAGGTATATATAAGCAAGGAAGTGAGACTGAAATCCTGATCAGGTGAAACGAAGGATGATTTTCATATTTTGCTCTGAATGCCTGTGTTGTTTCTACCTCCTTTCTATGGGAAAGGATTTAGGAAGTACCTGTGTAAGGTTTTAAATCAAAAACGACGTTCAGCTGGCTGTTACTTACTGTGAACATTGTCTGTTTATTTGAATAATGGAACTACAGAACTCAGGTCTAACAATTACTAGTTATGAACAGTTTGAGGCTTAAAAACAAGGTAATTGCTTCTTCAGAGCAAACTACTATGCTAGTAGTCCCTTAAACCATATTGTAGTCCCTTAAACTGTATTACACACCCTTCTAAAGCTGTCATGTGAAAAGTCCTAATAATTTCCTAGCTTCCTTCTTTTGCTCTGAAAATCCATCGGTAGCTCCCTTAACTGGCTTTGTAACTCAAAGCCCTAAACTATGTTCTCCCAAAATACTTCTGCAAGAGCATCTCCCCACTACCCAACCACAACGCAGATAAAGTTCTCCCCTTCAGCCAAGTTGATCTCATTTCCCAAATGAACATGTGTGGTATGCACCCAAGCTCCAAACATCCACATACTATCTATAAGGGGCTAACAGTATTATCACCTCTCCAGGAGTTTTTTCATGATAACTAGGGGCATCCAAGGGGCATACGCAGAAGACTACCTAGTGAACCGGTTAAACCCATCCACCAAATTATGTAAATTTGCAAAGTAAATGTAAATTATGTAAAGTAAATAAATTTACATTTTTATCCATCACTATCTAAGATTTGTCTGAAGCATTTTATATGCTTTCAATAAATAGAAAGCAGCCTGGGTTTAAGTAAGTTATTTAAATTCTAGTCCAAACCAATGGCATAAGTATTACTTCAGACCATCAACTCTGGCTCTACTCTGTGACCTTTGGGCAAGTCTAGGTTTCTTTATAAAATGTTGATAATACACATTTCTCACAATGGGAGATAATGTAGGGAAACAGGTAACAGAGTATCCAATAAAATGTGGCCAATGCTAGGTTATCACCTTGACTGGGAAATTCCAACATAATTTGAGAATTATGTCACTACTTCTTTAAGACTTATTAATATTTATTCAATCAATGTTGGTTTGATGAGTAATATTTGAGGTAGTACCGAAAGGGCATAGCTTTGGAGTAAAACACATGTGATCGACCCCTCAGTCATCACGTTAGAGATGAGGAATCTTGAGTAAACCATTACAATCTCTGACCCTCAGTTCCCACATCTGTTAAAGGGCATACCATCAATGACCACAGAGCTACAGTGAGGACTACATGAGATGACAGTGTATGTAAAGCTTTTAGTAAGTTTATCTGGCACAATAAATTAACAGACTTCTTCGTCTTAAATCAAACAATTTTTAATGTCTTATTTATCTACATTTTAATAAAGTAAAGTTAATTTAGATTATTCAACAAACGTTTTTGAGTGCTATGTACACTAGGCACTGTGCTGTGTGCTAAACTAGTAAAAAAAAAAAAAAACACCACCTCTGTCTTCATGTAGTTTACAATGTTGGAGGCAGTAGGACAAGCGTTAATCAAACAATTCAAATGCCAACTGTGCTAATAAGCTCTATAAAGAGGTAAACTAAGGGGGCGGATAACAGTGGGGGTTGTCCTGATCACAGAAATCTAGAAAGGCTTCCTAGGGAAAATTCTTACTTGTAGTGTATGAAACAACTAGACGCAGCAGAAAAAGGAAGAGTGCTCCAGGCAGAATGAATAGACTATTATTTTATCTTTTGAATGTCTATATACCTTTATATGCACCCTAATAACTTGTACCTCTGGCAGCTAGGTATAAGGGGACTGAAAGAATAGCCTAGCTGACAGAGACGAAGAAGAAAAGACTGGCTAGATAGGACTGACCAAAGATGCTGAGCTTTGTAGGGCACATTATCCTAAACGCAATGGTGTAGTGTTATGGGATTGGAGGGTTTATACTGTAGGGTTGTTGCTGTTGCTGCTGCTGACAGGATCACTGTATTTCACAATATAGTCTGGCTACACTGTGAAAATAAATTTGAGGTCAGGCAAGAGCAAATGTGAGCAGACAAGTTTGGAGACAAAGAAATGAGAACTACTTTTTTTTAATACACTGATGAAAAAAAGTAGAAAAGTTCCAGGAATAATCAGAAGGTAAAATCAACAGGACTTGATGACACAATGGATATGAGCATAAGGAAGAGGAGTTGGGAGGTAATTTCTAGATTCCTGATCTGCATTGCTAGCTGAATGCTAGTTCTATTTTCAGGTATATAAAGACGACCAGATCCAGGAAGGAAAGGTTATGCACTCAGTTTTAGACATGTTAAGTCCAAAGTATTTTTTTTAATTAAAAAATAAGAAAGAAAAACAGGTCCAGATCTTGCCACTCTCCTACTCATCAAAGCCCTGCAGTGGATTCCCATCACACTCTGAACAAAAGTCCCAAGAGGCATACAGGTATGATCTGATTCTTTGCTATCTTCCGAATTTCTCTCCTACCCTTTTATCCCTTGGTCACTTTCACTCCAGAAACACTGCCTTCTTGAAATCCTTGATGTACTTATTCTTCCCTAAGGACTTTTGTACGTACTCTTCCCTCTGCCCATAATACTTTTCCCCCCCATATGGCTTGATTCCTTCACTTAATGGAAGTCCATGATCACATGTCACCTTCTCAAAGAACCTTCTTTGCCTGTCCTATGTAAAACAGTCTTCCTGCTGAGAGGCTGGGCTGGAGAGAAAAGCTGAATGACATCTCTGGTAGTCTTGCAAGGCCTGTCACATAATACAAGTCTTATTCCCAAGACTGTTGAAACAAGTTTGAGTCTAACAAAAGCTGCAACCCAAGCCCAACTCCATGGATTGAGGTAATCAAGCCCTAAAATGCCTAACAGAAAAACAAGGCAAATTCTCTCCTGGTGGAAAAATGACATCAACTTCAATCCTTCAGTTCTTTTATAAACATTCTCCTGCAGAAGGGGAAAAAAATTAAAAGCCCTATAAAGTGAGAGAAAGAAGTGTGACCAGGAAAAATGTGACTGGTAATCAAGAAAAAAAAGAACTAGGCAATGGGATCAGATCCACAGATGATGCAGATGTTAGACTTAGTTATATAATTCAAATGTTTGCCAGCTGTATTTTTTTTAAATGGGAGGAAAGAGTAAAAAGACAGAGACATTCAAAAGAAAAATGAAATCTATAAAATATAACTGGACATTGTAAAACTAACAAATACAATATTTGAAGTCAATTAATTGGGTTCATTAAATGGAAGACTGCACAGTGCAGAAGGCAGGCTTGATAAATCTGAAAGATGGGTCAACAGAAAACACCCAAACAGATGCACAGAGAGAAAAAAAAAAGCAGAAAGATCAGGGAAGAAAATAAAAAGCACATGGGACACAAACAGTAAAGTATATTTATAACTGTAGTGTCAGAAAGAGAGAAGTGATAATAGAGTAGTAATTATCCATGTGAATGGATAATTTTTCACAACTGATGGAATACTTCAACCCACAGATTCAAGAGCTCAGTAAACCCCAAGCATGATAAATAAAATGAAAAACATAAGTACGCTCAGCACTGTCAAACTGCTAAAAACAAAGATAAAGAGAAAATCCTAAAAGCAGCCAGAAAAAAAAACACACATTACCTACAAAGAGCAAAAAGGTTTTAAGCTGACTTACAACAAAAAATATGAAAATCAGAGGACAAAAGAATGCTAACTTTTAAGTTGCCAAATAAATAAAACTGCCAATCTAGAATTCCATATCCAAGGAAAATACCCTTCAAAAATGAAGGCGTGATTAAGACCTTTCAAACAAACGCTGAATGAGTTAACTGCCCCCAGGCCTGCAGCATAAGCAATATTAAAAGTTCTTCAGGCTTAAGAAAAATGAATTAAGATGGAAGCACAAAACTACCAAAAAAAAAGAAAAAGTGCAAAGAAAAAAATATGTATAAACAAGTAAGAACACTGACTATTGAAAGCATAGACATTCCGACATTTATAACCACAAAATATATAACAACTATAGCACAAAGAGTAGAGGCGCAGCAAATGGAATTGAACTGTTTTCAAATCCTTGCATTGTTCAGAAGGTGGCAAAAACATTAATATAGCGCAGACTATAATAAGTGAAATACAGATATTATAATCTGTAGGGTAACCACTGAAATAATAATACAATCGGGTGTAACTAAAAAGCTAATAAAAGAGATAAAATGGAATAGTAAGAAGTACCTTACCTAGCCAAAGGAAGGTAGGAAAGGAGAAAATAAAGGAATAAAGAAAAAATTGGCAAAAAAATAGCAATAAAAGCTATTGTATCAGTGATTATACCAAAAATAAATAGTCTAAACACTCTAATTAAAGAACAAAGATTCTAAGATTGGATAAAAGAACAAGACCAAAGTATAAAATGTTTACATGACACGCAGTTTTAAACATAAGGACATAAACAAGTTGAAAATAATGGAACAGAAAAAGTTTTGTCATGCAAACAATAGTTAAAACAAAACTGGTATGGCTATATCAATTATCAGACAAAGTAGGCATGAAGTATTCATACAGCTAACAAATGATGTTTTATAATTATAAAAGTGTCACTTCATCATAAAGACATTAACAAACCTAAATTTTACTGAATAATGCAGCTTCAAAGTATATAAAATAGCTTCTCCTCCAATCATTTCTACTCTCTATCCTGCTTTCCTTTTCTAATCTCCATACTTTTCACAGTATGACATTATATATTACTTATTGTTTTCCTTAGTCCCCCACCTCTTTGTGGAGAATGTAAGCTCCACAAGGGCAGAGACTTATTCTATCCTGATCACACTATATCTCCTGTAACTAGCCTAGCACATAGTAGGTACTCAATAAATATTCACTGAACAAATTAATAAGACTGTCACTACAGTAACTTATTTTCTTAGTGTTTACTTTTAAAGTTTATATTACACATTTCTTTTCTTCAGTTATGCAACCTTTTAAATAATACTTAGTAAGTCTCTGCCAGCCAAGATGTTGAATGAGAAGTTTAAACAAGAAGTCTGAAAAATGTTACTAGGAAATATATTTCCTCTTTATGAAACAAAGCCTCCAAAATTAAAAATCACTAAAATGTGCCTTCCTCCATTTAGTAAACATATTTAAATATATATAGATAGATTCACATAAATAAAATAATACAGTTATATATTAGCTTTCATGTTTATTCAACTTCACAGAAAATCCAAAACTGTGTCTGAAAACTGGTTATCTATCTAAATATCAACTGTTCATTACGGTGACATAATACTATGTGGTAGGGGAGATATGCCTAAGTTAAACAAATTCTTAAATTCCTGACATTCTTTAAGTGGGCAAAAGGAAAATCAAAAATCAAGCTTACAAGTTATAAGAAAATACAGAAAGTAATGTAACCTTTAATACCCGGAACAAGTTTTACAGCCACATTTGTAATTTACATATACAGTGGAGATCACTGAAAAAGCTTCCTGTTGCACTGCAGCAAGAAATTTTATTATAGTGTAGATTAAACAGATTTGCTACAGAGTGCAGCAAGACAACCTCACTGAAGAATCATAAGATCTTCATAATGGAACTTGTTACAGTGAGTTAAATATTTTCTTAACTTTTTTATACAGTATATATTTTCAAAATGAACATTATCACTGAAGAGTTTGCTAACCACTGTTAGCAATTAACGTTTTACACATACTTAATTTTACTTTAGTTACAGTATGTGGTTCTCCAAATGTTAGTACATGAAATGTTAAGTTTCAACATAATGAGATAATCCCCTAAGATGACTCAGGACATCAAAACTTTGATCATTATTGCACCTATTTTTTCTACAGAAAAATGGAAAATTTACATCATAATCCTCCCAAAAAGTGAACAGACAAGTTATAAAATCACAGACTCACTGTCATTGAACAAAATCTACAATGAACATTTTTTGTGAATTGATGTACAGAATTAAATGTGCAGTGAAATTTGGTTAACTATGATCATGCAAATAAAAATCCTCCACAATCATTTTTTCACTGTTTTATAAAATGGTCTTACAGATATACTCCCATAAACATTTCCGGTGCAATTTAGTCAACGACAAAAATACAAAGCTATCCCTTATTCTTTATTTTATAGATTTAAAAACATGCCTTTGTACTGCTCAAATAGAAATAGCGTGTTTGGGAGAACTGAGCTAATGACACATTTAAAAACCAACTGTATCTTGGTCCAACATTAGCTGCCTTGATATACAGCAGCCTCCCATAATCACTGGTGTCAGTACTGTTGTAGATGAAGAAGAGTTAAATATTGAGAGATCAAGACACAATTCAAAACTTTTTTTTTAAAAATAAAAGGCCGTTTCATAAACATGAAGAAATCTTCAAAAGAAAAATAATCACATCAATTGTGATATACACTGGAAAATAGTAAAATGTCACTTTCCAAAATAGTTTCTTTATTATATCCCCCATCTATTATAACCAACTTGGAAATATACCTTAAACATAATGGCATATTAAATGAAAATGCTCCATTATCCATTGTGATAAATTTAATAAGTTAGAATATGATTTTCTTTTCTGATGGTAACCATGAAAAAATGAAAGAACAGCACCTGAAATACTAAAATGAATTTAGGAAAGCATTAAGTTGTAACCTATATGTTTTGGTTGAAAATACAGTTCATAAAACTGTATAAAGGATGCTGCCTTTGTTTCTATATTTTGTAGATTACAACAAAGAAAAAAGATATGCTCTAAACCCAAATATATTTCCACTTTTCCCAATCTGGACAAAGTGGAATTCCATTCGAAGTTCATAAGATTGTGAACCTACAGTAGCTCATATAGTTGGATATATCACTCCCACCCTGCCCCTCCCCCCCAGAAACAATTTTTGGCTCCAAAATAAAGTACAATAATAAACTCTTGATGAAAAACTATGTTATGGGGCAATCTATCATATACTATGGCTAAATACGAATTTACAGAAAAGAGCACATCCCATTTTCAGCACTTTTTTTCATAAACATGCAACTCACTATAAAATACAAAACACTTGCTTTCAAGAACAGCTTTATAAAGACACACTGCATCAATAAAATTTTTTTCTTTCTGATTAACTTTACACTGTTATGGAGAACTGAAACACTTCTAATGTGTATATATCAGATTTTATATTATAGTGTAATAATTTGCATTTTCTGAACATAATGTTCAAGAGGAAATATCTATACACAATAACATTCTAGACTATTAAAAACTAATTCAAACTGCAGAATTTTATTGATACAGTAGATTAATAAAAATTGAAAAGGGATGATAAAATGGGATAAAGAACTCAGTACATTATTTTTATAACACACTCTTTAAAATTATAATATTTTAAATCTCTCTCTTTTTAAAATTTTCCTTGCCATGAAAGGCCAGAAAATTCTGGGACCAATACTGAGGTGTAAAATAATCAAACAACTTCAGGACTATTCCACAGTTTGCGTGGCGTCCTCCCATCAGAGGCATTGTTCAGGTGTAATGGCAGACAATTTAGCACCTCTGAAGATTAAGGGTGCCCAGGAGTAAACACTAGGTAAGATACACAAGGGAAAGAGATCACTTTAACTCTCCAACAAATTGTGACATCAAGAAAATGACACCATTTGTTGAAAAAAAAATTTCACAGTAAAACTGCAGAGAATACAAATACAAACACTGACAGATTACTGCTTAAGATCTATCCTAACAAACTCTTTTCAAATCAATAGATCCAATAAACAGCTGGGTACTGTCAGTTTAAAGCCACAGATAAAAGCTATACAAGCACTTTAGAAGTCAGAAACATTAAAAAAAAAAGAAGAAGAAAAAATATATTTACAAGTTTCTTCTTTATGTCTACATAGCCATCACACATTAGACTTTTTCACAAGACTCCATAGTCAATGTTATACCGTGCACATGGCTAAAGCATGTGACCACAAATACATGAGGTCATCAGAGTAAGGTCCAACTGTCCACTCTTCAGCAGTCCCACTTTGTGCATCAAAGGCTTTACTCAGCCTGAAGCTTGACAAAAAATTATTTTTTTCAAAGCTTTCACAGAGATAGTTATTAATGACATTTGTTCATCGCCTTTCTCTTTTAGAACTTCGCCGCCGTACCTTGAAAGAAATATCACCAGATGCTTAATTAAAATGGGTACATATTAATTAGACACAGCAGTAATTATTATTTTTTAACCAATCATTACTCTTAACATGTTCTTGATTTTCTTTGCTTTTCTTTCCTCAAAACCTTTCTCCTATGTTAACTTCCTGCCTTGACATCACACATTTAGACGTACATAATACATGAATGCCCATAAACAGCCTTTCCCAGGATAGCAAAAGAGAGAACTATCTTACTTTTCTATTTAATAATTTTAAAGAGAAATGAACAGAAGTCAATGCCAACAGCAAGAAAAACAATTGCAAATATCACCTTTTTACTTATGTTTCTGTAGTAAAAGAAAGCATTTAATATTTATGAATTTAGGCTTACAGCTGTCTTTCTCAGAAAACAGCTATTGAGTTTGGTTCATAACAACTATCAAATACATATAAATAATCTGAAATTCAGACATATTACCACTTACTGGCAAGTACTAATGAAAGCATAAAACTTTAGTTCAAAAAAGATCAGTATTAACAAGAGGAATACAAATAGAACAGGATTTTAATTTAATTAATTTACAGTATAGTTTTTCTTTGATGAAGACATCAGTCACTATGTACAACTCCTCAGCCTTATTTTTACACCCCCCTAAAACCCTTTACAAACAAGCCCAACTAGTTTGAGACCATAATTCAACATATTTATCTGTGGTCTTAATTCGTTCACATAAATGCACCCTGATGCAGATAGAAGTGCTGATTATATTAAATAGAACAGAGGGGCAGGGATCAACTGTGGGACCTGATCAAACAACACAGGTTTCTCAAACAAAGATGGCTGGCTGAGCTGACCCAAAGATTCAGCATTAATGTTAGGAAGATGACAGCTCTTACTTAAATGTGTTAATTATATTTCTTCCAAAGAGAAAAAAATCTGAGATGTAACCAACAAAACCATTCATTTCTTTAAAAAAAAAAAGTATCTCAGGAAGCATCACATTCCTACCTCTGTAAAAGAAGTGCGTATTACCAATTTTATGAATTCCAAAAGCTAATTTTAGTTAAAGACATGATTTTATTCTATACGACTAACTACTAGTAGCTAGTGGGAAACTCAAACAAATACTTACGAAACAAGAGTATATATAACAGATACAGGAAGAACTTAAATGCGTAAAGTGTTGACATCAGACTGCCACTTGTTCCTCTCTGCATTCAGTTTTAAACTGGGCATTTACACTTTCACTAGGCTACGTCTATTATTCTCACTTGGTTTCAGGTTTTCACAAAGGACACAGTCTCCACTATCTAAGCCGGCACATGAAACACCATAAACTAATGAAGAAAATATATAAATATTTAGAATTATTAAGTAACAGCAAGTGCTAAATGGATCTGACCAAATATTTACCAACTCTAAGTCTATATTCTATACTATTACACATGGCACTTTCATAAACACATACATTTACTGCAGAAACTTCTTCTTCTTCTGTTTCTTCCTGTGGATTATCATCGACAGGAGAGCTACCCTGAAACACATCTACTTCTTCACTTGAATCATTTTCTTTAGTAGCGGCTTGTTTGGAGCGTCCTACACGGCTAGAGTAAAACACATGTAAAATAAAATGAACATTCTGATCCTTAAGTGGTAGGTTACTTCATAACAGGAAATGCTTTAAATATTTCACAGGCTTTCATTTATTATCATTTTTCTTCTCAATTACCTTGTAAGCCAAGAAATATTTTTCTTACATTCTGAACCCTAAACAAGCACTTAATCCTAGAATCTTACATATAAAAAGATCTACCAAATAACAAGTCAGTGTAACTGAGACCAATACCATAAAGGATTTTAAAACATAACCCAAAGTCTACTCTTCCTTTTATCTTTCCCAACTCAGTAAAAGGCTGAGTTGCTCAAAGCAGAAATTTTAAGAGTCTTTCATCATAGTCTACAACTCTTTATCTAGCCCTAAGATTCTACTTATAAAGAAATCTCAAATCCATTCACTTCTCTCCATCTTCATTGTTACTACATATTTCTAAACCATTCTCATCTCTTGCCTCTTCTCTCTACAAGTAATCTTTCAAAAATGTAAAAACAGCTGATGCCACGCCCCCTAGAGAGCCCCCTACGTACTGAGAGTAACCGCATAAACCTCCTTAATACAGTATATAAAGCGCTGCAGACAGGCCTTGCCTACCTGTCCATTCTCATCTCCTTCCACTCCCCAGTTCCCCACAACTACAACACAGCAATATCCTTGTCTTCCTTCAGCTCTCTGAATTTGCCAGGATTTTTCCCACTTCAGAACCTTCCCAAACAGTGTTCCCTCCACCTGAAATGTTCCTCTCCCTACTCTCTATCAGTCTAACTCCTACTACTCTCAAGGAACCAACTGGTCACTTTCCAAAGAGAAAAAAATTTCCCCAATTCCCCAGCCCTGTCCTTACATTCTCTTACAGCACCCTAACTTTATCCTTCAGGATACATATCACAATTTAGTATTCCATATTTATGTGTGATTATTTAATGACTACATGCCCATTTAGATGGTAAGTCCTATAAGGATAAGAATCGTGCCTGTTTTGTGCCACTATATTCCCTAGCACCTAGTACTCTCTGAAACAGGAGACACTCAAAAATATGTAATAGATGTCACCATTTAATTAAATGTATCTCTCTTGATAAATATTTGTTTTTTAACTAAGAACTTAGCCTATCATTTCTATAAGCAATCGAAAATAGATATTGTTTAATCCACACTCAAACCAATTACTCAAACGTACTTGATTCAGTTTTTCAGAATTAACAGAAGAAAATACAAGGAAAATAATAGAATCTTTCTCAATTCCACTGAGGTCAGAACAAGGAAACAGATAAATCATAACATACGTTATTACATTACCTCTAAAAAGGGGCTTCCCAATGAAAGGAAGTTAGATTGCTAAGACAGAATACAGAATCTCTTTCTGTATTGATTTTTTAACAGAAATGTTTGTTTGATTTAGAACACTCATGTGAGGAACTTGTGTAATTTTAGGAGGTAACATGATAAGCATCTAAGCCCTTTATTTTATGAGGCCCAAACAGAAACAAATTAAAGTTACAAGCATGAAAGATATTCACCCCGTTATATTCTTGTTATAAAATTAACCACGGGAATTTAAGATGCCTTAAGAATATTTTTTTATTGAGAAAACAATGATTTTCCATGGTTGAATACAAACACATTTATGAAGCTGCCACAAAAATGTACTTACCTTTACTTTTTATCTGAGGGAAAAATTATATGGAAAAAGGTAGGAAGTACTGGCTAGACACTCAGGTAACTTTTCCTCTTCCTATGGAATACACAGGAACAGGAAAAACTTTGAAGGTAACTGAGTATTTAACCAAGGTCTGTTGGCAACTCTGAAAAGTCAAGCTATTCAAGTATGGGATTACTTTCAGAAAAACTGCAAAATTTCTAGTAGAAGACACGCTATTCTATTTCTACTTTGAGGAGAAAAAAGGGCCAATTTACAAATTACAACACTGATGCCCCTGTCACTTTAGTAAGTTTGGACACAGATTTGTTACTGTAACTCTCCTATAAACATGTACTTGTGTGAACATCCAAAACTATCTATAGATACAGATGTGTTAATGTGATTAGAAAACAAACAAAATCAAGACATCAAAAACTTGAGATCACCATGTGATAATTTCTACAGATGTAATTTAAGAAAAATGATGCCTGTTACTTTCCGACATGGTTCAAAGAATCAAAGCAAAAGTGTAAAAGCTATTTTTTAAAGCTGTTGAGGAAAGACATGAAGAAAAACTGTAGCATGGAATGACAAGGTAACGTGGTCTATACTGTAATTATTTAAAAATACTTCATCATCTCTTCAGGTACTATAAAGTATGTACTGGAAATAATAAACTATTTGGTATTCATTTATAAAGTTTTGTCTAAAACCTGTAAAAATGTACAAATGTCACCAAAGGTTGACTGGGTATCAATCACCTAGGTAAGTTTACAAAAATGTTATGTTACCTAGTGTAATGGGGCTAAATATATGGGATTTAAATACAGCCCTATGTATATTTAGAAATTTATGAACCTCTGCAAAATAATTTGAAACTGGTTTGAAATTTAATATTATTTACAACTTACACATTTTTGGGGGGTTGTGATGGTGATGGCGTTTTTGATGGTCTTCCTCGTCCTTTCTGTGGTGTGGATTGTATGGATTCAACTGCACTAGTTTCAGGAGATTCTGCTCTGCTTTGGGGAAGACCCAAATGTGGATAGCATCAAATTATGATTTATAATATAGTAACCAAATGTATGCAGTTTAGAGTCAAACATACTTACCTTTGTTGTGCTCTCCTTGAAGTTCGGTGCTGTTTACTTTTTGACTTCTGTTCTGTGTTTCCACTTTGTCTTTCTTCTTCTTCCTCTTCTTCTGCTGTTGAAGGTCCAGGTTTTTTTTTGCTTCCTTTTTTAGAAGTTTTCATTGTTGGCTCTTCTTTGGGTGTACCTCCACCAGGAGGTTTTGGTGGTCGGCCTCTTTTACCTTTTTTTGGTGGACTATTCTGTTCATCCTCATTTTCTAATATATCTTCTTTGAGCCTCTTTTCCTCAGGCCACTGCTGTTCATCTGATTCTGAAGCCGTATGGCCTCTCTTCCTTCCACGCTGACTGCTTTTAGGTTTCTGTTCCTGTACCAACTTAGTCAGGTCATCCATCCCTAATTTCTCCTCTGAATCTGTTACAGGTGTTTTTTTCCGGCTTCTAGGTTTGTCCAATTCAGACTAGGAATAAAAGCCACAATTTCAAATATAAAACTTAGTATGCATTGTTAGTATATGTATTTTTAAGAATCAAAAAAAAATTTGTTATCCACTTCAGTCATAAAAATGTATCTAAATAAGGTATAGAGTTCTGAAGTACATCAGAACGATAACTGTTTACTTGCCTTTATTAATAATTTTCTAATTTAAAACACTATCTGGGGGTAAGAGGGTACGTTTTTATTCTTCCTCAAGCTAGAGAGCCTCAAATGAAACCCCTCAAGATCAGTATTTGATTACATTATAAATTTTTGGTGAAGAGCTATTTCATAAAAAAGAACATTCTAAATTGAATGCTTAAATAATGGACAACTATACTAAAGTATAATGGATCTGTTTTGATAGTCAATTTAAGTAATCCTAATTTTACCACACAATGTATAAGACATTAAATATCAACTATGTTATATATATATATCATGCATACACATCATAAAAGAACTATTTTTATTTTATAAATGGAGGTTGCAAGATACAAAAATTTAAACATATTCATCATTTATTAAAAATTCTGAAAACACTTCTGAATCAAAGATATCACTTCTTCCCAGATACAACTAACAAAAAAAATAACTTAAAAATCAGTGACTTTCAAATTTAAAATAAAATACCAGTCTACATTCACTGAATTTAAGCACTGACCAGCAGACGGAGACTGAGGAAATTCTTCAAAGAAACCAAGAATAGTGCATATGAATTTATAATGCTCTCCACAGGTATACACATGTACATAAGACACATAATATTTATAGTACTAAGTTAATTTCCAAAACGTTTGTTCCAGTTTACATTCTTAAAAAAACAGTGCAAAAATTATCTAATTACTTATAATTTTTTAATATGTTTAATTAGTCACTTGTGTTTCCTGCCTGTGAACTGCCTAATTATATCCTTGGTATTATGCCCTTTGTCCACCTGTTTATTGAAGTCTGAGTTTTAATCTAAATATTCTACACTTTTGTGTTTATTTAAATTTTATTTCCTATTTGTTATGAACTGAATTGTGTCCCCACAAAATTCATATGCTGAAGTGCTATGATACGATACTACTTGGAGATGTGGCCTTTGGGAGGTAATTCAGTTGAGATAAGGTCACGAGGGTGGGGCCTTCATGATGGGATTAGTATCCTTATGAAAAGAGACACCAGAGAGATCTTGCTGTCTCTCTCTCCACCGTGTTAAGAACACAGTAAGAAGGTGGCCATCTGCAAACCAGGAATAGAGCTCCCACCAGGAACTGGATTGGCCCACACTTGATCCTGGACTTCCCAACATCCAGAAATGTGAGAAAATTAATTTGTGTTGTTTAAGCCTCCCAGTCTATGATATTTTGTTATGGCAGACTGAGCAGACTAAGACATTATTGTATCTTGTTTTAGAATAGGATGCTGAGTTGAGGTTCTAAACTGTTTTTCCTACTTCCACTGCCAAACAGACATCTAATCAATTTCAAAATCACTTTATTTGTAATGCTTCCTTTATTTTGCATTATTTTTCAAAAAATAATGTGGGCTTCCCTGGTGGCACAGTGGTTGAGAGTCCGCCTGCCGGTGCAGGGGACACGGATTCGTGCCCTGGTCTGGGAAGATCCCACATGCCACGGAGCGGCTAGGCCCGTGAGCCATGGCCGCTGAGCCTGCGCGTCCAGAGCCTGTGCTCCGCAATCGGAGAGGCCATAACAGTGAGAGGCCCGCGTACCACAAAAAATAATAATAATAATGTTTCTGGGCTAATGTAACAACAGTGCAATATTTTACTAATTATAACTAAGTATGTTTGTGTTTGGTTGGGCTGATCTTATTACTCCTCTTTTTTGCATCCATTTTATTCTTCCACATGGACTTAAAATCACACTGGAATTTTACAATGATATCTTCATTTACAAAGAACTGTCATCTTTTTAACTCATTTTTTCCATGAAGGAATATGGCATGTCTTCTCTCTTCTGTTTCTCAGTTTTGGTATTTTCTCCACATAGGTTCCCCCTACCTCTTTTTAAGGTTATGTTTAGATCCATCTATCTAATTTCGTTGTTGTAATGGCTAGTGTTGTAAAGTAAATCCCCTTTCCCCCAAGTGTACATCTGATATAAAGTAAAATTACCAGAGTAAAATTATACTTACATATATACATACATACGCCTACACTCTTAGTTTTTCGACTGCTTCCCTTATTTTTTTTAAGAGTATAAAAATAAATTTGTCTCTTCTTTTTCATTGTCATACTTCTGGCTCCTATTTAATGTCTTTCAGAACTGGTCAAATATTCTAGAACAATTTTAAACAACAGGTTGTTTTGTTCCTGATTTTTAGTAAGAATGTTTCAAGTATTTTGCCTTTAAGAATAATAATTTTGACTAAATCACTGACTACTGATTTAAACAGATAAAACTTTTAGCATGTTAATTAAGTATCTTTCTAGTATTAATTTACAAAGAGTTCATATTTGTCAAGAATGAATTCTAAATTTTATTTGTGTCTGCTTGGCATGATCTGAGATTATCTTGTTAGTATTTTTATTTGGGATGTTGATTTGCTTTTTATTCTTTTTAGCATTTAAATTATCCTTGAAATCTAGGGGAAAATAAAGCCCTATAAATAATTGGTTTTAATTTGTTAGTATTTATCTAGAGTTTTATACATAAATTAAAAATTAACTGTCATTACTTAGAGATGGGAAGAGAAACATTAAATTAAAACTAAACCCTCCAATTTTCAACGCTACAATTCATTCTGACATCCAAAGATCTGAAAAAGTGGCTGAATTCATTTATGCTCTGGAAAAGGTTGTTGGCAAACCCGAAATTCAGTGTCTGTTTTCTTGAGAATATCATAAAATAATCTAAGCTTCCTAAAGCATTACATTCTCTAATTTTTCATTTTGTACCGTATTGTTTTCAGAACAGAGGGGGTATAAAATTGAGGTTAGAAGCAGGAAATGGAGAAAATATGTTATTTGTAAAGCTAAATATTACAATACAAATGTATATGAAGAATAATTCCTTTGCAGTGAAATTTCAACGTGAAGCTCGTAGTATATAAAAAAAGACGATACTCTTTCACCATAATCTATCGGTCTTTAAATTGAACTTGTCTCATAATGCTCACCTCTTTGAGAATATTTCAGTTGAAATGAGCTTATTAATAAGGTTCTTCTGAAAATGGATGCAATGTTACACAAAAGACCGCCAAAAGCCTTCATTAATTATATAAATAAATCACAAAACTCAGAAATTCAAAACTGTTCTATAAAAAATAGACTTCAGGGCTTCCCTGGTGGCGCAGTGGTTGAGAGTCCGCCTGCCGATGTGGGGGACACGGGTTCGTGCCCCGGTCCAGGAGTATCCTGCATGCCGCGAAGCGGTTTGGCTCGTGAGCCATGGCCGCTGAGCCTGCGGGTCCAGAGCCTGTGCTCCGCAACGGGAGAGGCCGCGGCGGTGAGAGGTCCGCGTACAGCAAAAAACAAACAAACAAAAAGACTTCGTTCTGCATCGCTCCAAAAGGTAGAACTAGATATGGAATTTATAGGCTAGCAAAATATTAACCATGCTTCCTAATTAAGGGGGTAATGGGGAGGGAAAGGAGGCAGTATATGTGGGTATGGGTAGCCTAGTTGAGGTTTCCAACAAATGAGAGAAATTATAAGCTCTCCACTTAAGGCATTTTCAAGCACCAATTCTCATAAATGATAATGAAGAAATTTCTGCACTAAGTGAGAAGCAGGACTAGAAGACATAAATACCTTTTCCAACTCAAAGATTCTTCCATAAATCAGGATAACAGGATTCCTTTCTGGCTAAGCAATCAATTTTTAATTCTGTTTGGGTGAAAATTTTAAACAGCCAATAAAAATCTGAATTTATAGTATAGTTAGGATTTAGTAAGAATTTTAGAATTTTAATTTTTTTAAGTGGAAAGAGAAACAATCTGCTAAAATTAATTACTGGAGAAATCTGAAAAAAACTGAAAATAATTTAAGCTTCTTGGGATATGTAAGCTTGGGCCAGTGGAAGACAGGAATGCAAGTTCTATGTCAGAGAAAGAAAATGTTTTTATTAATAACCTTTTGCCTCTATTGATTGAGTAGATTAAAACACATTAACTTTCATTATTATGATAATCATTAATCAAAAATATTAATCTTTATAACAAAACAGCAGCAACAACTATTCATTTGGGCTAATTCATTTATTCTGATAAACCTTACCAGCTAAGTATCCACACTTCACTGATAAAGGAACTCATTCAGGGAACCTAATGGGTTATTCAAGAAATGTTCAGAGCTAACCTCAAAAGTCAAAATATGCTCAATTATTAATGCCATCAGGTTGTGTTGCAATACACAACTGTATTCTGTATCTTTACTAAAAGTACCAAATTTGTCTTCAAATGACATTTATAAATTATGCCTATCACACACACATCAACATCATTGCTATTAAGATTTTAAAACTAAACAAGGACTTCATGAAAACAGTAGCATTTCCTACATTTACTAGAAACTTATTTAGTAATTAAAGGCTCAAGAAATCAACTAAAATGAAGGAAACTTTAAGGACCCTCATTCTAGCCTCCTTCTTTAAGGCTAAGCCTAAATTTACTGTGTTTAAAAAAAAGCACAAAAGCCAAGCAGTTCTGAGTATGGAACTGGCATGTTTGATTCCAAAGCTCTAAAGAATAAAGATTGCTTACTAGAATGACAAGAAACACAAGAAGTTCAATATACTTAAATTACATGGTAGAGGATAATTATGAACTCAAATTTGTGAGTAAAATCAGATGTCAAACTTGAGAGTAAAATTAACTGGTTTCAGTGTAAAAATGATTATTTACATAGTAAAAATAATAATTATTGTACTTATTATAAAATCAAACCAAATATCTCACCCTTACAAGATCAGAGTCGTCTCTCTTGTCACTTTTTTTCCCCGGCAAAGGTGAAGACATTGTGTAATCTTCATTTTCACTGTGATCCATTTCAGAGCTATCAAGCCTTTTAATATAGACATTTGTAATTGTTATTACAATCAAATAACCTTAAAAGTTTTTCCTTTTCCCTAGTGTAGCTTTATAACTTTATGAGGAAAAGTTTCATTCTTTTCAAAAAGTATCCGTTTTAGTATTTTTAACACCATTTGGCTATTTTCCATCATCTTCCCTTTTCATCCCTTCCCTAGATTACTATTAGCTGACTCCAAAGTGGCATTTCCTACCTCAATTCTAGTGCCTCTATACTCCACCAATAATCTGGGCAATCTTTTAAAAGCACAAATTAGACCACTAGACTCCAGAACATCTTCCAGTTTTACTTAAAATCAAACCCAAATTCCTTACATTACCCACAAAGTCCAAACATAATCTGGGTACCTCACACCTTCATCCCTGACCATTATTCTCTCATTCCTACTCTCCAACCAAATTGATCTCTCAAACACACCTAGCTCATTCCCTTAGAAAGAATCTTAGTGAACCGATGGGATTTGGAGAAAAAAAGCAACAAAGGCTGAAAGAAAGTTTAACCAAAAGTAAAGTAGGGAAACTACGAGTCATTTGTTGTGAAAAACAATGGGAGATGAGGACTGGGTAAAACTATATATTGGTCTTGAAAACAAACAAGGGAAGCCAATTAAGATTTCCAAGCAATGGAATAACCTGAAAACATAGCATTTAAAAAAGATTATCTAGCAGTGATATGATATACAATACAAAGACAGAGGAATAAGAAAGGGAAATAGCCAAATACTACAGTAATTAAAGAAAGGGAATGAATATGATGATAGCAGAAAAGAGAAGTATTAAATAAACATCGTAGAGAAAAATAACTGGCAAAACATTAGCACAGGGGAAAAATCAAAGACAATTTTGAGGCTCTTAGCCTAGATGGGTGAATTAGATCATCTTTGATTATAACCAGGAATTCAAGGAGAAGAGCCAGTAATTTAGGAAATGAGTTGCTGGAAATGTTTTTGGTCATATTAAATATGAGGCCATCCAGTAGAAAAATGTCTAAATGACATAGGTAAAGAATGGTCACTTAGGTATCAGCCACTAATATGCATTAAAACAGGAATCTAGAAAAAACAAGAACTTTAGATGTAATTTTTGTTTTAATTCGATTATACTATATATCATTTAATAATTTATTCATTACAAGAAAACTGATAAGACATTTTAGAATGTCTCCTCCCTTCTTTACTGATTGGTTATGAATTGTGCAAAAGACAACATAATCTTTCATAATAACTTAGCAAAATGAATAAATGGTGGCCGTTTAGCCTTGTACGAGGCTCTGCTGCTGACAAGTGGTATGCTAAGCCCCATGCTAAAACCAGTTAAAGTGTGATTTTCCTTTTTTCTTTAAGAAGAAAAAAAAAATCTCCTGCAAAGCGTAATTCAAAAGTACGTTTTTAAAATATTTTTTTATACAAAAAAGTTTATATACGTACATGGTAAAAGAAATTCAAACCATACCAGAATATAAAATCATCTCCCTCCTACACTAGATTATTGTAAACACTATTAAGACGTTGTGTACTCTTCCCCAAATTTTCTATGCATATACAAGCAAATGAAAATACAAAACCTTCTTAAAAACTCAAAAATACTTTACACTGTTATATTCTTTCCCTTTTTCACTCAATAATACATTGTGGAAACTCTTCATATGAGCTCATACCTCATCATTTTTTAATTCCATTGTATGGATGAACTAGACATTTAGTTTGGAAACTAGCTTATGTCTACCAACAACAACAAGCTAAAATATGAAAGGCTAAGATGGAGTACCTACCTAAATGAGTAAGCAAATACATTTAACTTGTAAATGGCTACCAGTGTTAAAATAGGAATGTTCAGATATGCACTAATTTTCATTCACTGACATTAAATGTAAATGATGTTATTTTAGGTCTCATAGCCTTGATGGAGTCCTTAAATGTTAAGTATGGTATTTCTTATGTACTTACCTTCCTTTTATTCTTCCAGGAGAGCTTGGATTTGAGCTGCTGCTTGCATTGCTTACAGTTTCCATTCGTGATGATTTTGTCTGAGATTGTTTGCCTGCTGATGAAAGCGGCTTATTAACAGCTCCTAGAACATTGGTTGTTTTAGGCTGAAATGAAAAATGCATATCTTTCTATTTGATTAAAACCAAAAGAATTTAGATGTAAAGAATCATAAATAGTACCTGTCCAAGTATTTACATATACAAATCATGAAAAACTTGCTTATCCTTAAGCAAAATAAGAATAAGAATTATAAATTGAATATCACTGAACAAAAACTATATAAACAGAGTAATAGTTAAGTTTCTTAGTTACCTGCAGTAAAAGGCTTACATAGGAAATGAGAGCACATAAAATGTATAGTCAAAAATGAAAACTGATAATTAGACTCTTGCTAGGGAAGGACATAAGAAGATGTCTTTTTACTTTAATATTTTTATCTTAATATTACAAGATAAGATATTTGAAAGAACGTCTCCAGGGTTTTATCATAAGCTAAAAAACAAGTTCTATATCTCAGCTTGCATCTATATAGTAAATATAACTATTTCTTACTAGTAAATGGAAGATAATACTTTTGATATATCATTTTTAAAGAAATACTAAATAACATAATTATGCCAACAGTCACACTAAAATAAACTACCACATAAAAATTAAAACAATTTTCAAAACATACTTTTCCAGGAGTGAAAAACGATTTCATTTCCGGAGGCAGATAATTTTTGGTGTTACTGAAGTTCTACAAACAAGGGAAAAAAATAATAGTCAATGACTACTGAAGCACTGTATCTAGGAGGTGATTCAAAAGCCAACAAAGCATAGAGCAGCTTTTGCTTTAAAGTACATTATAAAATACATATTTGTTTAAACTAAACAGTCAGTTGAAACACAAAATTTTAGTCACTGATTTTAAATGCTGTAATAAGCTTAAACTAACCTCGTACTAATTCTAGTACTAACACAACATATTTGAGCTCTAATATGCTAGAGTTCTAAGAGCTCATCATCAGCAAACACATGCTTATGTAATAATACTCTCCAGGGAAGAGACTTCATATACTCCTATTATCTTGATCACAAAAAGGTGAATGCTTAAAAGCAGACAGTCCCTTTTATTGGGTGAACTTACAGGACTGTTCTGATCTCTGTACACTGGGTAAGAAGTTAACCGGTATTTTGCTTTAAAAAAAAAAAAGAAAAAGGTAGTGGCTGTTTCCTCTCAGTTACTTTAACAGGCTTAGATGCACTATAAAACTCCAAGAGAGATTCTAAAACACACCAACACCTTTTTTAGTATCATACAATACTTGAGTTTTCTGAGAGTGGTTTGGGAACATCCCTGTAGTGTTCCCAGGGTCTTGGGCCTGTTTAGTGTCAGTTCTCTGCTTGTTTCTTCATACCAGTTAGAAATCTCAAGGGCTTATCAGACTATCTCTATCAGCATTCTCCTTCCCATTTTGGATCAATGGCCATTATCTCATAGATTTACAAGCTTTGATCATTTTTACCTGTGCTCTTAGACTAGCATAAAACTTGGAATACAAACTCTAGATCATCCTAACTCATCTCGGAACCTATTTGTGTCCTCCAGTTCGCCCCATATTCTGGTCTTGAACCACATTGTTAAGACTCACGGCAACCTTTTCATGACATTAGTAGTGTGTCACTTCTTGATACTGATTCTTCGTGATCTTCCCACAACCTAGTGCTGAGAATACATTTTATTTCAACTTATACAAACAAATCCTAAAATAGCTACCTTGTCAGGTTGGGTGAAAAAACGAGCTGGTAGTACTGGGTCTTTAGGAGATTCCAAACTATATGTGGTGCTTTTTGACATAATGATATTCATGGCAACATCACACACAGTATACAGTTTCTGCAATGGTATTAAAAGAAAATTAGGTACTTAAATCAGTATCCTAGACTCTGAGAATTAGGAGTAATTCTAGAACATGCATTTAGTATGCAGTTTTCAGGACAATAGCGTAAGTTAAAAGACTTACTCTATTATTTTCATTAGTTTACTAGTAACAGCATTACTACTAATTCTATATTAATTCTATGTTAGTAAGTCTAATTACTACTAATATGAATACTACTAACTATTTATTATACTAACAGAAAAGACTGATGTCTACAGAAGTTTCATACCCTATACTCAAATGCTTGAAATCAACATGGAATCATAACTATTTACAAAGAATTACATACTTCATTCATTTTTGCATCATCTGGTCCTTGAGCATCTTTTGTTTGTTTAATATTTTCTACCATCTTTCTGATAAATGCATGACTGTTATTTTCATTTTTAGCCATTAATATTTCCAGAACAAACCAAAGACACCTAAAAAATACCAAGAAAAAAAGAAAAAAATCACTGTTAAATACAGATATAATTCTAAATATAAATATAATGAACTCCAGGAGCAGGAAAAATTAAAAAGAAACAACTGTAAATCAATAGAGAAAAAAAATATGTCACATACATATCACAACATATCGGCAATGTACGTGCGAGGTCGTAATACCCCTTCTCAAAGTCTCACTAACTTTCTTAGGGAGGCAGGTTAAAAAGAAACAGAAATGGTGGAAAGAATGAAGTGATCTTAATCCCTGGCTATGACAGGAAGGGAAGACTGCCTAAAGGAATAACTGGGCCATAGATAAAGTGAAGTCTCAAATATTCAAGACTGACTGTAGTCCTGAATGGAAGTCTTCAAGAAAATCTAACCACCTTACTCAATAGTAAGAATCTTCATCAATAAATCTGAGGAAAAAGTCATGGCTGACAACTCTACATACTGTTTTTGCTTAAAGGAAGAAAAAAATAAAAGAAAGTGTCAGTACCTCAGTTTTAAAGTTAACTACATTAAATTCTACTCAAGAAAAAACTGAAAGTGCTTTGTCTCTGTGTTATGTAGACAGAATGGGACAGAGGGATAGCACAGAGGAGAAAATGGGAGAAGAGAGAAATGTGAAACAAGGTATCATTCTAGAAGGGAAAAAAGTAACCTTAGAGACCTCAGGCACAGGATAAGTTCTTCTGGTGTGGCTCTCTGCTGCGATGGTGATCACTCATGGCTATACTAGGGCAATTTACAAATACTGCCCAAAATGTTTAGTAAATTCCAAAGAATATTTTATCTATTTCAAAAACTAATGTGTTCCGATAAGGAGGAGTGGCTAAAAGTTGTCATTAGTTATATAATCACTCTAACACAGAATTCATTTTGGGAAAACTAACTGCTTATTTTTTAAAAATAGAAACTGTGGCAAAAAGAGGGTAAAATCGTTTTCTCTTGTCATGAGAAAGTTATCAATAATTTAATTTTATTCTCTTGAAGCACCTCAAATACTTAACTATAAAATATTTCTATGAGTCAAGAAACCAAGAGTTATTTTCCTTTAATAAGAAGCTAAAGGCATAAGAAATTAATTTATTCAAGCCACAAAGGTCATTCTTTATTGTAACAGAAACAGGGTCTCATCCATATTTTAAAGAACTCTGGTAGTCTTACAAAGACTTCTCTAAATACCGTTATATTCCCCTATCCCACACCCAGGCATATATAGTCTTCTGGCCTCTCAACAAGAATCTTTGAAAGAACTGTTAACTGTCATAAACTTTAATTAGAGAATCACCAATGAAGTAGTAAGTGGGATCAGTTGCCTGGTTATCAACTTGGCCCATTATTAAATTAGACTATTCTCTATTCCTTACAGAGGAAGATAGTTAACTGCAAAGAAAATGTGCTCACTATGTGAATAAAAGAGAATATTAATTCTCCCCACATGAAAATCTATACAGTGTTTCAGAAGAAAGTAGGAAAAGATAAGAACTGGAATGGAAACTCTTAATGGTTGCTTCAATAAAAAAGAAATGCCAGACTGGTAGAGAAATATGTCAGTAATACAGTAATTATGCTAAGTTGTTTTGGGAAATTATATAAGAAATGAAACATGAAGAGATGGTATGAAAAAAGAAAAATAAGAGAACAAATAAGGTAAAGAACCTGAAACTCCTAAGAAATGAAATAAATTTAATATACTAATTATAACTGAGATTCCATTATCAGCAAGAAAGGGAAAAAACTTTCAGAAAATATGAAAATGGGATGGAAAAAGTCTTACTCTTTAACATCTTTAAGTTGTTCAATATCCTGTACTTTGACATAATCTGGGTCATGTGCCAAAAGGTGAATTGTATATGGAACAACATACTCGGGTAGAAGAGACAATAATTTTTCTGAAAAAGAAAAAGAAAAAGAAAAAACAAAACAAAACAAAACAAAAACAGCCAGGTTAGAAAACCAAATCTTACTCATTCTCTTTCTCTCTCTCTCTGATACTGTTTCCTGCATCCCAATAGTTTACCACAATATGACTGGAAGAAAAATATATTGAAATGTCCAGTGCTGAGGTACATCATAAATTAAAGTTTATTCATTCATCCATCATGGCTAATATTGATTTGCCTACTAAATGCACCATGTGCTGAGGCTACAAAGACAAATATTTCAATTTTCAATAGATATGGGAAAAAGTGACCCAAACTATATTCAAGACTAAGGAACATAAGATCTATTTTTTTTATTATTAGTAACTCTATGTTCAACACTCCCTTGTAAGCTGCAGAGCAAAATGAAAAAAACTAGTAAATTTTTCAGTTAGTATGACACAAAAACAGGAAGTAACGGTTGATACTATTTGCTATTATTTGTAACATAAGAACAGACATAAAGGAATAGACATTGTTTCTAGGGCATTTTAAATAACAAACATCTTTTTAGTTTAAATTCAAATATTTGAATATTTTGACTGAGATCAGCATATTCCATTAGAGGTAGAATGGAAGTCCTAACTAGTTTTAATAAAGGTTACTCAAAAGACCAGGATTCATATTCTGAACAATTCTTTTTATATTTCCTACTCTCAAAATTTTAAATCAGATGTTCAATCTAGAGTATAATAATGTATGTGTCAATAAGGCACCAAGTTTTCTTTATTTCTACTGCTGAACTCAAAGAGAATAAGTTTGTGTGTAATATCATTCATTTCAAGGTAGGTATAGAAGAAAAAAGTAACAAGGTTCAAAAGTCAGTGAAAAAGTCTGTCAAACATTTATTGAGTGCTTACTCTTTTCCAGACCTTCTTTTTATTGGGGCTTACTATTTTAAATATAAAGATGCATAAGACTAGATAAAAACCTCATACTAAAGCATGGACAGGACAGAAGCTATACTTCAATGTGGACAGTGCCCTAAAATAAGAATAGCTAACAACTACTGAGTACTTCTTTGGACCATGCATTATGCCAGGTGCTTTATACACATAACCTTTTAATCATAATCATAACCACCGTAAGCTATGAGTAAAACTATACCAGTCTTACAAAAAGGAAACTAAAGCTCAGATTGCACAAGTGACCCGCCCAAACACAACCAGTAAATGGCAGTGGTGGGATTTGACTCCAGAGCCCTCATTTTTTCTAAGGTGAGGTAGGAACAGAAAGAAAGAGGGTCCTAGTGATGAGGTAACACCAAAACCGTATTTTAAAGGATTCAAAAGGGGCAAACCACTCTCCTTCGTTTTGTTTGTTTATTTGTTTGGACAGAAGGGGGACACAATTTCCAGACAGAGTTGACAACAGAGAAAAAAGATGGCTATACAGATTTCAAATAATCCAGAGTACAATGAGCACAGAATTCATAGTCAGGAGTAGCTAGAGAGAAAGCTTAAAATTCAGGCTGAGGGTAAACTAAAAAGGGCCATGCTGATGAGCTTCAACTTGACCCTATGAGCAATAAGCAATCGACAAAGGTTTCAAGCAAGGACGTGATGTGATCTCATCTGTTTTAGAAAGATAATTTTGACAGTGGTGTAGCACAGCTGGAGGTGGGTCAGAGGCAGGGGAACATTTACAACAGGGAGTTAGTTAGGAGTATATAAAATAATCCAAGTGAAATACAGCAGTGTAGGAGAGTTGAGGAGAAATATTCAAGATATCCAGAAGAAGAATTAAGAGGATTTAGTGACCAATGAGAGGAAAAAAGAAGGCGTGAAGAATGCCTCTGATTTCTGACTTGCATAACTGGATGGATTTTAATGCTGTTGATCAAGTCACAGAAGTCAGAGGGGCACAAAAACTAATAGTGTGGATGGGGTAAAGTGAGCAGATTTTAAAAAGGCACACGGGAACTTGCTATTAATGTCAGCTACAGGTGAGGACAACCAATAAAGATCAAAGACCAGTACTTTTTTAAACTAAAAGATAGTACTTAGACAATCTACATAAATGTACCGCTTACTGTTTTATTTACCTCCAAAGTCACTGATTTTTTTCCCTTGGCCTTTTAGTCAGTTGCATAAAGAGCTATGGGTTGATATTTAAATACCCATGCATTTATATTTTAAAATGACCTATTAAAAGGAAAAGCTGCTATTGGAAAACAGTAACAACTTCTTATTTAATGAGGGCAAGTTAGAATATAATAAATAACAGTAACATCATTTTGTGTTCTATAAAAGTGAAACTGGCAGGATGGGAAAGTACACTTTCCATTTTCATATACGCTTACCACTAACAGCTGCATGCTGTTTCAGATACTCGCGTCTCACATTGATATTTTTTACCAGACACTGCCTGGCATGAGCTCTTCTTTCTTTCACAGGATCTTTTGCACAAAGTGCACAAATTGCCATATACTCAAGTGGAAGCCGTAATCGGGAAAGACCTTTGTGCAGTTTCTGAGCAAACACTTGTCTTACTTGATAGCATTCATCCTGAAAGACACAATTATTTAACATATTATCCACATGGTACCAAAGAGTAACAACTTTAGATATGAAATTCGCTATATCAAGTAACCAGAAGGGTAAACGTAGCAAGTTTACCCACAATCACTGCTTCTGTTCACAAGACTGAGATGTGATAAGTTAATATCAAGGCTGGAGTGACCACCTGGACCCTACTAACTACCAGCTACCTGGTGTTAGAACATATTGAATGTAATCTTAAAACAGATAACACTAGTAAATATTAATCCATCCTAACTTAAATAAATGAGATGTGTAAAAAAAAAAAGTTTGAACACTATCTAATATTTAGCTTTTTCATTTGCTGAGCAAGATAAAACTGTCCAATTTATATATTTTAGTCCTATCATTTAAAAAACTATTCAGATAATGGACAACTCTGAAGGCAAGAGTTACTAATTTCAGAAACATCACATTACTTTCAGTTCTATAAATGAACCAATCTGTTCATTGCCACTGTGCCGGCTTTCTTCATGCTCCCCACTCTCCTAGACCTCATCTTTAACGACAGCTCCTGTATCTTTCAGAAATCACTGAGGAATCTGTATCCTGCATCCACTTCTGTGCTCCCTTAGCACTCTGTGCTTATCTCCACCACAGCCTTTAGTATACAGTATGAAAACAACTGGTTTATCTGTCTTACCCAGTGCTGTTTGTTCTTTGAAGATGAGAATGACGCCTTTATTTTTCTTTGTGCCTCTAAACCTAGCACAATATCTGGTACACAGATTATCAGAATTTTCTCTAAACTATAGGGAAAAGCTCATATGACTTTTGAGTCATATACGAGACATACAAAAACCTTCTATGACATAAAAAGACTTTCATTATTACACCTTACACTCCACCAATGAACATAACATGTGGTATGTTTCATATTATTGCAACTTTATGTTTATTTCTTCTATCGAGAATATAAATTTTGTTTTGCTTCGAAACCTAGGTCATAACATCTTGCCCTTACCATTAAATCCCTATATTGGGTATCTTCTTTCATTTAACTTAAACTTCAGTTTATTACAATACCAAATACCCACTTTTAAAAAAGTAGTCAAGTGCAGCCACTATGGAAAACAGTATGGAGGTTCCTCAAAAAACTAAAAACATAGTTGCCATATGATCCAGCAATCCCAGTCCTGGGCATATACCTGGACAAAACTATAATTCAAAAAGATACAGGCACCCCTTTATTCATAGCAGCACTATACACAAGAGCCAAGATATGGAAACAACTTAAATGTTCATCGACAGATGAATGGTTAAAGATGTGGTACATATATACAATGGAATACTACTCAGCCATAAAAAGAATGATACAATAATAATTTCATTCTTTTTTATGGCTAATATTCCATTTTTATGGCTAATATTCCATTGTATGTATGTGTGTGTGTATATATATACACACACACACCATATCTTCTTTACCCACTCATCTGCTGAAGGACATTTAGGTTGCTTTCATGTCTTGGCTATTGTAAATAGTGCTGCTACGAACACTGGGATGCATGTATCTTTTCAAATTAGAGTTTTTATCTTTTCCGGACATATGCCCAGGAAAGTGGGGTGGGGGAGGGATGGAGTGGGAGCGTGGGGTTAGCAGATGTAAACTATTATATATAGAATGGAAAAACAACAAGGTCAAGGTCCTACTGTAGAACACAGGGAACTATATTCAATATCCTGTGATAAACCATCATGGAAAAGAATATAAAAAAGAACATATACACACACACACACATACACACACACCTGAATCACTTTGCTGTACAGCATAAATTACCACAACACTGTATATCAACTATACTTCAATTATAAAAAAGAAGTAGTCAAGCTTTCACAGAAATATTGTCTATTATCTACCCTCATAATCCACAAAAGGAAGTTAAACTTATCTCATTCCTTCCTCAGTATTACTCCTATAGGGAGAGGAATTTTCATTATTCAATTATTTATTATAAAAATACCCAATTACAAACTATGTAAGTAAAAGTCAATATATCACAAATATATTCACAAATGAACAGACCATTCATTAAAATATTAAACAAGAGGGAGAGGAACAAATTAGGAGTATGGGATTAATAGATACAAAGTACTATACATAAAATAGAAAAGCAATAAGGATTTACTGTATAACACAGGGAATTATACCTAATATCTTGTAATAAGCTATATAGTGGAATATAATCTGCAAAAGTCAACCTGAATCACTAAGCTGGTTACACCTGAAACTAACACAATATTGTAAATCAAATATACTTCAATAAAGCAAACAGAAACACTGAATAGCACTCAAATATCCCTCCCCCTATCCCTATCCCCTAGTTACATACACTAGGGGGATAGACCATGTCATTCTCTCATTAATCATCGATGATCCAACAGTACAATGCAAATTCATTACAAAGTCAATTGTGAATCATAGCAAAGGTAGGAGAGTTTCAAAAAGTCATTAAAGTGATGTTAGAAAAGAACTGTCAAATCATATGCCAGGCAACTGACACATTTAACAACAAAAGATTAGAAAACTGACCACAATGATGATACAGTATGTACATCAAAAGAGAATCATGTGAATAAAGATTAAAAGATGTGCTCCTGGGAACTGAGGAAGTCTTCCAATGTTTGTTTTTTGCAAAGATTTACCCTTTTCGTTAGGTTATAAAAAAAATATGAAGGACAGATTTATCCCTTTGACTAGGTTATTAAAATATGTGAAGTAAAGATTTACCCTTTTGACTAGGTTATAAAAGCATGTGAAGTAAAGGACAGAGTGATACAATTTTTATCAGGAAAAATACACTCTCAAAAAAGCACACTTGATACTTTCATGTTATACTTATAACCAATAATTGGTTCAACATAAAGAAGATGGTGTCTAATACTACAAAATATTTTTCCCAAGGATAAAGTTCTGATCAAAGCTTTTATTCACTACTAAGAAATTAATTTTAGTCTGCATCTTAAATTAAATTTTAATGTCCTTTTTTAAACTGAAATATAGTTGATTTACAATGCTGTGTTAATTTCTGCTGTACAGCAAAGTGTACTTTTTAAGTATAAATTATCCTCAGAGCTACTTCTAGTATCTTGCAAATAGTTCAATTACTCTGTGTACTGCACTGTGTTATCAACACTTATTTATATTTTCTGTTCTCCTAAGAGGTTATCTTCTTGAGGGCTGTAGCCATGACTCATCTTTGCATTTACCGAACCTAGAACAATGCATAGCACATAGCAGCACACATCAAATTTTAATGAATTGCATTCAAATTCTAAAATACCTAAGTAATTATTAAATAATTTTAAGATTATTATTGAATTTCTATTCCTCTATATTTACTTTCTATTCAAATACATGACAAAGGTCACTGAGACACAATATTGCCTTTAAAGATCTCAACTCAAGCAAAGAGAAATAAACCACAGGTACATAACTAAGCACAATGCATGTATGTACCGGAGGACTAGAGACAAAATCTGTAGCTGTAAGAACAAGAGCAAGTTTTGTGGAGAAGGCTGTGCTTGAGCCTTGATTTGCAGAAAGGGTTGGATTTGGATGTGTAGAAATGAGAGGGTGAAAACAAAATTAGAGGCAGCAAACCACAGGTACATAAAAGAAAAAACTGTTCGGCTTTGTTAAAATAAGCATGGGTAAAGGGCAGTGTGCTAAACAGAATTTTTAAATGTATATTTGGGTCCAAATATTAGAAGGGCTTGAATCGCAATGTAAAATATATGCAATTTTTTCTTTCTTACGAGTGTAAGAGCCTAAATATTTTTGACCAGGGGAATAACATAATCAGAACTGTAACAGAGAAATTTAACGAACTACAGAGAATAGCATAGTTGAGAGCTAATGATGGGTACAGCAGTAAGAATGGTTAAGAAGGTATGAATAAAAAGAGGTATAATAGATATCAAAGGACTGAATTATCTGTACTTTTGCAACAAGGTGCAACTACAAGCAAATAGTCAAATATAAATCATGATTTTAGGTCTAAGAAATGCCAACCAGCTTTATTTAATGCTTATTGAGGCTCTCTGCAGGTCAGGAAAGAATAGATTTGGGAAAGATTCAGTCTTACCTTCACAGAACATTAAAGTTTGAAATTTCTGTTTAGCACTGGAAGTGGGACCGGAAACTTGACAAGGGCCAGAAAATGTAGTCAAGAAGCATGACAAAGATCAGGAGACAAAAAACAAAGAAGAGCGTTTCAAGAATAAAGGTGCAATGAGCTGTATCAAATGATGCAAAAAGGACATGTATAATAAAAATTAAGATCATTGGGGCTTCCCTGGTGGCACAGTGGTTGACAGTCCGCCTGCCGATGCAGGGGACACGGGTTTGTGCCCCGGTCCGGGAAGATCCCACATGCCGCGGAGAGGCTGGGCCCGTGAGCCATGGCCGCTGAGCCTGCGCGTCCGGAGCCTGTGCTCCGCAACGGGAGAGGCCACAACAGTGAGAGGCCCGTGTACAGAAAAAAAAAAAAAATTAAGATCATTAGATTGGGGGACTTAATTAGACCATTTTTGGAAAACAGTGAAGGCAAATGGCAAAATATGAGCAGTGAGGAGTGAGAGGATCAGAGAGACAAAGATACAGATTACTCTTTCTTGAGGTTTGGAGGTTTAAAAAGAAGAGACAAGCATGTGGTTTAAAGGAAAAGCAGAATTAGGAAAAAGTTTTGCACAGGATAGGGTAATCTCATGTTTGTAAGTTGTGAAAATGTGCTAATAATTAACTCTGAACCATTAACACATGTTCCACAGTCAGAATTTCAAAACAATCTTTAAACTTAGGTAATCTGAACTTTGACCTTGGGAATCTGGTGACTGAGATAGTAACATAAAACAAATAGTGTGCTAGAAAAGAAAGTCTCTAGAACTTACCAAGTGTGGATGCTTTTTGCACGTAGTGGACATTTAACTAATGATCTGCACATACTTATTACACACAGGGAGTTTCAAACAAAGCCCATCTCTTTTAACATATTTTCATACATCCCTTTTTAAAAAAAAAAAAAAATTTCTACTTCACAACCGACACCAATACCCTAAGAAATACCAGACCAAGAATCCAACAACTCAATGGACTGCAACTCAATGGGAGAAAATATTTGCAAATGAAGCAGCTGACAAAGAATTAATCTCCAAAATTTACAAGCAGCTCATGCAGTTCAATATCAAAAAACCAAACAACTCAATCCAAAAATGCGCAGAAGTCCTAAACAGACATTTCTCCAAAGAAGATACACAGATTGCCAACAAACACATGAAAGGATGCTCAACATCACTAATCATTAGAGAAATGCAAATCAAGACTACAGTGAGGTATCACCTCATACCAGTCAGAATGGCCATCATTAAAAAATCTGCAAACAATAAATGCTGGAGAGGGTGCGGAGAAAAGGGAACCCTCTCGCACTGTTGGTGGGAGTGTAAATTGATACAGCCACTATGGAGAACAGTATGGAGGTTCCTTAAAAAACTAAAAATAGAATTACCATACGACCCAGCAATCCCACTACTGGGCATATACCCTGAGAAAACCATAATACCAAAAGAGTCATGTACCACAATGTTCATTGCAGCTCTATTTACAATAGCCAGGACATGGAAGCAACCTAACTGTCCATCGACAGATGAATGGATAAAGAAGATGTGGCACATATATACAATGGTATATTACTCAGCCATAAAAAGAAACGAAATTGAGTTATTTGTAGTAAGGTGGATGGACCTAGAGTCCGTCATCCAAAAAAAAAAAAAAGGTCCTGAAGAACCTAGGGGCAGGACAGGAATAAAGACGCAGACATACTAGAGAATGGACTTGAGGACACGGGGAGGGGGAAGGGTAAGCTGGGACAAAGTGAGAGAGTGGCATGGACATATATACACTACCAAATGTAAAACCAATAGCTAGTAGGAAGCAGCCACATAGCATAGGGAGATCAGCTCGGTGCTTTGTGACCACCTAGAGGGGTGGGATAGGGACGGTGGGAGGGAGGGAGACGCAAGAGGGAACTGATACGGGGATATATGTATATGTACAGCTGATTCACTTTGTTATAAAGCAGAAACTAACACACCATTGTAAAGCAATTATACTCCAATAAAGATGTTAAAAAAAATAAAAAAGAGTAAATGCACAGAGATACGAAAAGTTTGAGTTGCCTGACACACATCCCAGCAGAAGTCAAACAAAGCAACGTTCTGCCTCCCTGCTTCAGCTCTCATTATCATAAACAAATGTCTGTTTGGTGGTCTCTCTAGTGCCACATTTTTTGCATTTTTATACTTTTTATTGGTGATTTTGTTGTTTAAAATAGCTCCCATGCACATTGCTGAAGTGCTGTTTCGTGTTCCTAAGGGCAAGAAGGCTGTATGTGCCTTATGGAGAAAATCTGTGTCACATAAGCTTCATTCAAGCATGAGTTACAGCGCTGTTGGCCATGAGTTCAATGTTAATGAAACAACTATACACTAAAAAAGGTGCCATTAAACAGAACCAGACAAAAAACAAAGTTGTGTTCTACTGCAAGTAACAAGAATCAACTGTACTATGTCAGCAACCCACAATTCAAATGACAGTTTTAGAACTCTGAAATGTTTCACATACATAAATTTTCCAAGAGGAGACACAAACATTCAAGATTTTTATCTCTTTATCATGGTGGACTTTCTCCTTCCTAAAAGTCAAAGACCATAGAAAGTCATGTTCTATATAGCCATTTTCCTTACATTGATAGCTAAAGCACATAGCTGATATTGTTCTAATGTGATAATTTCATGATAACAGGGTTCCTGTGCCAGCTTCACAATAGCACTCCCAGCAGCAAGTCTCAGACGTGACATATCTGGTTTACTGAAAAATAAGCAAGAAAGAATGTGAATTAGATTTCTAAATGTCTGCACAAAAACATTCCTACTTTGAATATTTAATTTTATAAAAATTCCTCTGGCCAAGGGAAAAAAAGGGCAGAAAACAATTTAGTGATACTGAACACCATATTATGCTTCCTTCATTTCTCTAAGATGGTGTGTAATGCTACAAAATTCTTCTCTTGAACATAAGTCTATGCTAGTCATTGAATTCTCTTATCCCACACAAAACAGCTTTCAGCCAAGCCTAGAACAAATATATTTGTATGTTTACTTGTTAGGTCTTAAGTCTTCCACTACAGATTTTTTTTTAATATGTGTTTACTTATACATTAGGCATAAAATATCCTAAGTTCCTAATCGGTCAACTGAAACTATGGTGCTAAGTACAAAAGAAGTGGAATGAAAGCAGGTATAGTGGATAAAACATTACTACTTTTAGCTAGTATTCAATCTTTGAAGTACCCCCAAGAGCCTATACTTAAGTTTAAGGAAAGAAATTTCTTGCTAAATGGGACATACCTAAACAATTAGGAAATTCCTGACTAGTAAATATATTTAAACAATCCTTTCTAATACACTGACATGTTAGATGAATTACTAATGTAACCGGACTAATGTAAGGAGGGAAGCTGTAACTCCTTAATTAGGATCCCCTACGTAGTTCCATAGTAAAAGATTATTATTTAATATTCATGCAACAAATATGTGTCAATTTTATATACGGTACTGAGAGGGACTTAAAAGAGACAAAGCTCATTAAAAGAGACAAAGCTCAGTCTTCCAAGATCTAATGATCTAGTTGGTTTAAGACTCTTCCCTTATCTTTCTAAGGATTTTGTAAAAATATTTATTGAATGTATGCCAACATTAATAAGGTTCTGAAGTTACAGGTCCCAGAGGTGCTTTTCAGTTCATCAACAGCAATATTCCAAGTAGTTATTATAAGGTAAATCACCCAACCACTGCTAAGGAAAGTCTGATTTTTCTTGTTGGAGTTTTTAAAATAAATTAAATAAATTAAATAAATAATTATAATACTTTACAACTACGTTTTTGAAGACCCAGTTTAAAAACGGAGACCCAGTGAGTGCTCCTGCAGCGGGGACATGTCAGGTCTTAGCAGCTGCAGGCTCTGTGGGCATGTACACATGGGGGCTGGGCCGGGCTAGGGTCTGAGCTGCCTCATTAGCTCCCACAGTGGGTCCAGGTGCACGACTACTGCAGTCCTGAGACCTGACATCAGTGGATCTGCACTGGTGGCCTTGTGGAAACAACTCCTGAGAGACACCAGGGACGACTGCTGGCATATCCACAGTTGAGGTGGGGCCGAGGGCAGTACCAACAACAGTGTACTTTGTGAGTCTGCACAACAGGTGAAAGGTGACACAAAAGAGCACACTCAGTTGAACAGCTCCAGTGGAAGAACACTCAGTGGCTCCTCTCCCAGTGGGAGCATTCCAATCCCACCTACCTTGCACCACAGCTTAGAAACATTATCCGGGGCTTCTACTCCAACAACTAGGGAGCAGACCCTGCCCCAACAAGGCAATCACAACCACAGAGCAAAGAGAAGGCCCTGGTCAATATCCTGTGCAGGCTCTGGTCACCACAACATCAGTCACACCTCCTATCAAGGGGATAATGGCCAGCATACACTGAGGAAAGGGGTGGCAGGCATCCATACTAAAAACAGCCCTCACACCAAAAAATATTAAACCCACGCAGGCTACACAGGGACATTCCCACATAAAAATACCCTCCAAGACCACAGTATATAATTGTTTCTCCTAAACTCATAGAGCAAGAGAAATATAAGTAAAATGAAGCAGAGGAACCATTCCCAATTAAAAGATCAAGAGAATTCCCCTGAAAGAACAAACAATGAAACAGACTGCTTCAATCTAATAGACACCAAGTTCAAAAAGTAGATAATGAAAATACTGAAGGAATTAAGAAAGGCTATAGACAGAGATGCAGATTACTGTAAGAAGGACCTAGAAACTGTAAGGAGGAGCCAAGAAAAAATGGAGAATTCATCTGAAGAGATGAAAGCTGAACTAAAGGCTATGAATAGCAAAATGAATACTGCAGAAGAAGGAATAAGTGATGTGGAAGATAGAATAATGGAAATCACCCAGTTAGAACAGCAGACAGAAACCCAAATAAAAAAAAAAAAAAGAGCAATATAAAGCATGTCAACCTACGCATAATAGGGATTCCAGAACAAGAGGAAAGAGAAAAAGGGATTGAAAGTATATTTGAAGAAATTAAGGCTGAAAACTTCCCAAGCCTAAAAAAGGAAACAGATATCTAGATACAGGAAGCAAAGAGGGTCCCAAACAAGATAAACCCAAACAGACTTACACCAAGACATATTATACTAAAAATGGCAAATGTTAAAGATAAAGAGAGGACTCTACAGGCAGCAAGAGAAAAACAAAGTGTTAATTACAGGGAAACCCCTGTAAGGCTATCAGTTGATTTCTCTACAGAAACGTTGCAGGCCGGAAGGGAATAACAAGATATATTCAAAGTCCTGAAAGGGAAAAATCTGCAACCTAGGATACTCTACCCAGCAAGATTATCACTTAGAATAGAAGGAAAGATAAAGAATTTCTCAGACAAACAAAAACTAAAAGAATACAGCAATACTAAACCTATCCTAAAGGAAATGCTGAAAGGTCTTCTCTAAGTAAAGATGTAAGGATTCATACGAAAGAGAAAGTCATAATTGGAAAGTAAATCACTTAAATAAGCAAGTACACAGATTAACAAAACATCAAAAAATTTCTGTGAAAGTGATGATTACCACAATGAACAGCAAAAGTGTGAACATGAAGATGTAAAAGAGGACATCAAAATCATAAAATGTAGTGAAGTAAAAAAACATACATTTTTTTTTCAATTTGTTTGAGCCTGTATGACTACCAGTCTAAAGCAAGGAGATATAGGAAAAGTGTTAACGTATTTGAAAAACAGGGTAACCACAAATCAAAAACATACAAGAGATTCACAAAAACAAAGAGAACATAAGAATAACACAAAAGAAAATCATCAAACCACAAAAGGAAAAAGGAAAAGAAAGGGACAAAGAAGAAATATAAAATCAATGGGAAAACAAGGTTTAAAATGGCAATAAATACATATTTATCAGTAATTACCTTAAATGTCGATGGACTAAATGCTCCAATCAAAAGACACAGAGTGGCAAGCTGGATTAAAAAAAAAAAAAAAAAAAACAAGAGCCTACAATATGCTGCCTACAAGAGACCTACTTTAAGGCAAAGGAGACACACAGATTGAAGTGAGGGGATGGAAAAAGATATTTCATGCAAACAGAAATGACAAGAGACCAGGGGTCAAAATACTCATATCAGACAAAACAGACTTTAAAACAAAGGCTATAAAGAAAGATAAAAAAGGACACTACATAATGATAAAAGGATCAGTACAAGGAGAGAATATTACACTTGCCCACTTATATGCACCCAATATAGGATCACCCAAATACATAAATACTAACACACATAAAGAGAGAAACTGACAGGAATACAATAATAGTAGGAGGCTTTAACACCCCATTCACATCAATGGACAGATCTTCAAGACAGAAAATCAATAAGGCAACAGAGATCCTAAATGATACAACAGAACAGTTAGACTTAATTGATATCTTCAGTACATTACATCCAAAAAAAGAATACACATTCTTTTTAAGGGCACATGGAACATTCCCTAGGAGAGACCACATACTAGGGCACAAAACAAGCCTCAACAAATTTAAGAGTATAGAAATTATCTGAAGCATCTTTTCTGACCACAACAGCATGAGACTAGAAATCAACCACAGAAAAAGAATGAGAAAAAAACAATTACATGGAGACTAAACAATATGCTACTAAAAAACCAACAGGGCAACGATGAATTCAAAGAAGAAATTTAAAAACGCTTTGAGGCAAATGACAACGAAAACACAACCATACAAAATCTATGGGATACAGCAAAAGCAGTTCTTAGAGGGAAGTTCATAGCAATACAGGCCTTCTTTAAGAAACAAGAAAAATCTCAAATAAACAACCTAACCCACCACCTAAAAGAACTGGAAAAAGAAGAACAAACAAAACCTAAAGTCAGCAGACTGAAGGAGATAATAAAGATCAGAGAGGAAATAACTAAAATCGAGATTAAAAAACAATAAAAAAAATCAATAAAACCAAGAGCTAGTTCTTTGAAAGGGTAAACAAAATTGACAAACCTCTGGCCAGGCTCACCAAGAAGAAAAGAGAGAAGACATAAATAAACAAAATAAGAAATTAAAGATGAGAAATCACACCTGATACCACAGAAATACAAAAAAAAAAAAAAAAGAGAGAATACTATGAACAATACTGTGAACCTAGAAGAAGCAGACAACTTTTGAGAAACATACAGCCCACCAAAACTGAATCAAGAAGAAACAGATAACTTGAACAGGCCAACCACTAGAATGATACAGAATCTGAGAAAACAAACAAACTCCTACAAACCAAAGTCCAGGACCAGATGGTTTCACTGGGGAATTCTACGAAACATACAAAAAAGAACTTATACTGATCCTTCTCAAACTCTTACAAAAGACTAAAGAGGAAGGAACACTCCCAAAGACATTCTATGAAGCCATCATCACCCTGATACCAAAACCAGACAAACACACCACCATAAAGCAAGTTATAGGCCAATATTTTTGATGAATAGACACAAAAATTATCAACAAAGTATCAGCAACCTGAATCCAACAACAAATAAAAAAGGTCATACACCATGATCAAGTTGGATTCATCCCAGGGTCACAAGGATGGTTCAACGTACGCAAATCAATCAATGTGATTCTTCACATCAACAAAAGAAAGGACAAAAACCACATGATCATCTCACTAGATGCAGAAAAAGCACTTGATAAAATTTAACATCCATTCATGATAAAAACCCTTATGAAAGTGAGTATAGAGGGAGCATAGTTCAACATAATAAAAGCTATTTATGACAAACACACAGCCAATATAATACTCAACAGCGAAAAGCTGAAAGCCTTCCTGCTAAAATCTGGAACAAGACAAGGATGCCCACTCTCACCACTTCTCTTCAACACAGTATCGGAAGTCCTAGCCAAAGCAATCAGAGAAGGAAAAGAAATAAAAGCTATTCAAATTGGTGGGGAAGAGGTAAAATTATTGTTACACACACATAATGTTAATGATGAGAGAGCCCAGAAATAAACACACACACCTATGGACAATTAATCTTCAACAAAGGAGACATGATATTATTATATGTAGAAAACTCTAAGGACTCCACACAAAAAGTACTATAACTGATAAATGAATTCACCGAAGTAGCAGGATACAACATTAACATACAGAAATCAGTTGTATTTCTTTACACTAACAATGAAATATTAGAAAGGGAATGTGAACAAACAATCCCTTTTCAAACTGTACCCCCCAAAATAAAATACTTAGAAATAAACCTGACCAAGGAGCTGAAAGACTTATATGGTGAGTACTACAAAACATTAACAAAGGAAACTGAAGATGATTCAAAGAAATGGAAAAACATCCCATGCTCTTGGATTGAAAAGAATTAATATTGCTAAAATGGCCATACTACCCAAAGCAGTCTACAGATCTAATGCGATTCCTATCAAATTATCCATGACATTTTTCACAGAACGAAATTAATAATCCTAAAATGTATATGGAACCATAAAAGACTCAGAATTACCAATGCAATCCTGAGGAAAAAGAACAAAGCAGGAAACCCTCCCAGACTTCAGATAATACTACAAGGCTACAGTAATCAAAACAGCATGATGCTGGCACAAAAAGGGACATATGGATCAACAGAACAGAACAAAGAGCCCAGAAATAAACCCACACACTTAATCTTCAAGAAAGGAGGCAAGGGCTTCCCTGGTGGTGCAGTGGTTGAGAGTCTGCCTGCCAATGCAGCAGGGGACACAGGTTTGTGCCCTGGTCCAGAAAGATCTCACATGCCGCGGAGTAGCTAGGCCCATGAGCCGTGGCCGCTGAGCCTGCACGTCTGGAGCCTGTGCTCCGCAACGGGAGAGGCCACAACAGTGAGAGGCCCGCGTACCGCAAAAAAAAAAAAAAAAAAAAAGGAAGCAAGAATATACAATGGGGAAAAAGCAGTCTCTTCAGCAAGTGGTGCTGGGAAAGCTGGACAGCTGCACGTGAATCAATGAAGTTAGAACACACCCTCACGCCATACACAAAAATAAACTCAAAATGGCTTAAAGACAAGATACCACAAAACTCCTAGAAGAGAACAAAGGTGAAACATTCTCTGACATAAATCGTACCAATGTTTTCTTAGGTCAGGGTCCCAAGGCAATAGAAACAAAAGCAAAAATAAACAAATAAGACCTAATTAAACTTAAAAGCTTTTGCACAGCAAAGGAAACCACAAACAAAATGAAAAGACAACCCAGAGACTGGGAGAAAATATTTGCAAATGACGCAACTGACAAGGGCTTAATCTCCAAAATATACAAACAGCTCATACAACTCTACAACAAAAAAAACAACCAACCCAATCAAAAAATGTGCAGAGGACCTAAATACACATTTCTCCAAAGAGATGGCCAATAGGCACATGAAAAGATGCTCAACATTTCTAATTATTAGAGAAATGCAAATCAAAACTACAATGAGGTACCACCTCACACTGGTCAGAATGGCCATCATTAAAAAGTCTACAAATAACAAATGCTGGAGAGGTGTGGAGAACAGGGTACCCTCTTATGCTATTGGTGGGAATGTAAATCGGTAAAGCCATTATGGAAAACAATATGGAATTTCCTCAAAAAACTAAAAACAGAGTTGCCATATGATCTAGCAATCCCACTCCTGGGCATAAACCCAGACAAAACTATAATTCAAAAAGATACATGCACCCCTATCTTCACAGCAGCACTATTTACAATAGCCAAGACATGGAAACAAGCTAAATGTCCACTGATAGATGAATGGATAAAGAAGATGTGGTGTATATAATGGAATATTAATGGAATATTACTTGGCCATCAAAAAAGAATGAAATAATGCCATTTGCAGCAACACAAATGGACCTAGAGATTATCATACTAAGCAAAGTAACTCAGAAAGAGAAAGACAAATACCATATGATATCACTTACATGTGGAATCTAAAATATGACATGAATCAACATTATCTATGAAACAAAAACAGACTCACAGATATAGAAAATAAACTTGTGGTTGCCAAAGGGGAGGAGGTGTAGGGGAGGGAAGGATTGGGAGTTTGGGATTAGTAGAGGCAAACTTTTATATTCAGGATGGATAAACAAGGCCCTACTGTATAGCATAGGGAACTATATTCAATATCCTGTGACAAAATACAATGGAAAAGAATATGAAAAGATTATATATATATATATATATAAATGTTTACCTGAGTCACTCTGCTGTACAGCAGAAATTAACACACCACTGTAAATCAACTATAATTCAATAAAATTTTTAAAAAAAAGCAGACCCAATGTAATTCAAATACATGTGCAGAATTCAAGTACACACGTGATTTTATTAAAGAATAACATGGATAAAAACAGGTGAGGGACTTTCCTGGTGGCACAGTGGTTAAGAATCCACCTGCCAATGCAGGGGACACGGGTTCAAGCCCTGGTCCGGGAAGATCCCACATGCCACACAGCAAATAAGCCTGTGCACCACAACTACTGAGCCTGCACTCTAGAGCCCGCGAGCCATGACTACTGAGCCCACGTGCCACAGCCACTGAAGCCTACGCACCTAGAGCCTGTGCTCCACAGCAAGAGAAGCCACCACAATGAGAAGCTCGTGCACCGCAATGAAGAGTAGCCCCTGCTCGCCCCAACTAGAGAAAGCCCGCGTGCAGCAACGAAGACCCAACGCAACCAAAAATAGATTAAAAAAGAAACAAAAACAGGTAAGATCTAAAATGCACATAAACAATGTAATTATTAAATTTAAGACAAAACGTATTAATACTAAGGAAATTTTTCTCTAATTATTATGTAAATCTTGAACGCTAGCATGTAATTGTAAGAGTAGAAGGTGAAGACAACTAATTAGACTGAAGGAAGGTAAATAAATGAGTTATACATGTGGAATGCTTTACAGAGTTTTCTTATTATTTGATTTGTTTGAGAAGAATGTGCTACTGTTAATATGCTATGCAAAAAATACAGCAAGAGCAAAACATATAAGAGGAAAAGAAACAAAGATGGAAAAGTATTAAGCAGCTGGCAATCACCATTTATATTTTGTCCTAAAGACTTGAAGCTAGATACATATGTTAAGGTGGGGGAAGTTATTCTCACATGTTTTACTACCAATAAGAGACAATAAATGACACTTGTGTTTTCACAGAGGACAAACTTCTAAATTTTAGCTAACCTTGACATAATAACCACTACCACCATCAATACTTCTAATTACTACATGCTGGGCAGTGTTTTAAATACATTAAATATACTAACTTATTTGATTATCATAACAGCTAGATGAGACAGGCGTAATCATTATCTCTGTTTTATAGATGAGGAAACTGAGGTACAGAGAGGTTAAAGTAACGTGCTGAAAGGCACCTCGCTGCTAAGAGGTGGTACCAGGATTTGAATCTGGGCTCCAGAGCTCATGTTTTCAGTCACTGTACTATACATCTTTCAAAGAAAACAAAATAAAACAAACAAAAAGGTATGCGTATTTTTAAAAATTTGCACCAAGTGCATTTCCCACATTTGCATATATTTATACTTCTGGAAACAGATTCAGTAAGTTGCCTTCTATCCAGTCTGCTCTTTTAGCTTTAGACATTAACAAGAATGTAAAACATCAGTTATTGATTGGTACAGTAACATTTTTACATTAGATATTCAAAACAGTAAACATCTATTGTTTAAAACACTTAAGATTGCACAGCAGTACCTTGCACTAGACATGAGACTGTCATTTTGAAATAACCACTATACAAAAGCGTATTACAATAAAAATATATGCATACCTACAAAGCAATATTAATTATCTTTTAAAAAAGAAACCATCATTCAACAATTACACCAGACATTAAAATAGTGTGTAATCCAAAGAACTCTGAAGTTGTAATTACATACCTAATTTTCCCCTGTTCTGTCAAGTCTCCATCACTATGCAGTATTGTTGTGAGCAATCTTAAAGTAGAAGTTCCTGATTTACTGTGATTATTTTTCATTCCAAGTAGCCATCGAACCATCATTTTAATAGCCTGAATCTATTTAAAATACAAATTGACAAATAAAACATTGCTGCCATTTAAAGAAATTCTATATCAGCCTTGAAAAAGAATGAAGAAATGTTTTTAACAGATATTTTTTAAGAAAAGGAAAGAAAAAAATTATTTTCTTCTGCATGTGTGAAGATAACTTTTTGAATGTTTTAAATTAAAGATGTCTCACCCCCAGGTAGTTGACAAATGAACGATTTATCTAAAAACTGGTTCTTTTTGCTTTTTAAAAAATGTTTCCCCAACAAACACTTTACCCTTTAGAGCCCACAGTAAAATCGTGCTAACTTCCCTAGTCCAGAAAGATCCCAACTGAAAATTATATTCGATCTTTTGTGTCTAAGAGTTGATACCACCTTACATTTGTACTGCATTTGACAATTATGAGGTACTTAGACTTTAAAACCTGTTATTGCCTCTAAGGCTTGCAACAGCCCTTTCAAAGGGGTGCATATTATCTCTTTTTCACATATTATCTTAATTTTTACAGATCTGAGGCTCCAGAGCTAAATGGGTTTTGAACAGTGGCATGTGGCTAACAGTCTTAAGATCCTCTTCCTGGGCCACTTTGTAACCATGAACTTAAGCGCAGGCGGCCCGCCTTCTAGTGCAGTGCTGCCCAATTATACAAAACTGCTGCTTGAGACCAATGCTGAGAAAACAGGTTTATACTGGAACTCAAAATTTCCAAGCATCATTCAATGATGCTAAAGGAAAGACTGCCCTACAGGTCTGGAGAAATAGTATCAGAATCTGAAGCTGCAATAATGTGACAAAGTAGTTCACAATATGAAACATAAACAAATACACATACAACGAAAGGATTTGCAAGAAATTATAATTAGAAAAATAATATTTAATATATTTGTTCCTGGCCTTTACACCTTGGGCAGTGGCTTGATATGAGGTCTACATTACGGAGTACAGACAGTTTTAGTAAAGCAATACTTTACAGCTGTGATGAGCAATCCTTTACCCATAACTCCTAATTCAAGAAATTACAGGCTGAATTTTCTTTAATAAAAATAAAACAGTATATCAAATCCCATGGAAAAGACGAACAGTCTTAAAACCTGGACGACCATCTTTGCTGAATAGGAGAATGTACCTAAGAAAACCAGCACTGCCTTTTCCCATTAAAAGGTGGATATCTAAGAAGCAGCAACATGGAGAAAGTTTTCAAACTTTGTTTTCCAAACTAGATTATGTGCAGCTGCCCACATGCCTCAAGTTTCTCATTATTGCCCTACACTCTCACAGCACAGAGGATAATGTCATACAATAAATATAAAAACCTGAAGGATTTTAATAGCCGTATCTTTAAAACAGGAACAGACATTTTAACACCTATAATAATACAGTATATTAAATATATTAAAATCAACAGATCTATGCATATCACTCACTTTGACCATTGTCTCAGGTGAAACTTCTTCATCTGGAACCCAAAGCTTAGTTGTCTTTTTTCCTGGAAGCTAAACAAAAATTAAGGACTTTAAAACACAAATACACATTCTCATGTGTAATTAATATTTAGTGAATGAATGAAATTTTTATCTTCTGCAACAACAGTCATTATACATGACTATGTTTTCTGTTACTTACTCAAAAAGGTTGAAAGGCCTGTCTTCACTAGCACCACAAATGAATCTTATACATCCATCACCAGCTGGTTCTTTGCAGGTGTGAGATAGGCCCAACTTTAACCACTTATATATATACTTCCTTACTCAATCCCCTTTAATCTACTGTTTTAATTATTTAAAGCAGTTGGCAAGGACTAAGATAAAAATCAATGGAGCCAAAAAGTGTACAGATGACCCTTGAACAAGACAAGTTTCAACTGCACAGGTCCACTTTATATGTAGATTTTTAAATGTACGCCTGCTACAGTAATACACAATCCACAGCTGATTGAATCAGAAATGCCCCGTGGATAGGTAGGAACCACATACAGAGAGCTGAGTACAGATTACATTAGGATTTTCCACGACACAAAGGGCTGGCACCTTTAACTTCCATGTTGCTCAAGGGTCAGCTATAGGTCATAAATGATGAAGGAAAAGGTATCTGCAAAACATCTTGAGCAAGGAACAATTATAAAGGTTTGCAGAAGTAACAGAAAACATACATTAGTGTCTTCCTATTTAAATCCCACCAAAATGGCAACACGCACACACACGCACATGCACGTAAACACACACCAGTTAGCTGGGCCGAAAACAAAAGGGGCCCCCCAAAAAACCAAAACCAAAGAAAAATTTCGAAAAGCAAAATATACAGTAAAAAAATATTAACAGAGCTAAGAGGGCTTACAACTCCAGAAAAGCACAGAAGGAAACACCCTCCAAAAAGCCTTTTTTTTTTTTTTTTTTTTTCAGCACAATCATAGTATAACCCTGAGATGATAAGCTGAAGGTATTAAGAAATGTGAATTTACAGTAGCAGCCAGGAAATTAAATAAGGTGACAAAAGAGCTGAACCCAATCTTGGAACACTGGAGGTCCCATTTTTACCTCGACCTGACAAGAGTAATTTCCAGTTGGAAACAGAAATCAAAAAGCACCTCAGGGGGCTTCCCTGGTGGCGCAGTGGTTGAGAGTCCGCCTGCCGGTGCAGGGGACATGGGTTCGTGCCCCGGTCCGGGAAGATCCCACATGCCGCGGAGCAGCTGGGCCCGTGAGCCATGGCCACTGAGCCTGCGCTCTGCAACGGGAGAGGCCACAGCAGTGAGAGGCCCGCATATGGCAAAAAAAAAAAAAAAAAAAAAGCACCTCAGGTAACCCTTTGGCAACAGGATAGGTAGCTCAAACATCCAGAAGGCAAACTCCCCAAACAGAGCTATTTACAAACAGCTTAAGAATTAATTCTTCAGCTGAGAAATGCCTTCAAAGTGTGAAGTGAAAATAATGAAATAAGGATCTCATTAGAAACATACTGATGAAATTTCTGAACTAAGAATATCCAAAAAATCTCAAGCTTGCATGGAGGAACCTACCAAAAAAGAAACAAGAACCATATCAACTTCAGATTTCTTTACACACCAAAAAACAATATTCTGAATTTTCTGTTAGCTAAGTGACTTGAAAAATAGAATTCTAATCTTCAAGAATGAGGAGGAAAATATTTTCAGAAATCACAGAGAAAGCTTCCAAATTACAAGCCATTTTGCACAAATTATTCAAAGATGCATTCCACTAAAATATTTAATTCACAAGAAAATTCAATCAGCATAAATTATTACAAATAGAAAACAAAAAAGTTATCGTAAGTAAGACCAACAGACAGGTTCAAACAAAAAAGTTATCATAAGTAAGACCAATAGAGAGGTTCAAAAATAATACATGAAACCACAACAGATGCAACACAACCAAAGACAGAAAAAATCTAAAACTAATGGAAAAATACACTAATCAAGATCTAAAAGCATTTAAACAGGATATGGATTTATATGGGATACTAATATAAAAAGGATATTGATGTACTTCTCTTTAATCTTACATAAGATATAAAATTCATGAACATCTGTAAAACTAGCAGTTTAATATCAAAACAAACCAAAACAAAAATGATTTTTTAAAAAAAGAACATCGAAAACTTCATCATCACAGCAGTAGACTTGAATATACCTCTTTCAAAAACTGACAGATGAAGCTGAGATGAAAAAAGGTAAGTACAGGAAATACATATAGAAATATAAGGAAATACATAGAGATAAAATATTTAAGGATAAAAAAAATCAAAATTGGCCTTTCTCATAATTATGATGAAAAGTAAAGAGAAAAGAGTTTAGCAAGACAAGATGATATGAGATTAAAAACTACAAAATAATTCCCCAAATCCACCACAAAACAAAATAATTTTAAAAACTGAAATACCTAACAAAGTTGTGTAAGAGAAATTTTCTTTACAGAGAAAATTATAAAACTTTAATGAAAGAAAATTGTAGATGAGCAAACAAAGCAATGGGAAAGAATAGAGGCCGTGTATGATATGAATGTTAGCACTGCAGATGACTGGAAGAAGGAGAGACCATTCCATAAATTCTGCTGGGAAAGTTGGTTACCCTAATGGAGAGTAGAAAGAAATGGAATCCTTAAGTCACAGCATACAAGAAAAAGCAAACAAATCAATTCCAGATGTATTAAAATTTTTATGTGTGAAAAGAAAACTTTAAAACTTTTAGAACATATGGGAGACTATTTTTATGACAATGGCATAGGAAATGATTTGTTAAACAAGATATAAAAGCATTAACTACAAAAGAATGATAAATGTAGTTAAATTAAAATTAATAATTTTTGTTCAAAGGACACAATGAAGGGAGTAAAAAGACACACCATAAATGAGATTTTATGCATTTTATGAACATACTTCAACATGTACCTGAAAAAATATTAGTGTGTGTAAAGACTACCTATGAGAAAAAGACAACCCAAGAAAAAAAAGCAAAAGACATGAAAAGGAATTTCAGAAAGGAGGCAACATGAATGATGACTAGACATATAAACTTTTTTAGTAACCAGGGAAATGCAAATTAAGACTATACTGAGACACTGTTTTATATCTAATTAAACGGGCAAAAATTAAGAAATCTGACAATAATTTGTGTTATACACTGCTGAGAGGAAAATAAGTTTTAACAACCATCTTCAAAAATAATTCAGCAATAAAGTGAAAAGTTAAATATGTGTACAAACTGATGTTCATCACTATATCACTCTTGTGAATGTAACCTGGAGAAATCTGTGCTCATATGCATCAGAAGGCCTCTATAAGAAATTCACAGGAGCACTGTTCAAAAGAGGAAAGAAATGGAAATACTCCAAATGTCCATTAGGAGAATAAGAGACATTTCACACAGTGATAATACAGAGTAATGAATGAATGAACTACAGCTAGATTTGACAACAAGGGTTATTCTAAGAAACATATCCATAATGATAATATCAAGTCACCCAAGAATACATTCAGTATAAAATAACTCTTACAAACTTCAAGAGCAAGCAAAATTAAACAAGTACATGTTTAGAGATGAATATATGGTAAAATGGTGTTTTGTTTTAGTTAGGGAATAATAAGCCAAAATTCAACAAAGTGGTTACCTGGGGCAGGAAAGAAACAGGAAGAAAAGTTTGGAGAATAATAAAACCAGGTGCTAAGAATTCATGGGTGTTGAATCTTTGCAGGCAAAGTTTCAAAAGAGGAGAATAATCAAGAGATTTGAGTCTGGCACTAAAACTGCTTTTCTTATATAAATGATGCCTGATTTTGAAAGTGAAAAAGGTTAAAAGGTTGAGCAATGTTTTCATCACTGTCACAGAGGTAGAAGGAAAAAAAAGTGGAATTCTGAGTTCAATAAAGAGTAGAGTCCTTGTTAAACACCCTAGACTTGTGGGGGGATCCCAAATAAAAACATCCTAGACATAAAAGTGACCAGAAAAAGAATGAGCCTGTCAAAAACTGAAGGCTAGCTTCCAATCACTGCAGTCTTGACTGAATGAATGTGATCTGACAGTAGCTCAACTGCCTGTCAGAAGCAAAAATAAATGCTGTTTGGAAGAATTATAAAATCACCCAGAGCCTCAAATTATCTCTACAATTTTTTGTTCACAAAGTCTACAGCTCAATCAAAAATAACATGTGTGCAAGATAAGACTTGACCAAAAATCAAGCGAAAAACAGACAAGAGAAAAAGAGCCCCTGGAGATCCAGATATTGAGGCTAACACACATAAACTTTAACATAATTAAAGATGTTCAAGGATTAAATGATAAGAAAAAGAATTTCGGCAGGGAACTAAAAACTATATTTAAAAACTAAAGGAAATTACAGAATAAAAATATATTAAAACTGCAATTAAGAATTCATATTTATAGGTTTAACGTAAGATTAGACAAATCTGGAGAGAATGAGTAAATTCAAAGATGGGTCAGAAGAAAACAAAACTGAAGCATGAGCAGGCTGAAACAGGTATACCTCTGAGATACTGCAGGTATGGTTCCAAACAACCACAAGAAAGCAAATATTGCAATGAAATGAGTTACACAATTTTTTTGGTTTACCAGTGCTTAGAAAAGTTATGTTTACACTATAACATGGTCTATCAAATGTGCAATAGCATCATGTCTAAAAAAACAATGAACATACCTTACAAAATACAAAACAATACAAAAATATAAAAAGAAAAGGCTATTACAATAGCACCTATTAATAGTAATGACTATTTGGGTCTTTTGCCCATTTAAAAAAATTGGGTTGTCTTTTTGTTGAGTTGTAATCGTTCTTTTATAGAGTCCAGATAAAAGTCTCTTATCAGATATATGATTTGCAAATATTTTCTCCCATTCTGTAGGTTCACTTTTCACTTTTTTTTTCAAATTGATAATTCTTTTTTTAAAAAAGGAGACATAGGGCTTCCCTGGTAGCGCAGTGGTTGAGAGTCCACCTGCCGATGCAGGGGACACGGGTTCGTGCCCCGGTCTGGGAATATCCCACATGCCACGGAGCGGCTGGGCCCGTGAGCCATGGCCGCTGAGCCTGCGCATCCCAGAGCCTGTGCTCCGCAACAGGAGAGGCCACAACAGTGAGAGGCCCGCATAACCCACCCCCTGCCAAAAAAAAAAGGAGACATAATTGGCATGTAACATATTAGTTCCAGATGTACAATGATTCAATATTTCCATATACTATGAAATGATCACCATAATAAGTCTAGTCTTCACCCATCACCACACAGTTACAATTTCTTTTTCCTGTGATGAGAACTTTTCAAATATACTCTCTCAGCAGAAACTTTCAAATATACCATACAGTATTAATAACTATAGTCACCATGCTGTACATTACATTCCTTGACTTATTTATTTTCTAACTGTACCTTTAGAAGACTCCCTTTACCCATTTTGCACATCAGCCATCCCCTGCCCCTGACAACCACCAATCTGTTCTGTGTATCTATGAGTTTGGGGGGTTTTGTTATTGTTGTTGTTATTTGGTGTTTTTCAGATTTGATTCCGTGTGTAAGAAAGATCACACAGTATTTATCTTTCTCTATTTCACTTAGCATAATGCCCTCAAGGTCCATCAGTGTTGTCACAAATGGCAAGATTTTTTCTTCTTTTTTATGGCTGAATAATATTACATTGTATATATACACCACTTTTTCTTTATCCATTCATCCAATAGATGGACATTTAGGTTGCTTCTATGTCTTGGCTATTGTAAATAATGATACAATGAACATGGGGGTGCAGGTATCTATTTGAGTTAGTAGTCACATTTCCTTCAGATAAATACTCAGAAGTGAAATTACTGGATCACATGGTACTTCTATTTATAACTTTTTTTTCCTATTTTTAATTTTTGGAAGATCCTCCATACTGTTTTTCATGGTGGCTACATCAATTTACATTCCCACCACCAACAATTTATATTCCCACATCCTCACCAACACTTGTTATTTGTCTTTTTTATATTAGCCAATCTAACAGGAGTGAGGTCCTATCTTATTGTGGTTTTGATTTGCATTTCCCTGATGATTACTGATGTTGCACACCTTTTATATAATTGTTGATGATTTGTTTATCTTCTTTGGAAAAATGTCTCCGCCTATTTTTTTTGTTTTTGTTTTTTTTTTGCGGTTCGCGGGCCTCTCACCACCATGGCCTCTCCCGCTGTGGAGCACAGGCTCCAGACGCGCAGGTCCAGCGGCCACGGCCCACGGGCCCAGCCGCTCCGTGGCACGTGGGATCCTCCCGGACCGGGGCACAAACCCGTGTCCCCTGCATCGGCAGGCGGACTACCAACCACTGCACCACCAGGGAAGCCCTCTCTGCCTATTTTTAAATCAAATTGTTTTTTTGCTATTGAGTTATATGTGTCATTTATATAATACGGATATTAACCCCTTATCAGATACATGATTTGCAAATATTTTCTCTCAGTAGGTTCCCTCTTCATTTTGTTGATGGTTTCACTTTCTTGATAATGCCCTTTGATGCACAAGAGTTTTACATTTTGATGAAGTGCAATTTATCTGTTTTTGGTTTTTATTTTTTTAGTGTTTGTGCTTTTGATTTCTCATGTAGGGATACACTGCCAAATCCAATATTAGGAAATTCTCCAGGATGTTACTGTTACTTTTGTTCTAAATCATATGTATATAATCGATTATGTTTCATACTTTCTTAATTATTATAACAAGGTGTGATATCTAGTAGCTTAAGTCCTCCAAATGTCTTTTTGTTTTGTTTTGTTTTCCAAATGTCTTTAATGTTGACTTCTGCTGCTGCTGTTCCTCCTCCTACTACAACTACTTCATCATCATCATCATCTTCTTCTTCTTCTTCAAGATGATTTTGGCTATGCCTTTTGCATTTCTATTGAAATCTTACAATCAGCTTGTCTCTTCTCCCTATACCACTCTACGCCAACATATACACACATCTGGCTAGAATTTTGATACATATTGTATTGAACTGTAAATCTGCAGATAATTGTCATCATTATAGTATCACCATCCCATTCCATGGTATTATAATACTGACCTTTTCATTTCATGAAGACAGTATATACCTTAGGTGGCCTTTAACTTCACTGAGGAATGTTTCTTAAACATCTGTGTAGAGGTATTGCTTACCTTTCTTACGTATATTCCTAGGCATTTAACTGTTTTTGATGTTACTGTAAATGTAATTTTTAATAATTATTTTCTAACTGTTTATTATTGGCATAGAAATATAAAGTTACTTCTTTTTTATACTGACTTTGAATCCAGGGACTTTGTTAAAGACAATTTTTAATTCTATTAACTTTTGCATTCTTTTAGGTTTTCTCCGTTCATAGTAATAACAGCTTTTTTTTTTTCTTCATTCTTTATGGATTTTATTTCTCTTTCTTCCTCCTAGAATGGCCAGAACCTTCAAAACAACACAAGTGGTGATAGTGGATATTTTTATCCCATTCCCAATCTCAGGGGGAAAAGACAGAGTAACAGTAACTAATAGAATACTTGAAGACTTCTAAATGTCATATATAGAACTGTACACAACCCAGTTCTGACAAACTTTCTGTCAACTTTGTATTTAATTAGCATATTCTGCTTACATGTTATGTAAATAGTGATTAGGATTAATTGCCACCTGAGGAACTTCCCTGGTGATCCAGTGGTTAAGAATACACCTGCCAATGCAGGGACATGGGTTCAAGCCCTAGTCCAGGATGATCCCACATGCTGCAGAGCAACTAAGCCCGTGTGCCACAACTACTAAGCCTGTGCTCTAGAGCCCGCAAGCCACAACTACTGAGCCCGCGTGCCGGAACTACGGAAGCCCACATGCCTAGAGCCCGTGCTCCGCAACAAGAGAAGCCACCACAATGAGAAGCCCGCGCACCGCAACGAAGAGTGCCCCTGCTCGCCACAACTAGAGAAAGCCCGCACACAGCAACAGACCCAAGGCAGCCAAATATAGTTTTTTTTAAAAACTAGCCAAAAAATAAAATAAAATAAAAATTTGCCACCTGAAGTTTTTTCAGTTTGTTCTATCAGTTCTGTGTTCATTTTCATCTTCTTCTTGCCTTATTTTTGGTTAAATATTTTTATTCCATTCTCCTCTTTACTGGCTTATTCGTTTTATATTTTCCTATTCTTTTAGTAGTTGTCCTAGAGAGTAGTGGCCTTAACTTACTGAAGGCCAATTTCAATAATTCTGTCTTAAACTTTCAGAACAGTAGTAGGTTCAGTATTCTAAGAAAACTTAAAATACATCAACTCCCTTTATACTCTGATGCTTACTGTGCTCTTGTTCACACAGGACCATTACTCTTCTAATTTTATGCAGTTAATATTTAATTAGACTTACCAACATATTTTCCTCTTTCTCTTGTTTTTCACTCTGTTTTGTCTCTGTGATAATTTGCTTTCTACCCAAAGAATTAAAGTAGAAATTCTTTTAGCTGGGATAACTGCTAATGAACTCTTCCAGTTTTTGTTTGTCTGAAAATGTCTTTATTTTGCCTTTCCCTTTTTTTTTTTTTTTTTTTTTTTTTGCGGTACGCGGGCCTGTCACCACTGTGGCCTCTCCCGTTGTGGAGCACAGGCTCTAGACACGCAGGCTCAGCGGCCATGGGTCACGGGCCCAGCCGCTCCGCGGCATGTGGGATCCTCCCGGATCGGGGCACGAACCCGTGTCCCCTGCATCAGCAGGTGGACTCTCAACCACTGCACCACCAGGGAAGCCCTTGCCTTCCCTTTTTAAAGGATATTTTCTCCAGGTTTAGAATTCTAGATTGGTACATTTCTTCCACTCGATAATTTCAAGATATTATTCCATTTTCTTATCTTTTCTTTTGAAGTCAAGTGACAGTCTTGTCCCTTTGAAGGTTTTCTGTCTTTTTGCTGTAAATGCTTTTAATCTTTTCTATTTTGATTGGTTCCAGTTTTACTATGATGTATCTGGGTGTGCTTTGTGTTATATTTATCCTATTTGGGGCTTCTACCTGATCTTGAATGTATAGCTTTGACGTCTTTCATAAATTTTGAAAAATTTTCTGGCATTATCACTTCAAATACTATTTCTGTTTCATATTCTCTTTCCTCTCTTGCTGTAGTTCTAATTACACTCCAAATATACAGTATTTTTTTTTTTACTGTGACCCAGCTGTCTGACATACTTTTTGTATACAGACAAAAATTGTTTCATTATGCTTCACAGATACTGCATTTTTTACAAATTGAAGTTTTGTGTCAAGCAAGTCCATCAGTGCTATTTTTCCAACAGCATTTGCTCACTTCATGTTTCTGTGTCACATTTTCATAATTCTTGCAATATTCCAAATGATTTCATTATTATTACATTTGTTATGGTGATAAGTGATCAGCGATCTTTTTTTTTTTTGCGGTACGTGGGCCTCTCACTGTTGTGGCCTCTCCCGTTGCGGAGCACAGGCTCCGGACGCGCAGGCTCAGCGGCCATGGCTCACGGGCCCAGCTGCTCCGCGGCATGTGGGATCCTCCCGGACCGGGGCACGAACCCGTGTCCCCTGCATCGGCAGGCGGACTCTCAACCAATGTGCCACCAGGGAAGCCCGATCAGCGATCTTTAATGATACTATTGTAATTGTTCTGAGGTGCCATGAACCACTCCCACATATCATAGTGAACTTAATTAATAAATGTGTGTGTTCTGACTGCTCTACAGACTGGCCACTCCCCCATCTCTCTCCCTCTCCCTCAGGCCGCCCTATTCCCTGAGACACAACAATGCTGAAATTAGGCCAATTAATAACCTTACAATGGCCTCTATAAAGTGTTCAAGTGAAAGGAAGCATTGCACATCTCTCACTTTAAATCAAAAGCTAAAAATGATCAAGCTTAGTGACGAAGGCATGTCAAAAGCTGCAATCAGCTGAAAGTTACACCACTTGTGCCAGTTAGCCAAGTTGTGAATACAAAGGGAAAGTTCCTGAAGGAAATTAAAAGGGCTACTCCAGTGAACACGTAATGATAAGAAAGCAAAACACCCTTATTGCTGATATGGAGAAAGTTTTAGTGGACTGGAGAGGAGATCAAACCAGCCCAACATTCCCTTAAGGCAAAGCCTAACCCAGAGCAAGGCCCTAACTCTCTTCAATTCTGTGAAGGCCTGGCGAGGTGAGGAGGCTGCAGAGGAAAAATCTGAGGCTAGCAGAGGTTGGTTCATAATATTTAAGGAAAGAAGCCATCTCTATGACATAGAAGTACAAGGTGAAGCAGCAAGTACTGATGCAGAAGCTGCAGCAAGTTATCCAGAACATCTAGCTAAGATCATTAATTAAGGTAGCTATGCTAAACAACAGATTTTCAATGCAGAAAACAATCTTCTATTGGAAGAAGATGCCGTCTAGAACTTTCATAGCCAGAGAGAAGTGAATGCTTGGCTTCAAAGCTTCAAAAGGACAGGCCTACTCTCTTGTTAGGGGGCTAATGCAGCTGGTGACTTCAAACTGAAGCCAAAGCTCATTTACCATTCTGAAAATCCTAGTTTTAATGTTTTCTTTTCACACATATGTGTATATATCTAAAAACACAAAGACGTGCATAAAACTCCACGTAACTGTAAGGGGTCAATTCTCTAAGACCCAACATGTCATGCCCTACCCCAAATACTCACATACTGGAGACAGAGAAAATCACTATTTCTTTCCCAATGTTTTCTCCCAAGGCTCTTTTAATTCTCTCTTGTATGCATGAAATGCAACAACTACTATCATAACAACCATATTATAAACTAACCTGTCAGTCTTCACATTTTTTAAAAAAGATGTCATTATAAAAATTAAACCCCTATAAAGTTAAAATAGACAGAATCAGGTAATATTCTGTATTTATGAAGGAAAGTATTCCAGGTCATAGTCCTATGCTCAACTAAAGAGATGTTTCAATGTTGTTTCACTTACAATGGAGGTACAGCATGTTAAAAAGATAGGAAAACCGAAAATAAGTCAGCCAAATTGAAGTGTTATTTACATCATTTCACTTCTCTCTTTGATGCATAAAATTTTAGAAGATAGCATTATGAAGAACACACAACTAAAAAATAAAAATTACCCGATCATTCATGAGAAGATCTTTCACAATGAAAGTAGCTACCAAAGACTTCAAAGGAGCAGCAAACTGATCCGGTGCAAGGAGAGCAATATGACCAATAGTAACCAGCGGTGTTATGAGATGTTCCAGGTTGCTTGGATCCAGGCTCTTATGCAGAGGCTGAAAATGAGGAAAGGAAAATGATCAACTCCATAAACATGCAAATAAGCTGTTCACATATTTCACCTTCAAATTTTAAAAACTACAAAAGTTCCAATACATGGTTTAAGTAGTAGCTCAAGCTTACATTTAAACTTTTATAGGTTATTTATGTAGAAGGCATCATATTTAAATATTTTCAGTTTTGCCCAAGTTATATTTTAGAGGTTACGTAAAGAACATTTCAGCATGAAGAATCATATTATGTATCATATATTTTATGACCACATATATAAAAGTATGTTAGAGACTGCTAAGGCTCACCAATATCCACTTCCATTCAAGGATGCCTATATGTGCAGTTAGGTGAGGATGTGAATAAGTTCTGGTTACCAGAATGGGAATGAAAGTGAGGTATGCCATGCCTGTACTGAGGCAGATATGAGCAATGTTTCTTCTCCACATTCTCTCTCTTTACTCACTGGCTGTCTTAATACCAAGGATCCAGTGGGACTCAAAGAGAAGCCACTAGTCAAAAAGGGTCTGTGTGCCTAAGCCACTGATTAGAATACAATCAAAGCACCCAATTAGACTTTTTTCAGGACCAAGAAATAAGTTTTATTATGTATAGTCACATGGATTTTTGTGGATTTTTATAGCATCAAATATTAAGTACCATAACTAATAAAATTATTTTTATTATTCTAATAGGAAACCCAGCCATTAATATTCATTTTGCCATGACAAAAGAATGAGGCTCCTCATATACTCACATAAATTGATACCTAAAATATATTGTTAAATTTTTTAAATAGGAATATCAAAAGAGTGACTACAGTATACTATCATTGGCATAAGGAGAGGGGGAAGGGACAAAATATGTGTGTATTTTGTGTATTTACATTACTTGCATATGAATAAAATCTCTCCAGAAAAGTACATTAGAAACTGATAACATTGGCTGCCTCTAAGAAACTGGGTGGCTGGAGATATGGGGGTGAAGCAAAAGAGAAAACTCTTTACTCTTTAGTATTTATTACTGGATATTTGTTTTGTATCTCTTGATTTTGAAGCAAGTGAATATATTATCTATTAAAAATTTTAATGACACATTTTAATGCAGAATTGATGCTCTATCCTCCTACACTGAACACCAAGAATTCTAGGCTTGAAAAACAACACAAAACTGTTCTTCCCAACACACTGGGGCAATGTGAGAGGCTTAGTTTAGTCAAAAGTATACTGAAATGAGTTTACTTCTTGCTATTCTTGATGACCTCCCTCAGTACCTCCATTGCACATCTAAGTGATAACTTGTTGTTTACATTATAAACAAATACCTGATAGTGTACTTTTTTCAATTCATTTATTACAATGTGTGACAATTTTCCACAGTAAGATAATAAAATCATTTCTGAAAAAGCAAAATAAATGGCCAGCCCCTCGATTAATAGCAACCTCATAAAGGCCATATGTTTCTATGAGACCTTTTCTCAGAAAGCCAGCCAATCCTGTATGTCATAGTAGAAGGATTACCAGTTAGGTTCTCATAAAGATAAGTAAAAGATATCAAAAATGAAAATAGAAGTACCCTAAAAATTCAAGTTATTATCAGCATTATCCTCCTCATCATCATTGGAAGGAACAAAAAGGAGACTATTCAAGAAAAACAAAAGCTTTCTAGAAATCAACATGAGTTCATTGAAGTCATCCTCTTATTAAAAAAAAAACTATAGAAAGTATTTCCACCCCCAAATTTAAAATATATTACTATTTGCTATCTATAGCAAAGATGCTGTTTAATAAAGAAAACTTTTTCCCCCTTTAGGTCTTTAACGTAATATATGAAAATATGACAAAATTAGCATAAATATTTCTAAAACAGAGATAACAAGTCTAAGTATTTATGGTGGGTTAGTTTCAGCATAATTTCCAAATTGTTTTGACTTCATTCAAAGCTCCTAAACTAAAATTATAAGTTAGGATTTTATAGATTTTCTGCTTAGCTTCTATTTGCAGGAAGAATGCTAAAGACAGCCCCTGATTATAATAGCTTGTAATGAAATTGCAATGCCTAGAAAGGGTAATAGTAATTCCAAGTACAGAAAAAATAATATAAAATACATATTGAAAAGATGGTCAGTAGACATTTGGTCCTATCCAATACATCCATAAGACACTTGGTCTACACACAAAGGTCCTCGATATTTGTTCATATTTGGTCCTGTCCAAAACCATTTGGCATGGACCAAATATGCCCACAGACATTCTGGAGAGCACCAAAATATCAAGGACCTTTTGGTGTGGACCAAATGCTCTGCAAGGGAAAAGGCACATTTTAACCTGACATAAAATTATGTCAGTCACTGAAGTACAAACTTATACTTATTTACCTTACATTACAAATTAGTATGGATTTATAGAACCCCACACTTCAGTAGTATCTCATATATAGAAATCTAACTTTCAAATCTGTAAACTGATAATCATCTACTACCTACTATCAATAAGTAGGATTTTATATGTAATTACTTACTAATGAAAAATAGTTTCCTAATACTAAATGTATAAAGTAATGTCAAAAAATATTATACAACTGTTTGATTTCTGAATCTGAGTTAGCATTAAACACCTGAATAATCAGATATTTTCTGATTTTAATCACCCATCAATATTGATTATACTAATTCAAATTCTGAAAATAAACTATAAAATGATACATCTCCAAATGTGAACATCCTATAAAATCATTCATATTTGTTTTTTAACTATAACATGAAACAAACAAAAAACTTTTCTCTTTACCTCAAATATCTGTGCAAACTGTGTCTCTTTACTAGAAAATATTGCGTGGATACAATGAATAGCATATTTGGCTTGACGGGGGGGTCCTTTCTTAGATTTGTGATGTAAAACAGGAAGCAAAGCTCTAAAAAAAAAATTAAAGAAAAACAATTAACCAGAAAAAACAACATGACTTCCACTAGGATAGCTTGTATTTTTAAAGTAAGGTTTTGTAAGAACAAAAAAAGTCATAACATCTACTCAGACATTTCAATCTATAATTTCGCTTTATAAATATCTATATTAAAAATATAATCCAAATAAAGTATTTTTTCCTTTTTACTTAATAATTATAAAAACAAACAAGGATGGTGACCCATTTCTTCTTTTTAACGTCATTCCTTTAGCCTTTTCTATTTCATTCTCACTGGTACCACTTCAGCTAAGCTTCTGCCACCTTACACCTTCTTTCTCCAGGCTCTTCCTCTTCCAATTCACTTTTTACTTTGTGCCAAAAACAACCTACATGAACAGAAATTTGATCATTTAACCAATACAAATTGAGCACTTATTATAGTGCCAGGCACTATTAAAAGTCCCAAATCCTTGCCTTCATGCTACCAGCATATTAGGGATAAAACACATGATTATACGTAAATTAGCAAAACATATGTTATGTCAAATTGTGGTAACTCCTGTAAAGGGAAAATAAGAAGCAGAAGAAGAAAAAGAAGACAGGAATAGGGAATGGGGCTAAGTGTGTGACAGTGTTACAATTTTAAATAGAGTGCTTATAGATGTGCTTATAAAGTAACATTGGAGTAGAGTTCTGAAAGAGGTAGGGAATGGGTCATATAGCTACCTGGAAGAACATTTATGTATCATATCATTCCACTATATAAAAACTTAAAATCCTGAATAAAGCAGAATCTCTTAGCTCAACTATTATGAATACATCTCACAGTGAAAGCAACTTCTGAATCCTCCCCCTTCCCCAATAACAACCCAGTGCTCCAGTAGAAAAAAAAAATTAGAGATAAAATAATTCATTATAATAATATCAGAGTCTCAGAAAAGATACCAACAGCAAAATATAATAAAAATAAATAAATGACAAACTGAAGGGAAACTTTGCATTTCATGTTACAGAGAAAGGGTTAATATCCCTAAAATGTAAACACCTACAAATAGAGAATGAAAAGACCAACAATATCACAGAAAAATGGGTTGGATTTAAAAGAGTAGAAAGCTCTTCAAAAGAAGATAAACAAATTACCCAGTTATGTGTGAACAGATGTTTACCTTCACTCCTTTAAAAACATGTATAAATACAAATTAAAACTATACTCAGAGGACTTCTGCTTCAGATTAGGACAGTATATCTGAGACTGGGTTTACTCTTTTACCTTAAACAAGTAGAAAACAAGATAATATGTTAATGGTTTCAGACACTGGACAATAGCAAGTGCAGTGCGAAAATCCATAAAAGATGGGAAACAAACTAGAAGAGCCCTACATCTGCCCCCCATTATTGCAAGGAGGTAGTTTCCAGACTGCAGTACAAGGAGAAGTAGAGACCCAAATAGAGCCTGGTGGTTGCATGCAGTTGAGGGAGACAGGAATGAGAATTCAGGGAGGCCAAGGGAGCTATACTTTCTACAGCAAAGCACCACAGAGGAGGGAGCTACAAAGAGAGAAAGAGAGCTTGAGTTCTGTAGACCTGAAGAGGGGTATCCCTGAGTCTTTGGCTGAATAATGATCAGCGTCATGCAAGAGCAAAAACTACCTAAGACCAGGAAAAGAATGTTAGAAAGAAGTAGGCCAAAAAACTCCCTACCACACACAGGGCTGGTAGCAATTCATGTTTCCACCAGCCACAGCAGAAAGACCTTCAGATATATAATCAGGACAAAATTAATCAATAGACACAGTCCCCGAAATGGCACAGGTGACAGAATTAGCAAAGACATAAAAACAGTTGTTATAAATATGCTCCATATGCTCATGAAGGTAAGAAGAAAACATGAACATGATGAGGACAGAAGTGAAATATATATATATTAAAAAGACCCAAATGGAACTACTAAATATGAAAACTATAATACCTCAAATTAAAAATATATACATAGAATAAAAGCAGATTATATATATTATAGAAGAAAAGATCAGTGAACTTGAAGACATAGCAATAGAAACTATGCAAAATAAAACAAAGGGGGGGGGACAGGAAAAAAATAAGAATGGCACATCAGTGATCTCTAAGACAATATTAAGTAGTCAAAAATACATGCAGTTGGAGTCCCAGAAACCAAGGGGGCAAGAAGGGGAGAACATTAAAAAAAGAAAGAATTACCAAAACAACTTCAAATATGATGAAAATAAACCCACAGTCCCAAGAATCTCAATAAACCTCAAGCAGAAGAAACATTAAGTACACCACTCCAAGGCACATCAGTATCAATTTGGTGAAAACAGCGATAAAAAAAAAAAAATCTCAAAACCAGTCAGAGAAGACATATTATGTATAGAGGAACAAAGAATGAAAGATCACTTTTCATCAGAAACTATGCAGTCCAGAAAATAAGAGAGTGACATCTTTCAGGTACTGAAAACCAAAAGAACTCTCAACCTAGAATTCTTATTCCAAGCAAAAATACTTTAAGAATGAAGATAAAATAAAGACTTTTTCAGACAAAGAAAAGCTAAGATAATTAATTATAAGCAGAATTATACTCTAATAAACATTAAAGTTATTCAGGAACAAAAATGATACCAGCTGAAAATATGGATAGATATCCAAAACATGAAGAATGGTAGGTAAAAAAGGTAAATATATGTGTACAAATCAAAGAAATATGCTATTGTTAACCTGAGATATATCAAAGTGTTTAGGGCAAAAATATCAGTAACATATTGTAGCATTTATAACACACATAGAAACAAAATGTATGACAACAAAAGCACAAAAGCCTGGAGGGGGAAGGCATGGAAGTATACTGCTGCAAGATTTTTACAATATACATTAAGGGGTATAATTTTATTTGAACACAGATAAGCCAATAAAATAAAATCATTAAAAATAGTCAACCTCAAAGAGGGCAGAAACAGAAAGAAATGGGAACATATATTAAGATGGCAGCTTTAAACCCAACTGTATCAACAGTTACATTAAATGGTAAATGGTATAAACATTCCAATTGAAAGAAAGAGTGTGTCAAATTGGATTAAAACAACCAAAATCAAAACAAACCAACAAAAACAAAACAAAGACCCAACTCAAACTATAGGATATTTACAAGGTATTTATTTTAAATATTAAGCCCCAGGAACATTTACAGGGAAGGAAGGAAGGGAGGGAGGGAACGAGGGAGGAACAGAAGAATGAAAGGATGAGAGAACTGGGACTTCCCTGGTGGCACAGTGGTTAAGAATCCGCCTGCCAATGCAGGGGACACGGGTTCGAGCCCTGGTCCAGGAAGATCCCACGTGCTGCAGAGCAACTAAGCCCGTGTGTCACAAATACTGAGCCTGCGCTCCAGAGCCCGCAAGCCACAACTACTGAGCCCGCACGCCACAACTACTGAAGCCTGCGTGCCTAGAGCCCGTGCTCCACAACAAGAGAAGCCACCGCAGTGAGAAGCCCACGCACCGCAACAAAGAGTAGCCCCCACTCACCACAACTAGAGAAAGCCTGCGTGCAGCAACGAGGGCCCAACACAGCCATAAATAAATAAATAAATAAAATTTTAATGTTAATAAAAAAAAAGAATGAGAGAATAAAAGACTGAAAGAAAGAGATATGCCTTGCAAACACGAATACAAATGAAAGTAGATCTGCTCTCAAAGACAGAAGAACAAGGAAGCTAACCAGGGACAAGGAGAAACATTTCATTAACAACATAGTCTGCTGACAAGGCTATGGGGAACCAAGTACATTCGTACACTGCTGGAGAGAATGCAAAATGGTATAACTACTACAGAGGGAACTGTAACAATATCTAGTAAAATTATGTATGCATTTATTCTATGATATATCCACAAAATAAATATTTCAATGTGGAATAACTGCTAGTATATGTAAAGAAAAAAAAAGCAAGGTGGAGAAAGGCATGTATAGTGTACTTTTTATCATTCTTCTATCAAAGAGGTCATGTGAACACACAAACATATACACATACGCACTGAAACATATCTAGACCGACATGCATAAAAAGACTTCTTTTAAGTTTATCTATAGGTAAGAAGGAATAGGGTAGAGTGTTGACGAGTACAAGCTAGACTTCTTAGAATATATCTTGCTTTTTCAGCTTGTCTTTAAAACCTGTGAATATTTCATATAATTAAGAAATAAAAATTTTTTAAAGTAACCTCAAAAAATAAAAAGAAACAAATGAACGAAAGTGTGCATCCATTTGGTGGCATAACCACAAAAAGAATCATTCCAAGTAACTTTAAAACACAAGAATTTGACTGTAAATCCCTAGTGTGATGAACCCTAAATACATAAGAGAACTACATAAGGCAAACAAACAGCTGTTTTTAGGAATCACACTGGTGGTGCTACTACTATTCTGAGACTGTTCTGTATTTATTATGGGATAATTCAAATGAGTTATTATGTAATATCATAGTTTTATCATCCTGTATTAGCTCGGCATAGGGGAAAAGATAAAAATGTAAAATTGAAGAGGCTCAATAAAAACCCAATTTGAACTGGAATAATCAATATAAACATACAATGCATTTTATCTTCCAAAAAACCTTTTTTTTTTTAAGCTGTATGCACAGAATTGTCCTAGAAAAGTGACCCACACATTAGCAATTAGTACACACAAGATTGACATTCTGATTTCTTAATACTATTCCCATTAAAAGGAACCAGGGCTCCTCAGAGAAATGGCTGAATCCAGGTCTGGGGCAGGACATGTACAAGATGGGTCTGGAATATTTTGTCATACCAGGTTGCAAAGACATTACAAAGGTTAGTGGAGTTATTCAAAAGGATTCAGAAGTCAATCTGAATAGCCTATAGATGGGACAATGTGAGCATCGAGTGACCACTGTAATTGACTGAAACACAAATATGAGTAAATCCATCAGTTTATAATGATATTTTTAAAAGACGACAACAGAGGATACTAGTAAACTCCTCACTCTTTATTTTGAACTCTGTTCAATACATAAAAGAATCACCCACTACTTACAGATATGGAAAACAAACTTATGGTTACCAAAGGGGAAGTGTAGCGGGGAGGGATAAATTAGGCGCTTAGGATGAACATATACACACTACTACATATGTGTAAGACAGATAACCAACAAGGACCTACTGTAGAGCACAGGGAATTCTACTCAATATTCTGTGATAACCTATATGAGAAAAGACTCTAAAAAAAAAGAATATATGTATAACTGAATCACTTTGCTGTACACCTGAAACTAACACAACATTGTAAAGCAACTATACTCCAATAAAAAAAGATTCATGATGTTTAAAATAAACTGATAAATGAAATGAAAAAAAGCATTTTAATTTTTCTTTATGTGCTTTAAAGTAATGTTTATGTTTCTGCAAGTTAATTGACTTAGAGCAAAACGAATAATATTAGGTACAGAAAAAAAGCCTGAATAAGTAACTTCTGATGCTAAAAAAAGAAAATAAGGAAAAAAAAAAGTATCAAGCACTTATCCTGCCAAAGAATAGATGAGAAGTTCCTCTTTATAAAAGTATTCAGCTAACAAGTGATAAAGGAATGACACAGTATCATTACTGATTACTAAATATGATCAGCTGCTAACATAATAAAAGAGAAACAGCCAGGTATTACATTCCTCCTGACAGAAGAGCATACCACCACCTACAAAGTGGTCCTGTGACGACAAAATAGCTGAAGCAGAATCCAATCAGGCCTCTGGATTCAACTATCACTTTACAGAAAACACAGGAAAATGTTAAAGCATGCCAAAGGCACACAATTAGCAAAAATCAAAAGTCAGTTTATGTGAAACTCTTCAAGATAAACAACCTGGTTTCTTCATCAAACACAAAGAGAAGAGCTAACTGGAGGGGGAACCTACAGGAGAAAAGGGACTTCAGAGACCTATCAAGCAGTAACAATGTAGAAACCTCACTTGGATCCCGATTCAAAAAAAAAACCAAACTGTTAAAAAAAAAATTACTGTTTTAATTGGATATTATTATTAGGAAATTATTATTAACTGTGTTTACGATAAAAGCATTGTGATCATTTTTTTAGAGTTCTTATCTTTTGGAGATACTGAGATGTATAGATGAAAATATAGAGTCTGGGATTTGTTTTCAGATATAAGGGGAATGTGGGGAGTGGGCAGAATTATAAATTAAACAAAGTGGCTTTTAGTTATTTATATATAAACGGGTTGGTGGATACATGGGAGTTCACTATTATATTCTACCTCTTCTTTGTATGTTTGAAAACTTCAATAATAAACTATGTAAAAAAACAATTCGAGCCTCACCAAAATGCCCTCTTTTTAGTCTGTGGCTTCCTTGTGAAATGAAAAATTATTATTTTCTGGTTACTTCAGTAACTGAAGTCCCCAGAGAAGACCTATCTTCTCATAAGTCAGACTTTACAATACAAACATCCATAATCCCTTTTCTTAGTAATCAAGAGAAAAATTACAGGTCACACACAAGTAAGAAGCAACTACGGTGGGACTTTCAAAGAGAGCATGAGAAATTTTAAGTTCATCCAATGTTCTGCATTCTCATTTAAACAGAAAACAGAAATAAACCAAAACAATAAGGAAGGGAAAAAATTCTAAAGCCCTAGGCAGACTGGGAAGTTAATGAACGTAAATGAAGCGACTACCTTCTGACTGCTTTTTATATTAATAAGTTTCTATTAAAGGAAATCCTTTATTCCCTCATTAAATTGATTTTCCCCCTTCAAATTCAAGGGGAAACCCCCCCTGCCGCCCCACTTGCGAACAAAACTGAAAAACACATTAAAAACACTAAAGAAAAAAACTCCAAATCCTACTACCCTGAAATAATTAGTGTTAACATATTTTAGAACTACTTCTAAAATTTCTCTGTACATACATACACATATTAAATAAATGAGAATACAAAATATATATTTGGAAACATTTTTTTTTAAAAGGTCACACAGGTCTTCAGTGGCTGGCTATACCACAATTAATCTAACCAATCTCCTACCACTGAACATTTAGATGGTTTTTTTATTTTTTTATTTTTTTTAAATCTTGACAACAAACAATGAACATCCCTGTGCTAGCTCTTTATCTAGTGTCTCTGAGCTTTATATCCTATAATCTGCTCTGAGATCCTGGAGCTGTAAATCTGCAAATTACATTTCCCAGACTCCCACAAGAGCTGGTAGGTTCTTCCAACAAGAGACACCACAGCTTCTTTAAGGCCTTCTCTGCAGTAGCTGTGCTGCCCTGCAGCAAGAGCCAGGCCACCCCTACTCTGACAGTTAGTTGGCACAATGTGGACAGGCTCTTCCACCCATTGGGCAGTCCTTAACACCGCTTATTCCCAGTTGTTCCACCAGCCCTAAGGGTGGTAACTGCTTCCGGCAAATCACGATCTCTGAGCTGCCAAAGCAACTTTTTGCTCTTTCAAGCTTCAAACATCTGTATTAATTAATTTATTTACGTTTAAAATACCTGGAATGGTTTCTGCTTCTGACTGGACCCTGAACCATATAACCACTATGTAGACATATTTTCTAATTATCTCTGGGATAAATACATCAAAGTGAAACTACAGTATTAAACACCACACACATTTTAAGTTGGTAAGTATTACCACATTACCAACTCAGAAAAGCTGCATCCGTTTATATTCCAACTGAGAGCAGCACTGGCATGCTAGCTAAAACTGGTTATACAGCACGTGGGTATTGTATTTTCCTCCAGCACTCTTAGCAGGCATAAATGTCCTTTCCTAATGTGATGAAGGACTTCCTGTTTGTAAATTTCTTATTTATTCCCTATGTTAGAATTCTACTGTGAGATATGTCTGTTATTCCTTTGTTAAGAATCTTAATACATTACAAATATTAACCTTTTATAAAGTCATATATATTGAAAATAGCTTCCCAGCATACCAGTTCTGTTTCCAATTTATTTCATGATTTTTGCTTTTCTCTAAATAGTATTCTCCCTCACTAAAATGTAAGGGCAGAGACTTAACCTGTCATTTTCATTTTAACATCCTCAAGTACCTTACACACAATGAAGGCTCTACAAATATTTTTTCAATAAATGAATTTTTAAAAATCCAACCCATCAGTATTTCAATTGTGACTTGGCATCAGTGTCCCTTTCACCACAAAGTAAGAAGTTACAAAAAATGTACTGGTTACCAATATGTTTATTAATTAATTTTATATATATTTGAAATCTTAGATATATGAATAATCTTTGACTCATCTGGAATATATGTAAAAGCAAGTAAGCAGTCTACATTAATTTTTCTTTTTAAAACAGCTTGCCAATTATTTACTCAATAATCTAAGTTTTCCTAATTTCTTTGTTAAATATTATACCCCTCACTATTATAGGGTTGTACAGGGTTGCAAATTTCTTATACACTTTACTTCTGAATCTTCTGATTTCTACTCGCATAATATTTTCTAAATGATTGTTAATGGTATATAAAGAAAGCTTTTGATTTTTACATACTTATTTTGCCCATCTTATTTTTTAGTATTTTACTAGTTCTGCAGTTCATTCTCTTGAATTTTTCTTAGAATATGATAACTTTGCTTCCTCCTTTCCAACACCTGCACCTCTTATTTTCTTATGTAATTATATTGGTTAATGCTTCCAAAACAATGTTAAATCATAGCAGAGCTAGTGGATTTTCTCATCTTGCTCCTGATTTTACTGGGAATGCTTCTAGTGTTTTACTATATGATGGTGTATACTGGTTTGAGAAGTATGAAGGCATTAAATCGTATTTTATTGGGTTTAATTATAAATAGCTGATTTTTTTTTATCAGAAGCCCTTTCAGCATCTGTCAAAATGATCTATTGTGTGCCCTTTCCCTTTTACTCATTTATACAATGAATTATAACATGAATATTAGGCTTTTTAGTAGTAACCCTTTTTGTATTCCTGGAATTGATCACATTTGGCCATAGTATATTCTTGTTTTACTGTAGTAAACTCTCTTGTTGATAATATTTTATGTACAATTTTTGCATCAACATTAGTAAGATTTGTCTTAGTTTTCTTTTGGAGGGATATCTTTTATCAGGTTTTAGCATTCCTGTAGTTACCTTGGCTTTATAAGAAGTAATCTAAATGCTTTCTTTTTCCCCCTATGCTCTAAACAACTTAAATAAATCAGAATTCCTGTGTGGTTTTTTTTTAAATATATATATAGATTTGAAATACCTCCTTTAACACACACCTTTTATTTGCCCTTATTATTATTATTAGAGGGTAATTTTCTCTAATTCTTTTATAGTTATAGTTTATTAGGTTTTCTTCTTCCCTCTACTTGACCCAATTTTATTTATTTACATCACCCTTAAAAAAAAATTCAGGTTTTCAAATATCTAAGACATAGATATAGCCACATCTAAAACTTAAATAATGAAAGTAAAATGATGAGAAAAGACAAATCAGAGATATGCAAACAGGAAGAAAACAAGAGTTTGATTTAGGGGCATAAGCTAAACTGAATGCAAAGGGAAAAAAAAAAATCACACAACTTGGTAGACAGAGTGACCTCACAATAAAAAGGGGCTAGGGCTTCCCTGGTGGCGCAGTGGTTGAGAGTCCGCCTGCCAATGCAGGGGACACGGGTTCGTACCCCGGTCCGGGAAGATCCCACATGCCGCGGAGCGGCTGGGCCTGTGAGCCATGGCCGCTGAGCCTGCGCGTCCGGAGCCTGTGCTCTGCAATGGGAGAGGCCACAACAGTGAGAGGCCCGCGTTAAGGGGCTAATACATTCCTTAAGTCCTTGAATCCTAAATAATATCCTTCATTTCCCCTTATTTAAGCACAACTTGGCTAGTTAGGAAATGCTTTAGATACATTCTTTTTGTCCATCAGAACTCTCTAGTTGTTGAATCATTAACTTCGGAAATCTTTTGTGGTTGAAAAGAAATAAGTCAGCCTCATTACCTTTCCATTGATGTTTATGAAATCACTTCTGTAATCTCTGAAAATTCAGTAAATTCCATCACAATACTTTCCTAAAACATGAGCCCTTTTAATCTCCAGATTCATGTTTTCATTCGTTCTAAGCAAGTTTACTATTATTTTTTTTAAATGTTTTCCATTTCCCATTATTCTGTTGTCTTCTCCACAGAAACTAATCATGGCTTTTCACTATCTGCAATTCTCTCAACTGCCTTCATTTCTTTGCCCACTGTATCTACATTCTATGCAGTTTCCTCAAGTTCAACAGAACCCTTCCTGGTTACATTTTCAATATTGTTTACTCTGCTCCTTGCTGTTTATAATAAATTACTTTCTATAATACAAATATGTTCCTGCTCTTCTTTATCCTTAGTTCTGCCATTTCTCTTTTTATGTTATCTTATTTTTGTTCTTTTTTTCCAGATGTCATTGGCTGTTTAATTTTCTTGGCAGTTTAGAACAACTGTCTAAAATTTTCTTTTTTCCTAGAAAAATACAATTCTTCCAAAGTGCTGATCAGCTATCTTTTGAGTGCTAAATTATCCCCATAGGATTCATGTTTGTTAATTTATTTGTATTCTGTTAATTCATCTTTGAATAAGAGAAATTCTCTCTGGCTCCACCATTTAAACAAAAATGTAGATAGTGTCTCCCTGAGGACTGAACATTGGGCACTTGTTTTAAAAGATTAACATCAGAACTCTCAACTCAAACTACACTTGCTAAATTAGCTGGATAAACAGCATGGAGGAAGAAGCTGGGACTAAAGGTATCAAGTCCTTTTTTTCTGTGTAATTTCTAAGTCTGCTTAAGCTCCCCCAATTGAGAACCAGCTCCACTTGGACTATGACCACACCTTATGCTGTAGGGGACTCTCAGTTTGGGCACATCTGCCTACTTTGGGATGAGCCAGATTCCTGAGAGACTTACTGAGTCATAATGGAACCCATAATTCACCATCATTTTAGTTTAGTGGGTCAGCACATAATTTTTTCTGTTCCTGTAAAGTTGGTGAGACGTTTGCTTCACAATTCTACTCTAAGCCTTACCTCACCTGTAAGCTTTGCTCCTCCTGTTAAGCCCAGAGAAAAATGGTATGACCGCAAAGTCTCTCCTTTAGCTCTATTCCAGCTGAAATTAGATTTTCCCTATTTCTCTCAAAGCTGCCCATATCTCAAACTCCTCCCTCTAAATGAGCAAATGAAAGAACACTTATTATACATTCCCTTAAACATCTGATTCAGGGATACATTTATCAACTGTCAATGTTTTCACACTCAATTCAGTCTAAATGGCTTATCTAGCACCAATTCTGTCCAGCTTGTGGTAGCTTCTACTTAGATACATTTTTCTTTTAAATTATTATAGGGAATTCAAGGGAAGATAATTTAATAAACATTCATTTAACTCTATCGTTTTTCCTCAACATCAACTCACCCAATTTAATAATTTAAAATATAAAATCTGCAAACATATTTTATCTCCTGGAAGACATATACTATGAATTACTTCATCGAGAACAGTGTGTACACACAGTAGGTATTCAATATCAGCTGAATTAATTCTCCTCATGAGAGATATCCGAAATATACTCAGCATATATATCAAATAACTCTAAGTACTTCAGTTCCATATTAAAGCAGAGTGTGTTTTAAAATGCCCTCGTGTGTTCTAAAATGTCCACCTTTCAACCTTGCTCTCGTAGTTCTACAAATATATCAAACAATGTTTCTTTAAAATATAAAGGGTACTAGGAAAGACAGTTTAGAATGAAAACTAAAACCTCCATTGAATGAATCAAACTAAAACTTGTTTAAAGCTCCAATTAAGAAAGGAACTGTGCCATAATGGATATGGTACCATAAGCACTGCAAACAAACAGGCCTATATTCAAATCTTCACGCTGCTATTTGCTAGCTATGTGACCTAGAACCATTTACCTCAAGTAAACATTAGATTCCCCATTTGGAAGATTAGGATAATTCCTACAAATCACACTGAATTGTTAACAAGGTTTAAATGAGATAATACAATAAGTGGGCATTCAGTATATGGTAGAGTTATATACAGTTTATACATAGTGTGTGTGTATACATATATCTCCAAATTCTGATCTCTGATCTGGATAGGAGAGTCACAGCTCCATTCCAAAGGGAAATTTATGTTCTAGGCTCCCTTAAAAATTCAGAAGCCAGTTCTAAACAATAAAGTTTCTTACCCTTGCCAAAAAGTATACTGTTACAAAATTATTTTATGTTTCAATTATCACTTAAATAATGCTTTTGTCCTATATATCAATAGTTTCTAGAATTGATTAAGTTCATGCAAATAGAAAGTAATAACAGAAAGTATACCTGAGCCTCTAAAAGCTAGCTTTGTCCAAGTCTCTTTCTAAAGAAAAGAGCCGCAGGCAATTCTTCAACATGTAGAAGCACAGTACCCCAACCACAACTAACTAGACCAAAAGTAACGAGCTGGAAGTAAAACCAACCACCAGTGACTATGGCAATATCAAGACCAACTATCAGCTATGCTCTCCAGGAACAGGGAGGAGAGATGCATACAGAGAAGTAAGCAGGGATTCATAAAGAATGAAGACTTATTCTTTTTGAGCTATTAGAGAATTTGAGCTATTAGAGAATCTTGAACAATAATCAACCACTATTAGAGATCACCAGGATAAGAGCACAATTTCCAATTCTTGGAAATACTAGAACACACAAACACACACACATAACACACTGCTGTTAGGATGCTTATACCATGCTTCTGTGTTTCCCTGTGCCAAATAAAGCAATACTTCTGAAAATTTTCGAGTCAATACTCATATCACAGAAGAAAGTAAAGAGTGCTATGGACAATCCTGTTGAAATGCCTTTGGAATTTCCCATTGGATCTTAAATTTTCATGAATTACTTATCCTGTGCCATAATATGCCAAGGAACTGTTTTACTGTAAAACTGTTTTCATTAAAATCTTTAAGCGCGGGCTTCCCTGGTGGCGCAGTGGTTGAGAGTCCGCCTGCTGATGCATGGGACACAGGTTCACGCCCCGGTCCGGGAAGATCCCACATGCCGCGGAGCGGCTAGGCCCGTGAACCATGGCTGCTGAGCCTGCGCGTCCGGAGCCTGTACTCCGCAGCGGGAGAGGCCACAACAGTGAGAGGCCCACGTGCCGCAAAAAAAAAAATCTTTAAGGGCTTCCCTGGTGGCGCAGTGGTTAAGAATCCGCCTGCCAATACAGGGGACAAGGGTTCGAGCCCTGGTCTGGGAAGATCCCACGTGCCACGGGGCAACTAAGCCCGCGCGCCACAACTACTGAGCCCATATGCCACAACTGCTGAAGCCTGCGTGCCTAGAGCCCATGCTCCACAACAAGAGAAGCCACTGCAATGAGAAGCCCGTGCGCCACAACAAAGAGTAGCCCCCACTCACTACAACTAGGGAAAGCCCGCGTGCAGCAATGAATACCCAACGCAGCCAAAAATAAATAAATTTTTTAAAAAGTATATATACAATTCAAAAAAAAAATCTTTAATCGAAACTGATGCTTCAGAAAGAAACGCCATGCTCACCCTACATTTTCATGAATCTTGTAAAACCAATCAATGCTTTCTCCCAGGAAATGAGAATCTAAACTGAATATTTTAGACTTAAGATAACCCAGACATTATTTCCTTAAAACTTAAAAGATTCCAACTATTACATAAATCAAGAAACAGTAAGTAGTTTTCTGTCTTCCAGAATATTTATCAGAAAAATCTCAACTCACGATCTGATGTGTGGGAAATCCTCTTCAATTTTGCTTCCTGTGTTTTTGAAAATTTGGAGTGCAGCTTCTGCTACTTTTTCATCATCCATTTTCAGACAAGCCAGGAGAGATTCAAATGTTTCAGCAGAATGAAACGAGATGGGATGTGTAAATGAGAGTACCTAAAAAATGATCATAAAAAATGATCTGTAATCCTTTTCACCTTTATAAATCTGAAATGTTACATATTAGAAATACTACAAATCCAAGTAAATACAAAAATAATTATGCTAAAAAATCAATAAGAGCACTATAAATAAAATTTAAAACTTACTTAAATATATAACAGAAATGTTCTTGTGTAGGAAGACTGTACAGTCTAAAGAAACAATTACCTTCAAAATTAAATTACATGTACCATAATTCTACTCAGAATAATCTGGATTTGGTTAATGTTTGGAGAGGGGGGTAGTGGAGAATGAAGGTAGGAGAAAAGGAAAATGAGAAGAGAGAATTTTAAAAAAATACCTCTATGATTCTAAACAAAGATCATTAGAAGAGACCAGCTAATAACATTTTCGGAAAAAAGTAATCTAGGGAAGCGGGTAAAACACCAGACAATAAATGATATTGTAAGGTTACAATAATCAAATCAACATGGTACTAACACTAGAAGCAACAATATAAGAAAAAATAAAGCAATAAACAGAGCTTACCGTATATAAGCACTTAAGATAGGGTGTAATAGATTATAAAGATGGTAACAGAAAATAAATGAGAATGGATGGAATTTTAATTTTTAATAAATAGTCCTGGTAAAGGTGGATAGTTATTTGGAGGAAATCAAATTAGACCCTCCCCTACAATACACAATTTCAAAATAAATTTTAGCTGCGTTGTTTCAAATTTAAAAATCACAAACAATAAAAACCCCTCTGAACATGACAGGACTTTTAAGCTTAAAATAAACAATTAGACTCGAATGTAAAAACAAGCAAGTAGTAGAAAAACGTATGAGCATAATGCCATATTTATAAGACTGAGAAACAAGCAAAATAAGTGATGTTATTTAGAGATATAGCCATAAATGGAAAATCTATACAGAATAGTTAAGAGAATAATAAACTCCAAATTCAGGAAAATCAGACCTGGGAGATGTGGGGTAAAAAGCCACTCAGTGAACTTCAACAGTATTAATATTCTATTTAATTTGAGTTCGCATTCCTTTTACTTTCTATTAGTATTCATTTTATTACTATACTTTATAACTTAAACAGAATACATTTTATTTTTTTATATATCAAATATGTCCTATAAAAAAGCCAAGGAAGTTAAAAGCACACTTTAAGTCAGTTAAAAAAACAAAATATTGAGATGTCAGTAGAAAATGAACACAGGATAAAAGCAATGAATTCACTATAGAGAAGATACTAATGATCAACATATGAAAGGTGGATCTCACTAGCAATAATTACATAAATTAAAGCATTATTTTTCGCTTATCAGATTAGTAAAACTCTTAAAATTTTATACTATTCCAAATTTGTGAAGATAGGAGATAGGCACCTTCATACACTCTTGACTGAATTACATATACTGTATGAGTACGATTTCTCTGTAAAGGAATTTGAATACACATATATCCAAGAATTTTGAAAGTGGTCATTCTCTTTGACCCAGTAATGTCCTTCTAGTATTTAAAAAAAAAAAAAAAAAAAAAAGAAAGAAAGACATTAGCAGGAGATCTTATTTACCTTAGTAGTAATAAAATTAGAAAAATCTAAATATCCAACAATATGAAAGTAGTTGGGAACACTATGATATCTCCAAAATGAACTAATCAAAAAATGTTTATTATTATTTTTAGTATGAGCCAGACACTCTGCTAAGACATTAAGTACATGATTTAATTTAGTCCCTGTGAAGGAAGTACTGTTACTAACTCCATTATAGATGAGGAAACAGAGGCAATTAACTTAAAGCATACATCTAAAATAAGATCTGTTTTTTGACACTTAAAAATACTGTCAAAAAACACTGAGAAAAATGCTTATAATTTATTATGGGAAAACAGTCAAGATACGAAATTGTATTTTCAGTCTGATCTCAACTATATAAAAGTGTACATTTTTCTAAAGATTAAAAGGAAACAAAAGATATTTATGAATGATAGGCTTCTCAATGTTTCCTTCTTTATTAGTTTATATTTTCAATGTTATCAACAATTAACTGATATCTTTGTAATCAGTAAAAGGTAGTAGTATATTTTAGCTAACAAAATAACACATAAAACAGACTTTAAAATTTTGGTTCTTCCTGTGGTAGGGGTAAGCAAGTTCTTTGTTTACTAATGAAAGCTTCAAATTATAATCCTTAATATAATTAATACTAGGTTATATTATACAATTTAAACCTGAGAATATTTAGCTTACATGTTAGAATAAACATGCAATTTCAAAATTACCTAAAAATGATTAAGAAAATTTTACTTCAGGTTCTATAAACCTAAAGAAGCAAATCTCAAGTCTAAAAAATCCAAACTATATATGTTTAACAACTGTCTAATTAGGCACTTAATTTTACCTTAAGTATATTTACCTTGAGCAGTTCAAGACCTGCCCTGATGGCTTGATCAGTTGGAACACCCTCATCTTCATCATCTGCTGTTCCATCTATTGACTTGTTCACTTGCTTTATAAGAGCACTAACATGAAAAAAAAATTTTTTTTTCATTTTTTTAACTCTTCTATTAGCAATGTCTAAGAAAAATAATCCTGAATATTTTCTATATAGACCACAACTAAACCACATAAAATTTGATACAGCTGTTGCCCAACCATTATGGCAAAACAGAAAGCTATAGTAAATATAGCTTCTTTTTGAAATGATATTTTCCTTTGTCCATTCAAATGAGGTCAAAATGTTATCTGATTTACTGTTTATTAATGCTATATTTTTATTCTTGTATTTTCCGTGTAAAGTTTATGCCTAAACATGTGAATGATAATAGATGTTTTCTAACTATCTAAAGTTCATTATTACTCCAGTAAGTAGAAAAACGTATATTGAAATAAAGGATAAATGCAACATTAAGCACTTTCAAACCATCTAGCAAATATTACCGTGTCTGGGACTGTTATAAAAGCCAGAAAGGCCTCCTCCTGAAAGGTGTAAAAATGCCACATAACAGACACACAATAAATCCTCACTAGAACATTCAGAATATATCAAAAAGGAAACACAATGTTTTGAAATTTTCTTCTAAAAACAAGCTTATGTAATTTTAAAATAATTATTTGTAATGCACTTTCTATTATCGAAAATAATCATTCACTCTGGTAGGTATTTGTTCTTTTTACAAAAAAACAAGTAATAGACACCAGGTTAGAGACATAATACATATCAAAATATAAGAAAATTCAATTATTCAATGTTCCTTAAAATGTTTAGTAGATCTACATTTCTACAAAAACATTATGTACTCAAATCTAAGGTCAAGCTACAAGTCAAATATACCTGTCTTCCTTGCAGCGTCCTCTTAAATTTATCATTCCCTTAACAATTAGTATCTCTGAGGATGTTTTGTTCTTTTCTGCCCATTTTCCCTGATTAACTGATTCTCATAGCTCCAACCACCCCAAATAAAAATCTTCAGCCTGAATCCTCTTCCATATTTTCATCAGTCCCAAGGTTTTATTTTTACCTAGATGTCCCATAGGAATGAAAAATACCATATACCCAAAATTAAATTCATTATTTTCTTCCATGAGTAAGAGCATGAAGCTCTCAAGTCTAGCAAGGGAAGGCCAAAGGCCAAAAATAAGCAAACAAATACATTAAAATCAGGGAACAATAGGACTAGAAAGAAGGCCAAGACAAGAAGACAAGACTCTTGGTTAACCAGGGCAGTCAGGAAAGGCATTCCTGAAGAGGTACAACTGAGCTAGTAACCAAAGAACAAGAGCCAGTGATGTAAAAAAATCTATGAGAAAAAGCATCCACCTGGAAAACCAAAGAGAATCAACTGAAAAACTATTACAAAATACTGATAGTTCAGTGAGGTGACACCAATAAAACACTAAATATCGACTGTGCTGTTCTGTATTAGCCAAAGCCACCTAAAAAATACAGGCGGGTGAGAGGTAGAAGAAATCTATTTATAATGATAAGCCAAAATATACAAAATAACTAGGAATAAAAAGTTTTAGGGGCTTCTCTGATGGCATAGTGGTTAAGAATCTGCCTGCCAATGCAGGGGACACGGGTTCAAGCCCTGGTCCAGGAAGATCCCACATGCCGCAGAGTAACTAAGCCCGTGCACCACAACTACTGAGCCTGTGCTCTAGAGCCTGCGAGCCACAACTACTGAACCCTGCACACCTAGAGCCAGTGCTCCACAACAAAAGAAGCCACCGCAATGAGAAGCCCGCGCATGGCAACAAAGAGTAGTCCCCGCTCACCACAACTAGAGAAAGCCCACGTGCAGCAACGAAGACCCAACACAGCCAATAAATAAATGAATGAATAAACTTATTTTTAAAAGTTTTAAATGCACAGAATCTGTACATAACTTCTGAAATTATATTAAGGGAGCATAAAGATTTGAAAAAATCAAGACAAGCATGGAAACACAGTATTACACAAATGGTATTTTTCACTACATCTCAGAGGAACACAACTTGGTGTAGGACAAGATTCAACAGACACATTCTATAGCTCATCTGGAAAAATTAATTAATGTTTGGGAACATCTAGTACATTTTAGGGGAGGAGGGATGAAAGAATTTTCTCAATGAGATAAAAATGTATCATAAAAGCCTCAAAAGACAAAGAAACCAAGGCAAAAATCCAGTAAGACCCCAAATATAAGAATTTATGCTATAATGAGGGAACATCTCGAATCAAATGGGAAGGAATCAATTTTTCAATAAATGGAGCTGATACTTTTATCAGGATTTTAAAAAAGGATGGATCTCTATCTCCACCTTACAACGAAATGAGTTCCAGACCAATTAAAGACTGAATGTAAAAAACATAACCATCTGATATGATACCAAAGGCAGAAAGAAATCATAAAGGAAACAAATAATAGATTATATAATTTAATATTTATTAATGTCAAGCACAAATTAGAAGGTAATCAAACTGTGTTACTAGCCTTACTTTATAAAGCATTCATATAATCAATAAGACAATTCCTCTAAGCCACTCACAGAAGAATAAGAAGAAACACAATTAGCCAAAAAACACATAGGGAAAAAATGTTCAATTTTATTCACTGTTTTTTGTAAAAAGTAGTACCATCATTCACCTATAAAAAGGCAAAGACTAAAAAGGTTAAGTCACTATCAGGAAGAGTTAGGTGAATTGGACACTCATTGACTACTGGTGGGGAACAAAAGTGGAATTTTTCTGCAGTGTGGTGGCTAAAGCAAGAGGGTGCTGGAGCCAGACTTCCTCAGTTTAAATGCCACTAGCTATTTCCCAGCAGTGGGAAAGTTACTCAAACACCTGTGTAGCTCACTGTTCCTTACCTGTAAAATGGGAATAAAAATATTTCTTGCCTTATAAAGTTAAGAAGTAAGTTAAAACACGTAAAACACAGAGAATCAGCCCAGGCACATTATAAGCACTAATAGCTACTACCTGTTACTATTATTTATGTTTGAACACTTCTTCTGTAACACCATGACCTACTAACTGCTAAAGTCAAAGACCTGTTTTGGTCCTCAGTCTTTCTGTTCATCGCACATATTACTGCTGGAAACTTTTTCTATCTTAAGTTTCAAAATACTGCAATAACCTGGTTTTCTTACCTTTCTGTAATTTTTCTACTGTTAAAAAAAAATTTCAAGGTTCTGTCCATGATCTTTTGATCTTTTTAGCTTTTTTCTACATAATCTTGCTCAGGGAACTATCTATTCTCACAGTTTCACTTTAAATTTAATTTGCCTTGATTAAAAAAAAACTAAATAAGCAGCGCATCCTTTCTTACCAGCTCCTTTCATTCTTTTCATGGTAATACTATTCATCATCTGGACTTGACCCCGTATACTTGTGACTCCTCCCTTTTATTCCCCATTTCCAGTAAGATGACCCATTTTTTACATTGTTCTTTTAAAACCTTCCTCAAATATGTTCTTTCCCTTCCATCCCACTACCACCATCCACAGACAACTATAACAACACCTTAGCAGTCTACCTTTTTGACTTCCCTCCTCCTATCCATCATCAATCATTCCTGGCTCTCAACAAAGCAAGAACAAAGTAAAAGCTCTAAAGTTAGATCTTATAGCCTTTCCACAATCTGATCCCAAATGCTTTTTTTTTTTTTTTTTTTTTTTGTGGTACACGGGCCTCTCACTGTTGTGGCCTCTCCCGTTGCGGAGCACAGGCTCTGGACGCGCAGGCTCAGCGGCCATGGCTCATGGGCCCAGCCGCTCCGCGGCATGTGGGATCTTCCCAGACCGGGGCACGAACCCGCGTCCCCTGCATCGGCAGGTGGACTCTCAACCACTGCGCCACCAGGGAAGCCCCCCAAATGCTTTTTCAGAATCACCTCATAACACTTTTACACTTCTCCATATTGTACTTTAAATAGATGGCAATCATTTTCTAAATATCTTTGTTCTTTCCTATGCCAGTTAGCTTGGCTTATATTAATCTCAATACCTAGAATACTCCTCCCTTTTCTGTAGAAATACAATCTTACCCCATTCTTCCTCTTAGGTCAAATACTACCCCCTTTGAGAAATCTTTCAGTCCTCTGAGCACTATCTGCACCAATTTTATAGAACTATAATATAATTTCCTGATTAAAACTCTATTCCCTTACTCAACAGAAGGCTGATGAAAAGCAGAAAATATGCTTTGCCAATATCTAACTAGCATCACTTCAAATATATTGTAGCAGGCATGGGATTATTTATTTAATTAATGAATTTCAGTCTGATTCAGATTCTTCCTTGTACTAATATAGAGGTTCTGGTTTTTTGTTCTGTTTCCTTTTGTTTTTCAAACTGAAGAACCCTTTCTTCAAATGAAAAATGATGCAAGAGGAGTCCAAAGTGACAAATGGGCATCCAAAGTAGGGTCTGTCTCCCTACTCTATGGAGGGTCACAAGTGAAAAGCTACACCCTATGCCCTCCTCAAAAAAAAAAAAAAAAAAACCCAAAGGGGCTTTACTGAGTATAGAGTGTACCATTATTATTATTTTAGAATCCAATAAAGCTCTGAAAGGTACTACTGATCACTAATAAATCAGTATGCTATATATATATATTTTATAAGTACTTTCTTTTTTCAACCAGTTGAAAGATTTAAGGAAAAGCTATAAAAAAAAAATAAAAAAAAGAAACGGGGACTTCGCTGGCGGTCCAGTGGTTAAGACTCTGTACTCCCAATGCAAGGGGCACAGGTTCGATCCCTGGACAGGGAACTAAGATCCCGCATGCCACATGGTGCAGCCAAAAATAAATTAATTAATTAATTAAAATAAAATAAAATAAAATAAAATAAAATAAAAACTAAAAAGAAATAAATAAATAGAAAAGAAAAGAGCTCTTCCCACATTTTACAAAACCAAGTACAGATATAAATAGAAAGTATTTTCCAAGATATCACACTCAGGTGATAAAGTTTCAAACCTGAAACTTTAAATGAAGGTTGTTTTAAAAATAACATTTTCAGTTCTCAGATATCTGTGAAAATGCATCATATGCTGTTTTACAACATATTCACTTAGTTTTCTTTTCCTGAGAACAGAACTGCAATTTGTTTCTATTAGTTAACCTATGCAAGCTAACTAACTAGTATACTAGTAATAGACAAAAACTAGGCTTGGATTGACAAATTCTCATCCAAGTTGAAAGAGTACCTAAATTAAAATATATAACAAGAAAAACTAAATACATACATATATATATACAGAGGAGTGTATGTATATATACAAACATATACATATATATGAATAGATCTATTTACAGATATCTACAGATTAGGGTATAGTCATTATGTATATCCATAAACCTATACTATGAGTGCCTTACTCAATAATGAGCGCAGGTACCCAATAATGATTGACTACTAAAGCATGAATGAATTAATAGTAATGAAAATTCAATATTTTAATATACAAATACCTGATAGATTCAGTATCTATGTGCACAGGTGCTATCCTCTCCAAGAGAAACTTGATCATTTCCAGAAAAGGATTTGTAGGCTGTTTGGGGTTGCCCAACTTCTTAGTTATTTCTCGCTGTAATGTAGATTTTTAAAATATTAAAAAAGTATTTTTAAATAATTCATTACATTAAAATGTTAAGAACCTATAATAATTAAAACCACATAGTATTGGTGCTGGAATAAACAAATCAATAGGAATAGACTAAGAATTTAGCATAGAAGAAAGGTAATATTTCAAGTAAGTAGGAAAAAGGTAGATTATTCAATATATTGTTATATTGAAATACCTGAACAGACATTTAGAATAAAAGCAGAGTTAATCCCTATCTCACACCTTACACCAAAAATATTCCAAAACGATGAAAACAAATACGAAAGAATAAAACCAAGGGTCAGTGGATACACAAACTTCAACAAGCAAAATTATTAGGGGAGCCCATTAAAACTACAGATTCCTGGGTCTCACTGTGAAGATTCTCATTTAGTCAACCTGGCGTAGAGCCAAAAATCATCTTTTTTAAAAAAGAATTTAGGACGATGCATGGGCAACAGATTAAGAAATACTGGGCTTCCCTGGTGGCGCAGTGGTTGAGAGTCCGCCTGCCGATGCAGGGGACATGGGTTCGTGCCCCGGTCCAGGAAGATCCCACATGCCGCGGAGCGGCTAGGCTCCGTGAGCCATGGCCGCTGAGCCTGCGCGTCCAGAGCCTGTGCTCCGCAACGGGAGAGGCCACAACAGTGAGAGGCCCGCGTACCGCAAAAAATAAAAAAAATTAAGAAATACTGACATCAGGGACTTCCCTGGTGGCGCAGTGGTTAAGACTTCGTGCTCCCAATGCAGGGGGCCCAGGTTCAATCCCTGGTCAGGGAACTAGATCCTACATGCATGCCGCAACTAAAAGTTCGCATGCCACATCTAAGGGGCCTTCAAGCCGCAACTAAGGAGCCCACGTGCTGCAACTAAGACTGAGCACAACGTAAATAAATAAATAAATATTAAAAAAAAAAATACTGACATCAGTTAACATTTTCATTGACCTGCAATAGCATGGGATTTCATAAGCAGGACTCCAAAGGCAAAAACCCTGAGGAGACTGCTGATAGACTTAGCGAGATAACAAAACTATAGTATGTAAAGGACATCATAAATAAAATGAAAAGGGAAAACTACAACAGACAGAAAACTATATCTGCAGCTTAATTAACATACAGTGCCATGACATACTAACAAATGAGATAAAGATAAATATTCCAGAAAAACAGGCAAAGACTAAAAAACACACAATTTACAAGAGAAATAAGAATAGCTAATATACTGAAGGAGAAAAAATGGTCAGATGACTAGCAACCAATTTTACAAATCCTATCAAAATAATCATGTTTTTGTTTTGAGTTTTGCTTGTTCCCAACAGTGATAACTGGCCAATAACGAATTTATCCTAAAGAAATGAAATCAAGACTGTGTAAAATTACTTAGCTATAAAGATTAAGTATTCTTTACATTAATCAAAAACTGGGAAAAAATTTAAATGTGTAACGCAAGTGGGCCGTTCAATAAATTATGGTACACGTATTCAATGGTGTGCTATGTTGCTACAAATATAATACTGCAAAAGACTAATTAACGAGAAAGTAAAATGTACAAAGATACATGTATAATATAAACATACACCATAATATTAACCACTGTCTCTATAGAGGAATTACAGTTTAATTGTATTGTTATTTTTGTGATATTTTCTAAATTTTACGTAACGAATTACAAAAGGGGACAAAAAAAGATTTGGAGGTTTCTCCAAACATGAGCTCTTTTTAAATTTCTCTCCTTACCACACAACCTTCAGCCTGTTTGCAGGAGCATGTTGGACTAACAAGTACTTCTAACTGTTTTCTTATTTTCTCATCATCTTCTAACACCTGTGTGAATTTCTTCATGAAATCCTGAGCCTTACCAGGATCTGGCAAATTTCCTTAAATTAAATTAAAATTCAATTAAAATACAATTTTAGAAATTTATCAAAATAATAAATGAGATCAACATTTTTCATTCTTTTTATTACTTTGATGAATAATCCTAACTTACAAATTCATTTAATTTAATGTGATAAAAATTGTAGAGCACCTTCAATAACAAATAAAAATCTGTTTCCTAGAAACATAAAATAAGATCATTGTGAAGGACCATCTATGCAGAGAAAGACCAAACCGGCTATTTCTAAATAACTCCTTATAATACTTAAAGGCATTACATGTCTACCTGAGTAATACCAATTTTATTACTATCCCTTGAGCTTGTTGTATACATTGTTCTTTTGCAATTCAGAGTAAGAGATGAAGATCAATCAGTTTTACCTAGAAGAAACCATTTTCCTGTACTGCACTGTTTACTGTTAAACCATCCAGAGATAATGCACACACGCACGCATGCTACTTGGCACCAACACATACTGAGCAACACGTTCCAGGTGTTACTGCTCGGTAGGCCATTATCACATGAGAAAGGATGAGTTCTTGTAGAATCATAGATGAGTTTTATACTACTCTCCTAATACATCATGTATCAAAACACTTATGAAAGCTAATAAAATATTCATCCTAGAATCTTTTTTTTCTGGCTACTCACAACTGTGAGGGAGAACAAGACTAGGTAGGATCCTTCTAATAACAGAAATTATAATATAGAACTATGGACTCTAATAAAAGTAGTAGAAATGTGTTGAATCTTAAAATATGAATACAGTAAATGCAGTCTTCAAGTTCATATACAACTCTGAAATTCCATTTTAAGTCTTGGCTAGATGACTGAATACAGTAAGAACAAATTTTCCTCCTAACTACTTGACTGTATGACATTTCCATATTTCTAGAATACAAAAATTCTACTGTACTGTTTGTCAACAGTTTTGGAAAATGTCACTTTACAGCCCCTCCATAACATATAGGCATCATATTAAAGGCTACAATAAAGCATACCATTTAAGAAACAAAACAAAAAGAAAGTGAAATGGGGATAGAGGGAGGGGGAGGGAGAGAAAGGAGGGAAGGACAGAGATGGAGACAGGGAGGAAGGGAAAAACAACAACAGAAAACCCCTTTAATTCAGGATTCTACAAACGTACTAGACCATGGAACTCTTTTTTCTGATGATACTATTAACACCTGCAGGATACTGGCATTCTTCACAACAGAATTTGGGAAATACTGTACTTGTTGGAAGAAAATGGATAGGGGGTTAAAAAAAAGAAAGAATATAGGAGACGATCTCCTTTAGGGGACAGTGTCTGCAGCCAAACAACCAGAGAAATAGTTGTTAAAAAGCAATAGCACAAAATCACTTGCTTTAAGTTATCCAAAGGGACTGAAAACTAATTTATGTTTAACTGCTCAGGACTAAAAGACATTTTGGTCTTTTGGGGAAATTTCTACTCATGCTAAAACTTCTATCACTTAGTCTAATACCCAGTGAATTAGGTTACTGTTCTCTTTGGTGTCTTAGCATTACTTCCACACACATCTCGGAATATTTGTTAACGTCTCAAAAATCCGTCTAAGAACTCTTCATTACTACCACATGGAAGCTCAGTAGAAGCATTCCTCCAGGTGTTCCTGATTTTCCCTCCATCCATATGCTATACACAGTGATCCCTGAGGTGACAGGAAAAGCAATTAACCTACAAAAACCGCTACTTTTTCCTACCCCTGCCCTGAACAAAGGAGATGTGCTACACAATACTTTAGTATTTACTGTTAAAGGCAATTAAATAACATTTTATTTAAAATCACTGAAAGTAAAAAAGCAAATTAACTTTTTTTTCAAAGAAGCTCTCTTGTAGTTATTAGGTACATCTTTCACTGTAAAATTCAGCTCAGGATGAAATTAGCTTCAGATAGAGTCACATTAGACCAAGCAATACCAAAGCACACATGCAGTTTTTAACAGCAAGGTTACACAGTAATTTGAATGTATTCTCAAAAATAAATTTATGTAATAAAACCCAGCTTTTGCTCGTATCAACACACAAAATAATCCTGTATAGTATGCAAAATAAATGAAAATCAGAAAAAAAAAGGAAAGCTGAGCGTGTTGGGGGAAAAAAAAAAAATCAATCAAAAAACTTTAATATTTTCCTATATTATCATAGCCTAAAATGGAACTCCAAGAAACACTTTATATTATCTGAAAGAAATGTTTCAAATAAACCTTAAAGTTTACATATAATATTTGAAATAACTTACTTGTTATAACCATCACTTTTGAAAATATGGCCTTGACACTGGCATCTGTCTGTAAATCACACAAAAACATGCAAAATTAGAACCTCCTGTACCAAGTATACCACACTAAAACAAGATGTAAATAATAAGGGAAATGGGGAGAGGGTAAGGGTATATGTAAACTCTGTACTTTCTGCTCATTTTTCTGTAAACCCAAAACTACTCTTTTAAAAAAGTCTTTTAATTTTAAACAATTAGTAAATAGCAAAAAAAAAAAAAGAAATCTCCTAACAATAATCTTCACTGTATTCTTTAGAAAGTTAAGTAATCATAACCCATTCATGCTCTCGGCCCACGCCCTGACCACCACTATATGCTCCTTCTTTAGCCATGTTTAAACTCCAGATGAACCAAATGAAAGGTAGAAGTGAAGTCATACTCCACTGTCGTTGCCTCTTCCCTTGTCCTGTTTTGTCAGCCTCCAAAACAAAAACAGATGACTGCTACACCAACCTTTTGGGACACAGAGATATTTTGTTTCTCTTAAGTACTCAAAGAACAGGACAACTAAGTTTAAAAAAGGAAACTAATCTGGAAATGTTGGTTTTCACATGTTTAGCCTATCTCAAACAAAAAGTTGACAATTAAGTATATAATTCTGATTGAACTGAGGTATTCCTAAAATCGTTAACCCTGAGGATTATAAGGCATAGTCATGAAGCCACTGGGAAGACACTGGATGAAGACAATGAAGATGCCACTGACAGGTACAAAAATTTTCCAAGAGTGCTAGTTATTTGTTGCATCAGGGTAGTATTTCAGTGAATGAATGTGTTCATCACATCGTGGTGCACGTAATACACTCTGTAAAGTCACATGTATAAAGGATGTTTCTAAGAATACTAGTTATTCATTCCATCAGGTGTTATTAAAAAAAAAGTCCCTGAGCAACTCTACATAAAATACTGAGCTAGAGAAACAGTGGGGTGAAAGCAACAAATCAAAAAATAAACAAATAAACTGTCCCTATTGAGAAGGAGCTTTCGAAAAGGAAGGAGAGACAAAGAATAATAGAATAGCGTACAAGAGCTAATTCTCAAATATTTGGAACTTAATAGATCTGACTAGAAACATAAGATTTCTATTGTTTTTCAATTTGGGGGGAAAGAGGCGGTGCTGGCCTTACTAGAAGTTGATCCACATGAAAAAGAAACATCACCAACAAAGTACAATACTGCAGGGTTTCCCTGGTGGCGGCACAGTGGTTGGGAGTCCACCTGCAGATGCAGGGGACGCGGGTTCGTGCCCCAGTCCGGGAAGATCCCACATGCCACGGAGCAGCTGGGCCCGTGAGCCATGGCCGCTGAGCCTGCGCGTCCGGAGCCTGTGCTCCGCAACAGGAGAGGCCACAACAGTGAGAGGCCCGCGTACCGCAAAAAAAAAAAAAAAAAAAAAAAAAGAAAAGAAAAGTACAATACTGCAAACTACAGAGTCACTTTGAGTGACACTGAGCAAATCAATTTAGTTACATGAAGTAGAAGGGCTACATTACTAAGAAAGAATAAAAACTATCTTAATTAGAAGGAATAATGAGGAAGCCAATGAAACATGTACTGATTATTATATCTAAGAGTCTTCCTGGTAAAATAGGCAGAATTATAAACAGCCAAAAGTTAAACACAGCTTTGTATTTTCTTTCTAACTTTATAATATCTACTACAATTCTCAGTATAAAGTGAATATTAATAAGAGACTATGAATTCTCCTTTCACTAGAATTCCACTTTAGAGTACTATCCTCCTCCATTCTGTTTCTTCTTCATCCCTCACCACACATGAATGAGAATTCCCTCTTTGATTTGGAAACTTGTTAATTATTTTAAGATAATTTAAAGGAAAATACCACAAAGTGGAAGGGAATAAAACATTGTAACTGAATTGAGATTGTATTTTATTTCATGTAGACTGAACAGGAATGTCATGAGACCCTCCCAAGTTTTTATGAACAGGCAAAGGACAGAAGCCCCCACTAAATAAAATTTAAAGGGACAGTGAGAGTCAAAAACAAAGTTATTTTTGGTTACCGTCTCATACATCACACTGTTCAACATATGATCTACACACTTATGCTATTCGGCTGCTAATGACTTCAATAATGCCTAAAATCAGGAATAATTTTATACACATGCAAATAAGAACATTCTTGCAACTTTACCTAAAGGAAGTAAATTAACAAGTCTCTAGGTGGCAAAAAAGGGCACTTTATCCAGAGCTTATTATCTGAAACACATCAACACTGCATTATAACACTGACTAACACACGTCTATTTGGTTAAAACACACTAACTTAACTGGGATTTTCCAATTTTCCTCCTTCGCACAGAACGTACTGAAATAGCAGAATCTCTAAAATTAGTTTTAAGTCATTGACTGTAAGGAACAACTTCTTCTAGCAGGTTCAATATACTCAGGAATCACAGAAGGTTAAATTATGTTCAATAAACCATAAACAAAGAGGTCATTGTCCGCCTATAAAACAAAAATACTACTCAGCTGTAAGCTTCAATCAGGCAAACAAGTGGTATGAAATGCCTTATTACTAGTGATTTAGAGGTTAAGAAAAAAGTGAGGTCACTATAAACCACTCAAACAACTACTGTTAGCTTACTGATTTTTAGAGCAAACGGCAAGATTGACACCTAGGAAAACTGGAAATTTTCTCCCCTTAGATGAAACAACTCCATTCTGTTGACCTCTGTCCTATGAACATGAGGTGTATGTTGGGGGGTGGGGGTGGTGGTGGTCCACTGTGCTTGAAAAAGAAACAAAAAAAAACACTACACTGTTTTCCCTGGATGCAATTTAAAATGACCAGGCACACTGATTTTTAGATGAATTATACTTTTTATAGGCCTACATACAACATTCTCAAACAACATCAACTGGATGAATAACCACCATTAAATTATAATTATGAAGACCAGGTAATACATTAAAATTACCATATTAATTGTAAGTAAATATATGATACTAAACTATAATTACATGATATTAAAACTTTCTATAACCACAAGACTATGTAAAGATGATGGCAGCATTTCAGTGTAGCAACATTAAGTGTAATTTTACTGTTTTCTATGCTTTCAATAATGCTGAGCTATTGTTTGGTTTTATTTTTTTAATTTTAAAGCTACCCAAAAAGGCTTCATTCTGTGTACACAGAAGCACATTCTCCTTCCTATTGGGTATCACCTTTTGCAGATATAGTAAATTTAAATTTTTCTAAGCAATAAGTTTCTTAAAAATTTCAGTGTTCTAAGTTAGAGATCATAGGTTCTAGAGTCAGAAGTGTTCCACACAGAAATAGTTGTTCAACACATAGCAAAAATGTTGATAACTTACTTTGGGTTGCTTAATTAAGTCAAGCAAATCCTTTACTTGATGTCGGAGCAGATTTTGACATTTCCACATTTCATTCAGTGCTCTGAAAAACACATACATAAATTTAAATAACAAAACAGGATAAACATCCTTCCAGAATATCCCAACCATGTTAATTTTTTCTAAAAGTTCAAATTACAAATGGAGATGACAGAGAAGGGTAAAATTTACAGGACTAAGCAACTGATGATACATGAAGAGAAAGAGAGAAGTCAAATATAAGAGATAATAACATTTGAGGAGATGGCTATATCAAAAGAAAGGGATTAGCGGTGGTTGTTTTTTCTTTTGTATAAAAATAGTGAAAATCTATCATTAACTGGAACATGTTTGTAGGCAAGGGCATAGCAATGAACTGCAGAGATTACAAACTTAAGAAATAAAGCAATATTTAATGGAGTAAGGTCCTGTATTCAATAGCAGGCCGGATGAAAAGGAATAAAAGACACAAACGGAAAAGACTGAGCCCTGAGAGAATGGAGATACTTTTTCCTGAAACAAAAATATTATAATTTTACATTATATTATATACTTTTATTTATAAGTAATATTTATAAATTACATTATATGTATATAAGTGAACATTCATTTTATATGGCAAAAATTTTGATCACCATAACACTTCTATTGTTCTCAGGCAGAAATTTAAATCTAAAAAAAATTATATAGGTACTCAAAAAAATATACATAAATCACAGACAGCAGTTAATGTTATTTAAATATTAAGTTATAGAATATCAGAACCACACACATTTAAAATTTTAAAAAGGAAATTTTCCAAAACCAAATAATACTTCTCATTGTTTTCAATTATCCATACTTCTATTAACCTCCATTATCACACATATGAAGCACTGCCATAAGAGTAATTTAATATAGAAGCATATAAAACCATATAAAAACACACTCTTTCTTTTGACAGACAAGGCAATTGTTTAATATTTTCACCCTCCTCAGCAGTATGTTTTAAAAATATCTTTGCATTTTTTAAAGGAGACAAATTAGCTTAGATTTGGACAATTCCTTCATAGTAGTCCCTTCAACATGGTACTGGCAAAACAACAGTACTGGGGCATTTTCATCTTGAAATAGCTAAACTTTACTGTCTTCCAGTTACTAAAGTTCCATAAAGTTTAACTGGCACACTTTAAGAATGTAAACATTAAAACAAAAATGACCATTATCCAGAGGACTGTAAATAATTTTCAAAGAAACAGAGTAGTCATCTGTGAAATTACTTGTGAACTCCAAGGTCAATGAATTCTCTCCTTACCTATACATTTTATCACTACTTAAAACTTCTGAAAGCCCTGGATTTTGAAACTTGCTTTCACTTAAAGCAGAAAAATAAAGCAGAAATTATCTTGTTTATTAACTTAAAGATGAAATCTTAAGCAATTCTAAAGCTTATTATAAACTATCATGGCTATAGCTTAAATCAAAAAGTGACCATCACTGACTAAGAATTTGTATTATAACATTCAGGGGGAGCATCCTCTTGAGCATTTCAATTAAGTCATATTAAGCAGCAAAGACAATTTGTCCTTGTGCTTTGCCTTTCTAAACAGTACTTAAGGAAAAAAAGTTGTACTAGTAGAAGCAGTATTACTACAATAGGAAGACAAATATCCATTTATTTAACATTAGCCTGAATTCCAGCTGTCACTAAATAAACGTGAAAAATCTGGATAGAGCCTGGATACTCTTCCATTTGTTAAGTGACATTTTAAGTAGACAACTAGTTCCCTCACTATGGCTTCTCCTTGTTTGCACCAACATACCATAGGTTTGCGTCAGTTCAAAGAAACAGACGACTACCATTGGGCTGCAGTCAGAAACCTGTCCAAATGTTGAAGAGAAACTCTCCTCCAACCTTCTACTCCCAACTGGCAAATTACCCATCAGACTCCACAGTTCAAAACTGTCTTATTAGATAAGAGCCTGATCAATGAAAGAGAAGATCACAACCAGGACACCTGATACTACCACTTACTCTTGTCACTGACAGTTGTTCTGGGGAACTTGGGGGAGGTGGAAATACACACCATGATCAGACAGTACCCAAGCTTGCCTCTATTCTCCTTTCCAGTAATCAGTATACTTACAGTTAACCTAGGGACTTACCCAAAAGTGAGTACACATCAAAAAGTCTAAAATATAGGAAGTATTTTGTCTTCCCCAAAAGAAGACAGATATAGAATAAAATATATGGCTCTTTCAGTAAATAAGAAAAATCCTTACCAAACAAGTTCTTAGCAGGAACTGCCTGCCAAGCAGCTAATTTTTTTTTTTTTTGCTGTACGTGGGCCTCTCACCGTTGTGGCCTCTCCCGTCGCGGAGCACAGGCTCCAGATGCGCAGGCTCAGCGGCCATGGCTCACGGGCCTAGCCGCTCTGCAGCATGTGGGATCTTCCCGGACTGGGGCACGAACCCGTGTCCCCTGCATTGGCAGGTGGACTCTCAACCACTGCGCCACCAGGGAAGCCCCCTAAGCAGCTATTTTAAAATACTTTTCAAACTAATTAGAGGTCACAAAAATTCAAATGACTTTCTGGGCTAGAATGGTAATGTAAATGAATGAAGTAGGACAGGTGTTATAATACAGAGTATTATATACAGAGGACTGTGGTGAAATTAGAAACATTAAGTAAAACATCAATATTATTAGTATTCAGGCCAATGAAAAAAATTTGACCCCCAAAAGATTGGCAAAAAATAAGATGCCTGATAATGTTTTGGAGTAAGAGTATAATTTAGTATAATCATATTGGGAAATAATTTGACTAGTTTATAATGCTGAAAATGTGCATTCTCAGCAATTCCAGTCATAGCTGTATACCAATGATCCTAAACCCTGGTTACCCATTACAATCTCCAGAAACGCTTTCCTAAAAACCCCAATGCCCACACTACACTCCAGACAAATTAAATGACGAACTCTGAGGATGAGATTCATGTGTCAGTATTTTTTAAACCTCTCCACGTGATTCCAACGTGCAGCCAAATTTGAGAACCATTCATAACCATACGTTAGAGAAACCCTTGCATGTGTACGCTAAATTGAAAAATGTTCACAGTAGTACTATTTGTATTATTAAAAAAATGGAAAGACACAAATGTCCATTCTTTGCACTGACTCAGATTTGCAATGCCAAGATGATGGAATAAAACTGTGGTTTAATGACAAAGTAATTCAGTACCACAGTGAAAATGAATGACCCACAAGCTATACATATAGAGTAGATGAAGCTTAGGAACGTAATAGAGTGGCGTGAAAAAACAAGTCACAGAAGAGTATACCCACAATTATTCTGTTTTCATAAAGTTCAAAAACAAGCAAAAATTAAAAATATATTATTAAGGGATACATATGATAAAACTTTTTTAAAAGGAAATGAGAAACACAAAATTAAAGCTAGTGGTTTCCTCTGGGAGGAGGATAGGAGGATGAAAGAGAGAAGTGTTCACAAGTTGGGTGGTAGATTCATACACAGTTTTATTTTATTACTATGCTTCAAAACTCATGATTTGTGTGCATTAAATACTTCATGATAATAAGTGTAAAGACTTTTGGAGAAAATAATCACAGATAAATGTAAAGTTAAAGTGTAATAAAATATTAAGAAGCATTAGGTGTATAGTTGGTCACTTAATTCCAAGAAGTTGATTAAAATAAAAAGTAATTTTAAAAACATTATCTCTCTCTCTCTCTCAAGTATTTTAACTTAAAAGAGATAAATACTCATTCACTCACCAACCATTTCTGTAGAATCAATTGATCCACAGATTGGAAATTACTTTCAACTTTTCCATGACATATCTTCCAGTATATCTGCTATGTCACCATTTTTTCTTTTTAATTCAATCAAATGGACTTGTCATTTAAGTGATGAATGATATCTGATAAAAATATTTAGTTTTGAAACTGCTATTTATGTTTTGTGTATTCTATTTTCAATTATTTTTTATTTTCTTTTCCACTTCTGGTATTATGGTTTTCATTAATTTTTTGCTCCTATGGGTTTAGAAGTTATACATTCGAATTCTATTTTTTTAGGGGTGACTCAAAGTTTTAATATGCACACTTGATTCATGGTCTAATTAATCAACATGTCTGTCCTCACTCTTATATGACAAAAGAACATTAGAACACTTTACCTGCCATCTTAACATGTTGTTATCTGACAGGGTCTACCCTGGCATGGGGCAGGGTATCCCAGGGACTCTCAAGAGAGTTCACATATCATTGCAGTGGTGTACACTGGCACAATATCAGCCTAGATGATAACCTACTTTTTAATCCAGACCCCAACCCCTTGTAAAGAAAACTTTATCCTATTCCTTCTTTCTGGATTCATTTTCCTTTTTTATTCTTTAGTATTTTTTTAAAGTAGGATTTATGAGTGGTGAACTCTCATTTTTTGCTTGCAAGTGTCTTTAATTCATTTTTACTCCTGAATGACAGTTGAACTGAGTCAAGGAGTCCAGATTGGGTGTGATTTAAATAGGTTGTTTCAAATGGGATATATACATATCCTATCTCATCCATTCTAAGAGGCCATCAACTGCACCATGAAGAAAAGGATGCATTACAATTCCAGATGCTAGCATATGAAAATTTTATGTTTTACAATGAATTATAGAGGTAACATATTTTACTATACGCAGTGGAAAAAGAATGAGCTTTGGAACCAGGAAGAACTGAGTTCAAATTCTGGCTTTGGGGCTTCCCTGGTGGCGCAGTGGTTGAGAGTCCGCCTGCCGATGCAGGGGACACGGGTTCGTGCCCTCAGTCTGGGAAGATCCCACATGCTGCGGAGCGGCTGGGCCCATGAGCCATGGCCGCTGAGCCTGTGCGTCCGGAGCCTGTGCTCTGCAACGGGAGAGGCCACAGCAGTGAGATGCCCACGTACCGCAAAAAAAAAAAAATATTCTGGCTTTGTCTCTTATTACTTGTGTAATTTTGTGCAAGTTCATTGATCTCTGTGGGATTCAGCTCATCATGTGTAAAACAGAAAAAAAAAATCATTTATACTGGGAGTTTCCAAGCTTTTCCTATAAAAGGCCAGAAAGTAAATATTATAAGCTTTGTGGGTCATAAGGTCCCTGATGAAACTACTCAACTCTGCCAATTGTAGCAGAAAAGCAGCCACAGTTAACACATATTCCTGTGCCTGAAGTACAGTGGGTATCAAGAAATGTACATTTCTCCCCCTACAACCCTTTTTCTCAACATTCCTATGAAAGATATAAATAGCATACATAATAATTTCCACGTGGGAAGTGCAGTTAAAAGTCTCATTAAGCTGTGGTAGGAATGAAAATTATATACAGCTCCAAAGACTTCTAATTTCTGAATATTTAATCCCCATTAGCTGGGGATTAAGTTACACATTCACTGGAATACTGATGATCTAAACTTTCTGAAACCTAGAGCATATCCATCTCTAGGCCTCAATTTCCTAAGCCTCAGTACGATTCAATTAGTAATGCCTCTCCCATAAAATGCCAATTCCCTACAAAGCCATACAAAAGCACTTTTTGAATGAAACATGGTCATAAAAATGTATTTGTGCTTACCTTTATATCAAACTATAACACCATGTTGAGGCTATGCAGCACAAAAATATGTATCCTACTGCCCTACTCTATAATTCAAATCAGTATCAGGTGAAAATAAGAAAGTACTAATTTCACAATATGGACCTTTCTAATGCCTTAAGGAATACAAACAAAAACAAAAGGTACATCAGCATTTCTTGAGACAACAATATGAAAATCTGGAGAGAGAAAAACTAAATCCTAAAAGATTCCATGTCAATCAGCTCTGTTTTTTAATTAGTTACAAAAATCCTTGTTAATCTCATGTTAATAGCAGTACTTTCTGAAAAAATATCCTATCCCAGTATTTTATTGTGTCTGACCACTTAAACAATGTTTGCATTACATAAATTGTTGACATTTAAAAATACAGTTTTCTTTTCCATAAAATCCAACATACTGCAAAAGATGGAAAGAACAGAGTTTAACATTTGAAACATACTTCACAGCATTTAAATCCAGTGTGGCATACAAATAATATAAGCATTTCATCCGTTCTGTAGTTTCCAAATTGTGGGGGACCATGTATTGAGCAAAGATCCGTTCAACAAGCAATCTACGAAAAAACATAAAGTACTGTATTAATTTCTTTAAATGTACATATTAAATATGTATGTAAATTTCCAAAACACATAAAGAACACATATAAAAGAGCTTCTTCTTTCTGAGTAGAGATGAGATTTCCAAATCAAAGATTTCTTTCTATAAGAAGAAGAGCCAAAGAAAAAATTTTAGCTGGATGTACTGGAAACAGTCCTATACCTAACTAAGATTAACTACTTCTGCATGACCTTGGGAAAGTTATATACCAGGGACTCAATTTCATTGGCTAAACAATAAAGGGTTAAAAAACTACACCAGAACCTTCCAAGTGACATATTCTAAACATCTATAAGTTAACCATAAAGAAATGCTTAAGATTCTTGACTTTTTGTAGTGATATCATGAAAAGAGACCTAGATAAAAGTAAAAAAAAGAAAAAAAGGAGAAAAGAAAAATTAAATGGTGGGGGGTGGGCTATGAAACCATAATGCAAATCTCTGTGCACTGATGCCACACGCTCAAAAAGCTTAAAAACGTCAATTTTCTAAAAATAATAACTATAAAGTCTCTTAGATAATATCAACCTAAGATACTCAGTTTCTGCTTCCCATACCTCTTAAAATTGTAAGATGTCCTACTGGTTCTTAATTTTCTCATTCTCACCTGTTAATAAGCAAGATCATTTGGACCCCACTAAAAATTCATCAAATCAATGCAGACTGCAAGCAGAATTTACAGTTCTACTAACTACTAAATCGCTAGGTTCCATATAAGGTCTAACCTTACACACTGGAATAGAAAAATACAAAGATTATATTCAGATAATGTGTCTTTATAAAAATGTATAAACTAGTTTTTTTAGCCTTGAGTAGGAATTGTTTGTATTTAAAATGTCTAAATCCAAAGGTTGTATACTTATTTTATTTGAAAAAATGAATGTGAATCCTTATAACACAATTATCTATGAAACAGAATTTAAATCATAATTACATACACTCCTACTTTCAAATATTACTCTGTTAAAACATAGTATACGAAAATGACCATAAAAGATGTATCCATCCCTAAAGTTATACGTACATTACTACTTCATTTATGGCTTTGGTAGGAAAGCAACTAGTCACTCACTACCTTTAATTTGCAGTAAAAACTGAGGAGGGAGTTTAAAGTTATAAAGAAAATAGCCTAAAACAATAGCTCAACAACAGTTATATAATACCAAAAGCACTAAACATTTTACATGTGGTGTCTTTAACTTACCTATCATCAATACTGTTTTGATAATATATATGTAGCAATTTGTCTTTGATCCATGAAATCTGTTTTGCAGCATCTTTCCCAGCTGCTGATTGTAAAGCATACTTCTTATAGATCTGCGCAAGTCCCATCATGGCTTCTTTGCGCACTCTCCACTTAAAAAAAAAAAAAAAAATTTTTTTCTCATAATTTAAAAATGCCTCCGTTATATTAATTCAGTAAAGTCTAGTTTCCCAGTTTTTTTATTCACTTTACACAATTTATTTTCATCATACCTCAGTTCCTGGATGTCAATCTGTAATGACTGTATGAAAAAACACAACTATCATTTTAATATATCTACTATGTCAAGCACAGACATCTATTAACGTGTATAAAGAATTTTAATGCTTTGATATCTTATACCCACTACCAATCCCTAAAAAGCAAAACTCAATCACAATCTACTTAATGTCACTTAGAATGAGTGAGGGAAAGCATGCTACCAAATTGTAAAAAGGCAAAGACAGTTAAGTGGATAAACTGTGAGCTATTCCTTATAGAGTTTTTTCCAAATTATGGTCTATATTAAGCATACCTGTATTAAAGGTATACATGACAATGGCTTTATCAGATGCTGAATGCAAAGACACATCAGTGGTTCATTTTGTATATCTGGCAAAGACGTTCAGGTATAAAGATATTCAACTATTTTCTAAATTAAATACATATCTGTTATAGTATACCTAACATTATCTTGGTATGAGTTTAATCTTAAATTTTACATAAACACAGCACTATAATCAGTAGGGAGGAAGTAATATTAAGAACTTCATGAATCTGCGAAGATTATTAAGTTTTCCTTTGCAGTCTGTCACTCACAGCAACATTTTTCTCTTGGTTTCTCTTTCAATTAATTACAGTAAACAATAGTCCTTATTTCATCCATCCACTGCATACATATTGAAATAAAAGACTTCAAAAGCTTTACTCATAAAATAAGAATTCAATATGTTTGTAAAAACTTTATCTCCAATTCCCTATCTTATCTCTAATTCCCGAAAGTGCTACTTTAGGGAAAATTTAAAGATATAGAGCATATTCTAATACTGTCAGTACGTAAATATATTTAATTATTTTTTGGTACTCAATTAATATTTATATGAATGAACCAAGCAGTCCTATGATGAACACACCATGATGATCAAAAACATACATGAATTATGATCCCAATAATACACAAATACTTAGCTTAAATTCTAAGTTTAACTATGAAAAAGTTTACTTGAACACTTAGAAGGCTGTTATCCTACCATGATGCAAACCTCCTTTTCCTTCTTTAGAGCTTTTGGCCTTTTCATTGTTTAATACCGTACTGAAATATCCAATAACAACAAGTCTAAATTTATCAACTAAAATAAGTTGCTCTGAATACCTATAGATTTGGAGGGAAAACCATGCGATTCCTGTCCATGTATTCTCCATCCACAACCCACATGATCAAAGAGAGAATTAAATGATGGAGATAGCACAATTGACCATACAAGTGACTTTCAAAATGTTGTGAAGTTTTTACCTAGTTAGAGCTATTCATATCTACCAAGAGACCTCCCACTTTCTTTGCTTATTAACCCCTAAATACACCAAAGATCTTCATCCTTCACCAAAATTACTCTTAAGTCTAAGTCTGTAAAATCCATGCCATCAAGGAAAGGCAAAGGGGAGGAGGGGAGAATAAATATTCACCGAAACACTTACTGAGTGCCTAATACATTCTAGGCAACATGGAATACAAATGTAAGACACAGTGCCCTCTTCAGAAGCCACTAACTAAAGAGTGGAGCTGTTCAGTGCTCTAGAAGGAAGATTTGGGGTCACGGGAGATAGGCTCGAAGCATGCTGCTCTGCTGGGTTTAGCTTTGCCATGTTGAAAACGTTTTGGGGACTTCCCTGGTGGCACAGTGGTTAAGAATCCGCCTACCAATGCAGGGGACACAGGCTCGATCCCTGGTCCGGGAAGATCCCACATGCAACTGAGCAACTGAGCCCGTGCACCACAACTACTGAAGCCCACGCTCCTAGAGCCCATGCTCCGCAACAAGAGAAGCCGCTGCAATGAGAGCATTGCACACCACAACAAAGAGTAGCCCCCACTCGCCACAACTAGAGAAAGCATGCATGTAGCAACAAAGACCCAACACAGCCATTAATTAATTAATTAAAAGAAAAAAGAAAACATCTTGTATTTTCCATTCCATAGAAATTATAATACAATCAGCTAGAGGACTATGAACTGATACCCATATGAAAGGAAAAAGAGAAAAGAGAAGTTGTGTTCAGAGGCCTTTTCAAAAGTCACTTACTAAAATTAGTGTACAGGTTAAACATCTGATTACTCTACCATTTAGAGCTGACCCATTTTGAGGATGAGAACAAATAATCCTAATAAAGAAAAACTAATAAAATTTAATGTAACAAAAAGTAAAATCTTCTCATAAACATTATTGTAGATATTAAAATGTCTCCCCCCCAAAAAGGGCTAATTACATTTAAATCTCAATTTTTTCAAATGAAATACTATTAAACTTCAAGTATTCAAAATGCAAACCTACTAATAATTATTAACCCTACTTACCCGTTTGTCTAATGTTCTCTCTCTCACAAAATTAAGTAAGTGATCATTGACCAGAAGAATATCCTTTTTAGCAGCTGTAACTATAGACACAATAACATCATGTCTAATAGCTTCCTCAGGGTCATGTGACCTCACTTTAAGATACTCTGAAAGATAAAATTTTATTTGATTAAAATGAAACTTTGACAACTAAAACGTTTGAAAAGATTGCACAAGATCTTTGAAAGTAAACCACAACAAAAACAAAACCTAAGTAGAAGGTTCAGTATTTCAAAAACATTAGGAGTAGGTAAGAGAGAAAGGGAGAGAGAGAAGGAAGAAGGAAAGAAGGTCAGTCCTTCAGGCAAAATACAGTAGTTTACATGCAACTGAGTAGTAAATCCCCTCCCCATTTGTGAGACAGGATAGTTAACTAAGGAGTTCCTAAACTCATTAATTCAACAAACCATATAAATGAACCAAGAAGTATATCAATGCTAAATATTTCACTTTTGTTTTTTAAATGGTTAAAATATTCAAGTCAAGTGGTTCTAATCGGAAAAGGCTAGAGAATTCAAGTTTCTATCCCTTAACTATGTAAACCCTTAGTGAGGTTATTGAAAGAGTATAATTAAGGTAATGGCAGCCAAGAAATAGGATTACAGGAAAGACCGTAAGGCAATTCTGTTTAACTGAACTAAAAGGAAGGCCAAAGGGAAGACAGAAGAAATGAAACACTTAACAATTACGAGTGACTAGAGGAGAATCTTAAAGTCAAAAACATGAAGTTCAGATCTGGCACTGAGAAAGCTGAAAGAAAAAAATTAACAATCTTCAGTAATGATATATTAGGTTTAAAGAAGAGGTACCACAAGTGAACATAAATTATTATTCAGCTTTTTAATTATATGACCAGTAAGATAAAATTTCGTTGTTTGGATCTGGAGTAACATACATAGCCATGTCTACAAACAACAAACAGAGCTTATGATTGTGAATGGATTTACTTCTCAATAAATTAACAGTTAACAATATAATGCAAAAGCTCATAAAATCAATGCCCAGGTCCTAAGCCCCTCCACCTTGAGCATTCTCTACTAACAGGAACTATTTCAAAAAGTGTTTAAGACAATATGTCGCTAAAAAACTTCTGAAGAAATGGAAATATTATTTTATGTATCACAGAAAACAAGGTTATTTTTAGTATTGATTTCAAATGCCCCATGCTAAATATATCTCAAATTCATTTACCCCTCAAGATAAAGACAGGAGTTTTTATCTTTCGCTGCACTTGTTTCAAATGTAATATGTATTATTATTTCAGGTGTCACTAAAAAATGGAAAAACCAATGACACACCATCAATTTTCAGATACATCCTCATTTCACTAAAACAAATCATTCATATTAAACAGGTATACACAAGAGCTATTAACTTGTAGATATTAACTGTGCAGAGGAAGAGAAAACAGGACAAAGAAGAAATTCTCAACAGTTAGCATGATGCAGCATCTAACAATACTCTTCCCAATATGGCTACGTCCCTCAAAACTTGGCTGAAGGCACAGGATGAAGCTCACAAACACACTATGGAGAAAAGAAGATAAATGTATGTTTTTAACATATTTATTTCAACTCACTCCTGAAACCCTAAGAAAATGTCTTTTAAAAGGGACAAGTAACAAGAGAAGAGATCATAGCAGAAGAGATTTCTCACCAAAATTTTGGCAGATGGATGACTGGTAAATGCCCAGAGACAAAAGAGAAGGATGAAACCTAAAAGGGAAAGAAAAGCCATAGACAAGCTCATTTCCAGGGTAGAAGAACCCTGAAATTCAAGGCACCAAGCAATGAGAAAGGCAGAGATGAAGACAGCAGCTGAAAATATGGAGTGGAGTGGTTGAAAATCTGCGTTAATAGTTAGACCCCTAGATTTTTCAAATCTGTCTTTTAGCCTACTCTAAAAATTAAAATGTGCCAGGAGGCTAGAGACTAGGAAATACATAACAAGATAAATGTTTCATAAAAAATGAAACTGTACACTATCCTTTGATAAAGCAAAACATTCAAAACAATGAGAAGGACTAAAAAGGTTATTGGTGAAATTATTCACATCTAAAGTATATTTCAGACAGCTATAAAAAAACAAAATATCTATTATTTAGCCAAGAGTAAACAATGCATTGAAGTTCTGACTATGGAAAAAATACTTTAAAAAGATACAGACTATGTACAGAACTACTACAAATCAACAATAAAAAAAAAAGACGAACAAGCCAATTAAAAAAGAATGGGTTTAAAATTTAAACAGATACTTCATAAAAGAACATATGTATCAATATGCACATAAAAAGATGACTAATCTCATTAGTCATCAGGAGAATGCAAATTAAAATCACAACAAACATCAAGACCTATGAGAATGGCTAAAACCAAAAAGACTGACCATACAAAATGTTGGCAAGGATGCTGAACAACTGCACCCTCAAACATTTCTGGTGCAAGTGGGAAATAGTATAACTACTATGAAGAACGTGGTCATTTCTTATAAAGTTAAACATACATTTACCCTATGACCAGCAATTTTACTCCTAAGTAGTTCCAAAGAGAAATAAAAACATAAATCCACAGAAACACTTATACAAGAATACTCACTGTAATCTTAATCATAATCACCCCAGACCAAAAACAACCCAGATATCCATCAAAAGAAAAAAAAATGGATGTAAGCAAATTATGGTGTATTCATACAATGAAATACCACTCTATAATAAAAAATAAAGTAATAATACCTGGTGTCCCAAAGACACAAGCAATTAAAATTAAACTCCTGGTAGGATACTCTTTTCTGGGGAATCTGAATAGCCAAAGAGAAAGTATCTAAACTAAAGGTTTTCCAACAAACAACCCACCCTGATCACCCTACAGTGAAGTTCAGAGTGAACAATCCCATCCATACGCTCAGGGCTTTCTGAACAGCTTTTAATTTAGTCCCCCACTCTTAATAAAAGCCGACAGCCATGGATTGCCAAGCATTTGAGGAAAGCCTCTAACATGGAAAATACAGACAAAAGCAAATAAAAAGTGGGAAAAACAAGTGGGTGAAACAGACATTTTTAAGAAAAAGAAAACTCCAAAATACTATCATTAGTATTCTCAGAGAATACTGCACCCATAACACAAGAAAAGGGTGCTCCAGAGTAAAAGAAACATCCAGGATAAAAGAGAAGGAGGAAGAGAAAAGGAAGAAACAGACAGACATACACAGACACACCCATGCACGCACGCGCACACACACACTCAGGGTCACACAGAAGGGGGGAGAAAAGAAGGGAAGGAGAGGGGGAAGGCAAAAGAGAGAGGAAGAACGGATCATCTTAAGATGAATGCTGTAAATCAGAAGCTCACACACAGCGAGCAGTCCAGACAGTGTCAGCAGGTAGACAGAGGGTTCTCCAAGCAGGATATCTCCCAGAAAAAGCAGTTTAAAATGTACTATAAGTTGGTAAAATTTTAAAAAGAGTAAATAACTAAATAATAACAAGCAATAATATGAAAGATGGGAAGGTAGTGCTCAGAGGTAAACCTTTCAAGGGTCCTGGATTGCTCAGAAAGAAGCTAGTGTTCTGATTAATTTCAGACTTTATTAATCGACTATGCAGTAAAAGCATGAAGGAGAATGTAACTTCCAAGCCCATATGGATAAAAAAGGAAAAATGAGAAGAAAACTAATCAGTTGGGCAGAAGAGAAGAAAAACAGAAATAAAAGAAGCAAAGAATAGGCATGCAAAATAGAAAACACAAAATAAGATAGCGGGAATAAGTTCAACTATATCAAATTCAAATTATTTCAATAAAATTTTCAAATCACATAAGAATACTATATATAACTTATGTACCGATACACATGTGACATAGATAGAAAAACATGAACAGAATGCACAACAATAGAGAGGTCACCCTCTACAGAAGTAGGAATGAGAGGAGTTTGTGAACAGCATTTCAACTGTATCTACAATTTACTTTCTTTTTTTAAACTCCTAAGCTAATACAGCAAAATGCTAACATTTCTGAGGAAGACAGTGGCTGCTGTATTCATCCATATTCTCTAAACTATTTCATAACTTTAAAAACCTTAACAGAGCAGCAACAGTCAGATACACAGTATTCTCATTACTATAAAAATGCAAAGTTCTGAAATACCTCATCAATATACAGATTTCAGAAAAGTTACCTCCATTAAGCATGGTTAAATTAGTTCATAAATTAATGACTCTCACCTAAGTTCTCAAAATATTAAAGACAACTGAAGTCCCATAATCTATGCAAAGTCAAGACCTGTTCAAATCCAAATGCCTGAAATACTTGTAGAATTGTTCTTAAATTAAGAAACCAATATTGTCTCTGATAATGCTACTTTTTATGTAAGTGCTTCTAGGTACTATGTAGGTACTAGGAGGTAAAAACTGTAGCTTCACCATGATGATGAACTGAAACAAGAAGACTTCACTGAGAATAATCACAAAAAACAACCAAAAATAAAAAGGTTTTTTTTCCTATATATAAAACCAATTTTTTTCACCAAAGAGCATCTAGGAATGTTTGCCATTATGGGTATACAGTACCTGTTAAGTCCTTTGCTAAATCAGGATGGTTCATGAGACAATGGCTAGCAAATTTCACACATTCCAGGCGGATTGGTACATGGATATCATTAAACCTGATAAAATATAAAGTCACAGAGTGATCTTTAAAATAAGAGAGAGAGATAAGTGTTTACCCTGCACTTAATTTATATTTATTTCTCTAATTAAAAGAAAAAACAATTTATACAGGATAATTCAAAGCAGAACCAGACTATTTTAACAAAGTTTTTGATATACTATGTATGTAAGAATGCTTTGGAACCTCTGTACTATACTAGGTCAATCTCCTGTGAGAACTATGTACTTTTAATGAGGATGTTTAAACAGTACACATTTGCCTCAAATACAAGAACTGGAATGACAAAATTTTTCCTATAAATAGTATACTTTCTTTTTTGTTATATATAAATTTATTTATTTTATTTTATTTATTATTATTTTTGGCTGTGTTGGGTCTTTGCTGCTGTGCACGGACTTTCTCTAGCTCAGGCGAGCAGGGGCTACTCCTTCATTGTGGAGTGCAGGCTTCTTATTGCGGTGCCTTCTCTTGTTGTGGAGCATGGGCTCTAAGCATACGGGCTTCCGTAATTGTGGCATGCAAGCTCAGTAGTTGTGGCTCGAGGGCTCTAGAGCACAGGCTCAGTAGTTGTGGCATATGGCTTAGTTTCTCCGCAGCATGTGGGATCTTCCCGGACCAGGGCTCAAACCTGTGTCCCCTGCACTGGCAGGCAGATTCTTAACCACTGCGCCACCAGGGAAGCCCTGTAATTTCAAATGTATCTGTTTATGCAAGTATATTGTGTATACATAATACACATATACATTATTAAATCCCACACTGAAAAGAAAGCTTTTCCTCAAATTATTCTTTCTTAAATACAGAACATTCACAAATGTTTGGTAGATCTTGCACTAAACCCTGTATTACTTTATATGACTCTAAAATTGTGCCAAAATTACTCCTATCTATCATAATTATTTCCACTAATATCAAAGCAAATTTTTACATGTATATGTAAATACCTTAGTATGTATCTCTAAAAAGTTAAAACTCTTTGGTTGGTAAGTCATTTAAGTATCTTTTACTCATATCTTCCCTCTCTATCTTTTTCTTTTCCTTTGTAATCTGGTGAAGCACCTGTTTTGTGTTTGTGTGTGTAGTGTTTTTCCACAGTTTAGATTTTGATAATTTTATCATTCTGATGTCAATTAACAGGTTCCCCTCTCTCCTAAATCCTGCACATTAGGAATCAGGTCTATAGACTTGATCATATTCAGGTTCATTTTTTAGCAAGACTACTTGATAACGGCATTGTGCTCCTCCACCAGGAAGCACATGATGCCTAGTTGTCTCTAAACCATTGATGTTCAAAGCCTATACACATAAGTTCACTGTGGACTACAAAGCAGTGGTTTTTTTTTTAAATCTTAAGTAACAACAAGAACGTTAAAGTGAAGCAAGAATTTTCCATTTGACATTTTCATGTCTTAATTCTCGAAGACCAAAAAGTCTCCAAATCTTGTATCACCTAATACCATAAGAAACAAAATTTAGCATCAAAAAGAAGAAAAGTCTTCTGAAGGAGCAACAAATTACTCATAAAAGATTATTATTAGGAAACAAACTGCTTTATGAAGTACACTCAAAAAAATCTAGTCTATAAAATCTAGTCTCTGAGGTTTCCCTGGTGGCGCAGTGGTTGAGAGTCTGCCTGCTGATGCAGGGGACACGGGTTCGTGCCCCGGTCCGGGAAGATCCCACATGCCACGGAGCAGCTGCACCCGTGAGCCATGGCCGCTGAGCCTGCGCATCCGGAGCCTGTGTTCCGCAACGGGAGAGGCCACAACAGTGAGAGGCCCGCGTACCGCAAAAAAAAAAAAAAAAAAATCTAGTCTCTGGTCTCATATAGTTTCCTGAGTGTTCTGAACCCAAGTACTCAATCCCTATACACTTTAACCTTTCTCAACTAAACATGTACCAAATAACCATTAAAAGTTAAAAAAATACTTTAAAATACTTTTAAAAAATACTCTAGCTCCCTAAAATTGGTAATAATGTGCAAGTTTTATGTCATTAATAAAACAAGGAAAAATTACAATGTAATCAAAAGGTAATAAGTTTAAATTAGAATTTTTCCTCCTAAAATCCTATAAATTCTGGCTAATCCAAGTCCTGATTTAAAGATATATTAAATGTCTATATGTAAAACTGTATTTGTTTTAGCACATTAAATAAAACAGATTTTGATTTTAGTTGCACAGTTTAATTAAACTATTTTGCCCTCTTGCTCATTGTATTTAAGGGGGAAAAGTCTAGAAATCAAACTCAAAATGACAATGGGCTAATATTTATTAGTTTAACACACCTTGTTAAATATTATTGAGCTACATAAGAGATAAGAAAACAGAGCAAGAATTTAGGGCTTAACATATGAAGGCTTATATGATTTGACAAATTAGAAAAACAAGACCAGAAGAGATTATCTTTATCATAATCATTGATAGTTCTGGTAACAAAATGGAAAGAAAAGTGGTGATGACAATGCAAATGTTTCAATACAAAGAAAATAGAGTAAGAATCTCAATCCTATTTACTTGTTTATTTACGACTTAATTGCATGATTTGTTATAAGCATAATTATAAAAGGGAGAAAAAAATCCTCCTCTATCCTCAGGGTCAAAGTAGGTTTCAGCCAGGGCACTTGGAAGTGGTTTTAACATATTCAAGGTCGGGGTATCTTTAGAAAAGTAATAAAATAAACCCCTCTCACAGAAAAAATACAGAAACACATTCAAAATTTTGCAACCGATTTCAGGAGGTTTGTGGATCATTAAAAGCATATAAGAAGCCCAGGTTATCATTTCCTCATTATCATAAGAAACGTAGAAAGGAGATTAGTAGGAGGAATATACATAATCATTTATTTATTCATTCTATAGATACCCTTTTATCTTTACAATGTCTCCAAATAATCTAATTAAATATAATTTCTTTGTGGAGAGGCTGTATCTCACCATGATGTATTTCTGGTTGGAATTAATCAATCACTGCTATGTAACAATACACCTCAATTTCATGATTATAATACTTTGTGAGATAATTTTTAAAATGTATAATCTTTTAAAAATCACTGAAGACAAAATAAGAAGGGGAAACTGTAAATATGGCCAATCGCCATCAGCATTCAAGAATTTCAAAATATAAAACCCCTCATTTTTATGATTTCAGAAAACAATCTTAAATGTGGGTGCTGTTTTAAAATAGTAAGTAGATATAAACACATATTACTTTTAAACAGGACACCAAAATCATATACCTGCCCAAGTAACACTGCCAAAGTGGTTTGTTTTGAGAAGCCAATTCTGAATCCTTTGCCCCAAACATTTTTGCCAGTAGTTTAACAACTTGAAGGCGTTCCTCATTATCATTGCTCTAAAACAAAACATAACCACAGCTTTAAAACCATGAGGTAGATACACTGAGAATAATTTTTCCCCTGATTTCCCTTAATCTCCAATTCCACAGAAAACTTTTTATGAACTTCAGCTGAAAAATTATACATAAAAATGTTTAATATATTTTTCATAAAATTAAATGTTACCTTAAATATTCTAATCATTTCAAATTACGTTAAAGGAGTACTCTCCTACATGAAAATTCATCCCAAAGTCTGATTAAAATTTAGTGGCCTCTCCTACAACTGAGGCTTGTTTCCATTCAAAATCAAAATCAAAAACTAACTTGCATCAAACCTACTTGGGACCCTTGAAAAACTATTCGTGGTCTTTAAGAATAGACACTGATAGAGGCCAATCCTACAGTAAACAGAGACTTATGTATGAAGGTACTTGTTAAGCCCTTTGTAGAAATAAATATGCACTAAATCTCCCAACAGGAGAGTCCATTCATCTACATACACCAGATTCATAATGGAGTTCAACGACATGAGGAAGCCTTACACATGCAAAAACTAAAGTTTCCACTTTATAGAGAAAATGGGTACTCTGGGGATGAGAACTCATTTATTACTGCTTTTGGTACCTCCAACAAATGACAATATTTAAATGAATGAGCCAGCTACAATACTAGACTTGAACACAAAATGTGACAGAGATTGTTAAAAGCACTAATATTCAAGGTACTTGGATGGCACTGTACAGATCTTTTAAATTTTAAACCAATGCCAAAGCCCAGCATTTAAAGCCCCCATGATATGACCCGACTCATCTCTATTATTTGATTATTCCTCTAAAAAAGTACGTTTTACCCCTGGCTGCACGTTAGAATGACCTATAAGGCTTTTAAGAAACAACAAACAAACAAACAAACACTCATGTCTGGACTCCACTGCCAGAAATTCTGATCTGGGTTAATGCCTGGACATCTGTTTGTTTATTAAGGCTCCACAGATGAAGATTCTAATGGGCAGCCAGGAATGATTTAAACTTAGTTTATGCTACCATGCAACTGTAATTCTTTGTGTTCTGCAAATTCACCCAGCACCTTCCTACCTCTATATGATTCTGCATGCTGTTTCCTTTGCTTCAATTGTATGCTGTCTGTATCTTTTATGATATTTATAATATTTGGCCTCTTATTAGATATGGATTTTTTCCTCTTCCTCCCATAATAGATGTTAAATTTGCTGAAAGCAGGGATGATAATTCTTATTTTTGTATTTCTTACAGTATTCAACATTTTTATTAGAGAAAATCAAAGCAACAAATAATTAAAGGTATGACTGCCTTTTGCCTCATCAAAATTGCTAACTACATGAAAAAAGGGGGTAGAGGAAGGCCAGTGAATCAAATGTCTCACTTGAGAAATACACCAAAAATATGCCCCAGCATAAAATGAGAATAATTATTTGCTGCATTTTGGGGGTATTTACACTACCAACATAAACTGTTTATTTTGTAGTTTTCAAAGAGACAAATTCAAATTTTTAGAAACAAGAAATACAACACAGAAATCATTTAAAAACTTTTCTGGGTGGTACAGTGGGGCTCATCAAACAGTATTAATTATAACCAGATTTATTTAATCTTTATGTAATAATTTGAAAGAGAAAACATGCCCCAAATCTGCAAATGAAACTCAATTTTATGGCATAATTTAATGGCAAGGCAATAAGGACATTACCGAAAGATTCCAGAAAGCCATGTGAAAAGCAAAGGAGCTTTCAAGATAGGCTAGGCAAGTACAAGATAATATTCATAAAGGGAAAATATTTCACCCTATGTGGATAACAGATCCTAAACTATTTTTATGGCACATCAAGGGGTCTTGGGAACCACTATAAACTATGCCTTAAAAATGTAAAAGTTTGATGTATACCCATGACCTCAAAAGTTAGTCACAACCCAGAATTTATCTGGAAAACATCTGAAAGAAAATATCATTCTGCTAATCATTAATTCATCAGATTTTATCTGCTAGGCACCATGCCAGGCACTGGAGATACACAAATATGCAAGGCACAAACATGTAAATAAATAACAGTAATACCACCACATGGGTAACATTCAGTTAAAACCACTGTAAGGATTAAAAATCCACAAGTAATGTGCTTTGCTAATCTGGTTGATAAAACCATATTATTTTTAGAATAGTTACCTTCAATTTAAATTCAAGCTGGGGTAAAACTGAGAGCAGCAAATGACTATCAATATTATAGAGCTCCAAAATTAAGTCAAAGACATGCTCTGACAAATCGCTGATAGATGTTTTCCCAAGCATCAGAACCTGATTAAAAAACTTTTGAGAAAGAAAATTTATCATTAATAGAAACAACATAGATAAAGTGAATTTTCTGAAATTTTATTATTCAATTAAGTTCATTATCGTTCTATACAGAGTCAAAACAGGCATACCAAAACATTTTCTAAGAAGGTGGGAAATCACTACTGGGTACATAAAAACATAAAACATGGAATTCACCTCATACATATTAAAAGACAAGCAATTTGTACTGACTCATCAATTAGCATATCAATAAATACCCTACCTACCAAATACACTTTATTCCACATTATGGTACTTACCATATTTTATCCTATATTACAGTTATTTGTACACATGTCTTAGTTTCTCTACTAGATAAATTTCTTAAGGGCAAGGGATCACATTTTGTTCACCACAGCAGTATGGGAGACAACAGTATGGAAGACAAAGCCTTACACCTTCATAGTAGAAACCAATTCCATTTTTAAAATACGTAATTTTATATTTACAAGGCAAAACAATATCTTTCTAATACTTTATCTTCTTTTATATTCTGATAATGTATACATACATACAAAGATTATAGCACTAACTAAAGTCCAATTAAAAGCACATACAAACACAAGGAAAATCCAAATGTGAACAATGTTCTTCTATAAGCAGCCAGCACTAACTAGTTTCCACACTCAGATCATTCATCATATTACTACTGAAAATGGTAAAAATACATGGCATAATGATCAAGTTCCTTTCTATTTAAAGTCTTCCAAATATGTAAAAAATTAACCCAGAGCAGATCCCACATATTCTCCACAGTATCTTTTATCTCCTTGAAGAAGGAATTAAGGATTCTTTACACCACACAAGCTGCCCTGATCTCTTCTTTCTGTGACAGTTAACAAACAACTTGGCTTAATCAGGTTTTCTATCTGGAAAGTACAGTCAGGACTTTACATTTCAATGTCTCCTCTGATTACTTTTAGTTCCTGTGTTGTTCTTAAGTTTTTTAGATCTATGAACCTGTACCAACCACCTAGCCATGAAGGGATAAAAAGAAAAAAATTCTATTCTACTATTCTTTCTTTATTGGTTTTAAAAATAACTCGTCTGTCCTCCATGTTCATCAATTTTGTGGGAAAAGAATTTCATGACACCAAAGGTTAAATTCTCATTCAAGTTGAAGATAAAGTGGCTTCGTTGTTTCCATTTGAAAATTTTCTCCTGCTTAAAAATGATAAATCTACCTTTCTTAACAGAAAATAATCCTTTCCTATCTGGCCATCTTGGTGATCAAACCATCCTCTTCTTCTATCAGTCTGGGGAAAACTCATTTGAAAATGGAAAAAAACAAAACAACAACAAAAACCCAGTGTAACATCCTACAAATTCCATCAAAAACATTTATTTGACACTTATAATCTCCATCTATCTCCAAATCAGTCTTCACTGTACAACAAGAACATGGTACACTGCCTGACAGAGGTATCCAGAATAGATTCAATAAATGAATGAATGATATGTAACAGGTACTATAATACAACTATAGGTGAAACAACCTTCTTGAGGGTATACAATTCAGTGAAGAAGCAGATATAGATTTGAATAAAGTATTTCCTACCAAAAAACATTAGTCTTTTACTTACAAATGGTAACTAATTTTCACATAACAAATTAAATTATAACAACTGCCTCCTAATGAAAAGAGTAAGAGGAGTAAGTTAAAGGTCGATAAGAAATTCTACCTTAGATTTAAATGATCAATTTTAATTACAAAAGTGCTTTCACATCAGTTAACACATTCTCTACCATCACCCCAAGCGTTATTAACTCCAATAACTAAGGCTAAGTGAGATTAAGCAAATTAACCAAATTTTACCTACATCAAGACAAGCTTGATACATTTTTTCAATCCAACAAAATACTTTTGTGCTATCCCCTAAAACTTGTGATTAAAAAGATCTGGTAAAAAATAATATTACCAAGAAGTGATCCATGTAGGAAATTTTTTGAATTGTCACTATATACTTTTTCCTTTTGATACTGTTGTACCTTTTATATATATATATATATATATATATATATATATATATATAGAGAGAGAGAGAGAGAGAGAGAGAGAGAGAGAGAGAGAGAGAGAGAGAGAGAGGGAAAGAGAGAGAGAGAGGGAGAGACACACACACACACACACTTTAGTTTCATGAGTTATCAAGTTACAAAAAAATTTATTTTAAAAAGTAATCTAGGGCTTCCCTGGTGGTGCAGTGGTTGAAAGTCCCCCTGCCGATGCAGGGGACACGGGTTTGTGCCCCGGTCCGGGAAGATCCCACATGCCGCGGAGCGGCTGGGCCCGTGAGCCATGGCCGCTGAGCCTGCGCGTCTGGAGCCTGTGCTCCGCAACGGGAGAGGCCACAACAGTGAGAGGCCCGCATACCGCAAAAAAAAAAAAAAAAGTAATCTGTAACGCCACAGTGACTTCTTAAGTTCTATATATGTAAACAACACTGTATATGAAGTGGAAACTTGAATGTGTCTATATGCATGAGACTGAAAAAAGACACAAGTAAAAAAGAGACAGAAGTGGGGTTATTATTACCTTGACATCCTACCTCTATTTCTGCTTGCTAATTCTCTACTAGGAAGATATATGAATAATGGCTATTACATGTACAAATGCAAAAAGGCTGAGAATGATTTTTACACTGTACTAAAATCCCACAAGGAATTAAGCTCACCAGAAAGCATTTTACATGTAACTGTAGATTTATAAGGGAGAAGAGGAGAAAAAAAAAAGCAATTCTTAATGACTTCTTAGCTAACTCTCAAATAAGTCAAGGGACAAGAAAATAGGGGCAACAGAGAGAGATAAGAAAATAATGACCAAGTAATGGGAATAAATAAATATATAACTGAAAGTGCTCAGACTATTCTACTAATCCTGTGCCTCTTGCCCCCAGCCCCAGCTTCTGATAAAGACATAACCAAGTATGGATGGGGCTGTCTATTTCTGTAGGTAAGGCAGGAAATTAACATGAGGTTTAAGTGACAGTGAAATGTTTTTACCTTGATTTACCTGGGAATGCTAAAAGTATTTCCTTCATCCTTCTTTCTTTTAACTTTTATTATAAATACTTTCAGACATACACAGATGTTGAGAGAATAGTATAATGAACCTAATCACCTCATTCTATCTTGATTTTTTTTCTTTTATTACCCAATCAAATATTTATTTTCCCAATCCTAGAAAATATATCAACGTAGTATAGTGTTAATTTCTTATTTTTATGCCAGAAAAAGGCAAGTGTTCCCCTAAAAAACATCTGGCTCAGCAATATCAACTTAAATAAATGACCACCAGGAGGAGCTCACCTAAGTGTATCTAATGGCCACAGAAAACAGTCGTTCACAGGCACTTGAAGCAAAGGAAAAGGGAAGGGGCACTTAATAACAGAATGCTTAAATCTGGTTCTACAGATTTCAAGTGCCATTATATCATAACAGAAAGAACTCAATCCACTCAATCTAACCAATTTACTGCAGCCAATACCCAAGACTCACAAAACTTGCAGAAATCAATATTTAGAATTCCCTGGCAATCTGACTGGAGCTATTAAGACAGGTTACACAATTTAATTCTCCAGATTCTGAAAGTCCACCCTCCAAAACAATTTCTTTACAAATTAAATACGTTTTTCCAAATTATCATGTGCTCACAACTATTTAAGGTCATAAGCCAGTAACAAAAACTGGAATTTACCATAGTACTGTTCCATAAAGTATGTTAATTTTCAAAGTACATCTTTTCATGATGTATTTTTATATACTAAATTAAATTTTGTATTTCTTCAAGAAAAATTCTCCAATAAACTTCAGGAAAATTAAGTACATAAGTAATTATAAAAGGCTTTCTTTCTCACTTTTTTCAAGAAGACAGATTTACATGTTTAGATGTGGGTAAAACTGGAAAGCAGGTGGAGAGACAGACCAGCTACACAATTCCAGAGGCCAACATCAAGACTGCATTCTAGATTTGTTCCAGTAGGTATCATTCACATGGAAAACAATGTGAATGGTGCCACCTAGAGTTGTGCAACTCAACAGAACTATGGGGGAAAAATTAAAACTTATAATAAGCTTCTATCAGTGAATCTATCAGATAAAATACATTTCTTCTGAAAATAAATAGAAGATCGTTAACCATAAATAAGTAGATTTGAGATGATAATGAAAGGGCTCATTTCATTGCAATTCTTCCCCCTTCTCAGAAAAGGTAGATTTATATGGAATCTACCCCAGGGAGAGCAAGATAGGCAACTTTCACCACACCGCTGTTATTCATACTTGCCTTTAACTTTTATGTCTTGATATTAGTTCATATCTTCTTATACAAATCAATTTAATTTCCAAAAAGCTGTAAGCAACTTCTCTGAATAATGATAAGTTCCATAAGATTTATCTAATTACATTTAACTCCATTTCCAAGAATAGAAACAGTATATCTTGCTAACCAAAATAAAAACTGTTTTAGTTCCTAGGCAATTTGAAAGAGAGAAATGAATGAACAAATATGAGAGCTAATTTTCTAGAAAGTATTAACCAATAATAATTTTAAATAAGGAGAAAGAAAATACACTTAATTATTAAAACAATACGAAATGTTAAAGTATGAATCACTTGCCGAAATTCTGCTTCTAGCAGTGTTTAAAATTTTGGCTAATCTTTCTGACAACCAATTGGACAAGTAATACTTACATTGGTAATATATGGTTCAATAGCTTGAGCTGTCCTCTTCAGTAAAGCCTTTGCCAAATCATATGCTTGCTTGTTTAAATTCTGAAGAAAAAAAAATAGTATCTATATTATACACCACTAAATATGAAAAAGGAAATATTACCTGTATTCAAAAAGCTACTGTTAAGTCAATGAATGAGAAAACTGTTTAAGATTCAATTCGAATAAAAGGGTGACGGCAAAGCCACTTTTCTCCTAAGACTAACTGGTCTAGTAGATCTTAAGATCCCTTCCAAGCAAGGATAATTATATTCTCTTCATATCTTATTCACAGCATAAGGTAAACCACATAGAAAAGGTCAACAAATGTTTATTAGACAGAAATGGAGATACTGAGTCACTGTAAAGCTAGTTGTAAAGTCAAATCAGTTCAGCTGAGTACAAATACAGGCTATTTCACTCCAAGACCAAAAGAACCAAACATCATGGGTCCTAGTACGGGCAGAAATGGGGAATCCTCAGGTGGCGAAAGACAAGAGTTTGGGGCAGCTATGGGAAAGAAGATTTTCCCAAAGCACATCTCAGAGCATAGGGAAGCCCAGGGATATAAGAAACATAACAAGGGAATCCCCTGGCCGTCCAGTGATTAGGACTCAGCGTTCTCACTGCCGGGGCCCCGGGTTTGAGCCCTGGTCAAGGAACTAAGAAACCACAAGCCATGCAGCACTGCCAAAAAAAACCCAAAGAAACATAGTCAAGTATGAAAAGAAAAAAAGTACAAGAAACAATATCTTAAGAATATATGTTTCTAAGAGATTTTGATGATGGAAAGAATCATGACCAAAGGTCTGAAATGGAATCACTATTCCAGTTCAAACATATTACAGACAGCAGGAAAATTGTATATATCCTGAAACTCACATTCAGCGTATTTTTAGATTTATCTGCATTGATGCTTTGTATTGTATCATTTCATTAATATCTAACTGCTGTTTAGTATTTTCATATATAATATGCTACAGCTTATTTACTCATTCTCCTATTCATAGACATTAAGCTGTCTTGTATTGATACATGCCTCCTTGTGCATATAAGAAATAATTTTCTATAAATACTACCTTTGCCATTTTTCAAATGAGCTGTTTTGTCTTGTTCTTATTTGTAGAGTTTCTCTATACACTAAACATTTGCCAATTACATGCACAACATATCTTAGAGCCTATACCTATGTTTTTACAATGCTTATGGTATCCTAAGACATACAAAAGTTTTCATTTTAATATAACCAAATATATTAATCTTTTCCTATTTGGCTTGTGCACTCTATATTTTTTAAATTCTTTTCTATATTGAGGTTAATTCGTTGTTTTATATTTTCAAATAAAATTTCAAAGATTTGCTTTTCAGATTTAGATCTTTATTCTGCCTGTAATTTATTTTTATGCATGGTGTGAAATAAGAATCTTATACTATTTTCCATATGGATATTCAAGTCCATTATTCCCTCCAATGACTTCCCTGTAATACTCACACTCTCAAGTTTCTATACAACCATGTACCATTTGTAAATTTTCCATTACTTCCGTATGTCCCTTTGTCTATTACTGCCTGATTACAGTCAAAGAGACATATGGAAATAATGTCTTAACACCAGGTAAGATAAGTCCCCACTTTCTTATTCTTCAAAAACCAATTTGTCAAACTACACACACATGCACATATACACACGCAATACACATTCACAATTTCTATTTTGATTAGGTTATCTATTAGTATGTAGAGGAATGAAATTATTGTGATACTGAGTTTCCCATCACATAAACAATTATAACAAATCATGCAACATATTTAAGTCGTCTCTTACACTTCTCCAACAACTGTAATAACTTTGAACATTAAGGTCATGCACATTGTTAATAAATTTCTAAGTAGCTCAAGTCTTTGTTAAAGATACAAATAAAAATTTTTTGAAATTATACTAACAGATTTTTATATATTGATCTTGTATCTAGCAACTTTGCAGAATTTTCTTATTTGGTCCAGAAACTAATCTGTACATTGTTTTGTGTTTTCTGCACAGGCAGTCATAACATCTGCAAATAATTTCAGTTTTGTCTCTTCTTTCTAATCCTTTTATCTTTTCTCTTGTTTTACTCCACTAACTTAAGGCTTCTAGTTTAATGCCGATTCGAAATAGCATACTTGACTTTTTTCTGAGTAGAAGTGACATCTTGACAAAGTTCCTAACTTCAAAGAAAATCCTTCAGCATTTCACCATTAAGTGCAGTTATCATACATAACCTTATCAATTTAAGGAAGTTCCTTTCTATTTCAAATATGCTAATAATATTTTTTATCATAAGTTATACTGAATTTTATCAAATGGTTTTCTTATACATCTACTGATTATTTTTTCTCTTTATTCTGTTAATTTCCACAAATATTTTTTAATGTTAATCCATCTTTGAATTCCTAAAATTTAGCCAATTTGCTCATTACCAATATTACTTTATATCATTCTGGATAGTGTCCACTATTATTTTATATTGGATTTACATGAATGTATTATAAATTAAATTAGCCTATTATCCTCCTTTCTTGAACTTGGTTTTCTCTAGTTTTCCCTATGAAGACTATATTCTGCTCATAATGTGAATTGTGGAGCACGCCTTCCTCTTCTATAATCTGAAAAAGTTTGCTGAATATCAGGATTATATGGCACTTAAATGATTAATAGAAATCTCCTGGTGATGTGTTTAAATTCCTTCATAGTTGGTTTGAGTTCTGCTGCTGTTGCTATTATTACTGTCATCGTTGTTTAGGAGAAAATATTTTTGTTTGTTTTATGGATATAGTTTTTAAAACCAATTAAATTTCTTTTATTGGTTAAAGGTTATTCAGGATTTTCTCTCTTGAGAAAAATTGGCAAGTTTTATTTTCTAGAAATTTGTTTTGTCCAACTCCAAATATGTTAGCATAAAATACTGTTCATGGAATTGTTTTTTGATCTTTTTAATGCGTGCTGTTCCTCATTTCATTCTAAAACTGTATATTAATACCATCTCCCTTTTTCTGATTCAAACTGCCAAGGGTATGCCTATTTAATATACTTTTTGAATTACCAACTTTAGGTTTTTCTGAAATGTCACTATGTTTTCTATTTCATTCATTTCTGTTCTTCATGGTTTACTTTCTTGTACGGACTGTATATTCTAACGATACTTTTATAATTTCTTGAACTGGACACTTTAACTATAAAGTTAGATTAGGGCTTCCCTGGTGGCACAGTGGCTGAGAGTCCACCTGCCGATGCGGGGGACGCGGGTTCATGCCCCGGTCCGGGAAGATCCCACATGCCGTGGAGCGGCTGGGCCCGTGAGCCATGGCCGCTGAGCCTGTGCATCCGGAGCCTGTGCTCCACAACAGGAGAGGCCACAACAGTGAGAGGCCCGCGCACCACAAAAAAAAAAAAACAACAACAAAAAACTAAAGTTAGATTAAAACAACATTTAAGTTGAATCCCACAGGTTTTAATATGTATCATTTTAATTATTATTTCTAAAGTTCTTATAACAGCCATCATGATTTACTCTTTTGACAGATTAATTATGTGCGCTAGAGGCTTGTTAGTTTTTTGTTTTAAAATCCTCAAGAACTGTTGGTCTATTTGACTTATAATCAATTGGAAATGTATTAAAATGGCCACCAAATTGTGAGTTTGTTTCTCCTTATAATTCTTCCAATGTATGCTTTATATATTTTGAGCCTATGTGAATACAAGTTTAGGCATCTTCCTGAGAACTAAAACTTATCATTGTATAACTCCCTTCTTTACCTGGTAAAGACTATAACATCTAAAATCAATACAAGTTATTTCAGTTTTCCTTCAGTTATTATGTGCCTGGCATGGCAAATCTTTTCTCCATCTTTTTAGTGACAACCTTTTTGTGACAGTATTTTTGTTATCTCTTATTAACAATGACCAGTTGAATTATTTTTAATCTAATCTGACAACCTGAAGTAGTAAATTTGTGCCATTTACATTTATTGTAATTCTTCCTTGCATTGTAATCCTTAAAATTTTAACATGAATACTTCATTTAAAGTTCAAAGTAGGGCTTCCCTGGTGGCACAGTGGTTAAGAATCCACCTGCCAATGCAGGGGACACGGGTTCGAGCCCTGGTCCGGGAAGATCCCACATGCCGCGGAGCAACTAAGCCCATGTGCCACAACTACTGAGCCTGCGCTCTAGAGCCCGTGAGCCACAACTACTGAAGACCGCGCACCTAGAGCCCGTGCTCCACAACGAGAAGCCACCACAGTGAGAAGCCCACGCACTGCAATGAAGAGTAGCCCCCGCTCACCTCAACTAGAGAAAGGCCGCACACAGCAATGAAGACCCAACACAGCCAAAAATAAATTAAGTTAAAAAAAATAATAAAGTTCAAAGTAAATCAATAGCTCTATACTCCTAATCATCAGCAAGATCATATCACTCCTTGACTCTATTAGGCCATTCAATCTTACATGTTATTTTTATCCAGTGGTTTAGGACCATTTTGTTAAAATCCCTTTAATTAATCATTATAATTATTATTGCTACTGTTCTTGTTTTATACATCAGTTCTTATTTAGAGCATTTCATTGTTCACCAATACTTCTTACATTTCACTTCTTTCAAGTTCAATTTCCATTATTCTGAAGTACTCAAACAGTAGTTCTTTCAGGGAGGATCTATTGACAAGTTGTATATTTAATGTCTTAATTTCACTCATATTGGATAGCAACTGTGTGCCAGCATATACAGTTTTTATCTCAGTACTTTGGAAATATAGGTCCATTATGTTCTGGCATCTATCCTTGCTACTGAGAAGTCAGCAATCAGTTTAATGTTTATTCCTTGTTAAGGGCTATGTCTTTTCCCTCTGGATGCTTTATAGATTATTTCTATTTTGTCATTCTACAAATTCTCCAGGATATGCCTACACTGGGATTTATTTTTATTTATTCTGTTCATGACACTTTTGTTACCTAACTCATAAATTTACGCTTTTCGTCAGTTCTAGAAAATTTTAAGCAAATATCTACTTGAATATCATCTCTTCTCCATTCTTACTCAGGGTTCTGCATCACTTTTAAATATACTGGACCTTTTCATTCTATCGTTTATGTTTTCCTTAACTTTACCTCACTGTATCTGTACAACTTCCTCAGCTCTATCTCCTAGTTCTCTAAATATCTTTTATAATCCAAAAAATATTTTGATGTCTATGAACATTTTTCATTTCTACTTTTCCTAACCATACCTTCTTCTCCTTTCAGATGTCTAGCTATCATACTTTTTTTTTTTTTTTTTTTTTTTGCGGTACGCGGGCCTCTCACTGTTGTGGCCTCTCCCGTTGCGGAGCACAGGCTCCGGACGCTCAGGCTCAGTGGCCATGGCTCACGGGCCCAGCCGCTCCGCGGCACGTGGGATCCTCCTGGACCAGGGCACGAACCCGTGTCCCCTGCATTGGCAGGCGGACTCCCAACCACTGTACCACCAGGGAAGCCCTATCATACTTTTTAACTCTTATGCTTCTAGAGATTAAAACATAAAATTGTTATCTTTAATCCTTTTAAAGGTATTTAATATTTTTATCCAATAAATATATTATCTGAATTTTTACTTTGTGTCTGATTTTCAGTATTGACGGACTTCTTAAAAGTTTGGAAATTTTGGATTATGAGGTCATTTTTAATGAAGCATTATATTTGTGAATGCTGTGTAGCTATAAATTTAAGTTATATCTTTCCAGAAAGGTCTTAATTTTGCAGAGACCTTTATACTGGTGAATCACAGAACCATATTTCCAACTGCTTACTCGAGTGTTAGTCATTTTCGAAGAACGAAACATACAAAAACACACACAACACACACACAACTTGATTAATATCACCCAGGCAAAAAATACTTGTGTCATCAACATATCCTTTTCTCCAAGTTAGTAAAGACTTCCCCTTTTTTTGTGTGTTTTTTTGCAGTACGCAGGCCTCTCATTGTTGTGGCCTCTCCCGTTGCGAAGCACAGGCTCCAGACACGCAGGCTCAGCGGCCATGGCTCACGGGCCTAGCCGCTCCGCGGCATGTGGGATTTTCCCGGACCGGGGCACGAACCCGTGTCCCCTGCATCAGCAGGCAGACTCTCAACCACTGCGTCACCAGGGAAGCCCAAGACTTCCCTTTTAATTTCACCCCTCCCTGCCATCTACACTATCACTGTCTTTTACCTAAGGCCTTATTTGGTTGTGTATCTCCCAACATATAAAGTTATATAACAGCATCAAAGTAGCTATTAATGTGTTCCTTGAAACATAATCCTATACAAAACTGAGTTATTACAGATACTTTATCACATGTACTAACTCTGTTATTTCTTCATTTAGTGACTAATAAGTGTATCATGTTTTATTAAACACAAGTGATGTACATTAATATTAATCAATAAAAGTCTCCAGGGCTTCCCTGGTGGTGCAGTGGTTGAGAGTCCGCCTGCCAATGCAGGGGACACGGGTTCGTGCTCCGGTCCAGGAGGATCCCACGTGCCGCCGAGCGGCTGGGCCCGTGAGCCGTGGCCGCTGAGCTTGCACATCCGGAGCCTGTGCTCCGCAACGGGAGAGGCCACAACAGTGAGAGGCCTGCGTACCGGAAAAAAACATAGTAATAATAAGATAAAACAAAAGTCTCCAAAACTATAAAGCAGGATAAATTGCATTTTAAACGTAAGCAAATTCTGGACCCTAATATTAACAAGCTTTCGATACATTTCAAAATATATTGCTACTTACCTTATGCGCAGGTACCAGATTTACCAAAACGGTATCCAAAAGCTCCTGAGATACTGTATCACCTTCACAAATAATAGAACTCATGAGATCCACCATATGCATATGAACTTTCTGATTGTGGCCATTGCTGAAATTCAAAATTGATATTTCATTTAAAGTATATCTGAAATTTATAAGATTTAATCATAACATAGAACACTACACTTTATTTCAAACTGATACTCAGGTATTAATTAAATCAAATTCTACATATTCATTTAAAGCTTCCCTCTCTTCCAAATCTTACAATAGCATCCAAAATATTTTTTAAATTACATTTCCAGGATTACTTTTTCCTAATTTTTACCAGTCTCACAATCAAAAGTAATTAAATCAAATGCAACTTTAGTTTTGCCTTAAATTCAGAAAATCAAACTACTTTGTGGAAGTTAATTCTAGTAGATAAATTTAAGGAATACACAAAGAACTCAACTATTCACGTGAATTAAGGAGTCAGTAATATGTGATTTAAATAAAAGAAAATAACATAAGCCAAAAAATATTTTATATATTTTATAAATATTTTATTTATAATAAAATATTTTATATATAATTATTTATTTATATTTTATATATAAAATATTTTATATATTATATAAGGCTTATATATTATAAGGCTTATATATTATATAAGGTTTATATATTATATAAGGCTTTAAATATTTTATATATATAATATATATTATATGAGGCTATAGATCACCTTATGCCACTCTTATATTATTCTCTACAGTACAGAATTAAGCTGTATTCACTGTCCAAACATCTATAAAAATTATGTTAATGAGCTCTTAAGTTATAACTCTTAGCCTTCCAATATTCATCATAGTTAACAGTTTATGCAGATTCACCTGTAAGTTAAAAATTCTTTACATTTAAAAAAAGATTATATTCTTTGTAAAGTAAACTTACTTTATAACTGAAAATAATGTTCTGTATAATTGGGTAAAAATTTCATTGCTGTCTTCCAACTCAAAGCATATGTTATATGATTTGACCCAAGCAATGTTCTAAAAAATAAGATATAAAAAAGGAAAAGGGTAAAATTTTAATTACTAAAAATATACAAGCACAAAACCCAGTTTAAAATGTCATCTCAAGATAGAATATATTGCTTACCTCAAGTAAATAAAAATACCTATTGAATTGTGGACTCTTTGTATCCTCTAGCCCCTTCAACTGCCTTGTTATAAACATAAATATATCCTTTAAAAAAAAAAGACAAAGTTTTGTTTAGATTATGAAAATATCCACTAAATTCCTAAAGATAATTCAGCACTCATGTGTATCTATCATGATAAATTGTAAAGAACCAGTTTAAAAAAATTCTACTTGGCTGGAATTTTTAAAATGTGCATCATCATGAAAACACCAAATATCTTACTGCCCTTTAAAGGAAAACGGTAAATCATTTACTATGATCTTAAAGTAGAGAAAGAAAAACACCTTACTGTAGGTTAAAAAAAAAAGACCTGAAAATGGAGTAAACTAAAATTTATGCTGTCATTAAAACAAACAGGTTGCAATGACTGAGAGCTGAACTGGTCAGGTTTGCTGGAATAGCACTATATATGGTAATTATATAGCAAGAACATGGTTTAGGAAACTTGAAATTCCAAAATAAAATCACCAAGTGAGAAGACAATAGATTGCAGAAGCTTAGAAATTTTAAAAAGACCCACAGAAGTTAACTCGTCAAGCTTCCTACCTTGGCATTATAACTACTTGCTCTTCCCTACCATTTATCAATCTATCCCCATCTCTTGCTTTCGGTGTTTTACTGCACACCCCTTTATACCTGGGTAAAGATAAGTTCAATATCACTTTGAGTCAAATTTTTATGATGATCGTTTTTGAAAAATTTGGAAAAGGTTAAAATTAAAGCTAATTCTACAAAGGAAGCATGCTAATCAATCAAAAAGAAAAAGATGTTTCCCTCATAAGTAAAACGATAAACAAGCGTTTCTTAAAAGGGAAGAAACAGAATATGCAGATTACTGAGTAGCTTTTCAAGAAAAATACTATCACAAGTACATCCTTCAAAAATGGTTACTTTAAAAAAAGGTACAGTTACTTTGTTAGTAGTACTGTATAAAATATGTCCTCCATGAACGAACCCTTTCTGGTTCGACTAAGAGAGAACAACTGCTGTACTGAATCCACCTGGAGATGGAAAGACAATATTCATTGATCATCTCTCTAACAAGCACTGACCTAAACATGAAGCTGGGTATATAAAAAGAGTTTTCTGATGACAATAACAAACTGACAGTGGAAAGGTAAGGATCAAAGTGTCACAATTTTCTATTATTACTACTGTAGACAAAGAAAAATACAAACTTGATACTAACCAAAACAGAGTGAAAACTATTCTATAAGTATTCAGAAACACCCTCAAATAATTAATACTACCCCAATAAAAGAAAAAAGTGGCACTTAAAATAAGAACCAAAAAAACTGACCAGAGGGGGAAAGTGGGTGGGGGGAGGAGGGGTGGTGGGATGAATTGGAAGATTGAGATTGACATATATACACTGATATGTATAAAATGGGTAACTAATGAGAATCTGCTGTATACAAATAAATTAATTTAATTTTTTAAAAAAACTGACCAGAAAAAATAAAATACTTAAAAATTTTAACTAGATTCTAAAAACTCTAATTTAATCATACCTCTTCAATATTCTTCTCAAAAACTGTCCTATTATTAATAGAAAAGATTTGTAGCTATTCTTTTGGGAGGACTTTCATTACCCCAAAGGCTTGAGACAGATCACTGATAACGCAAACTGAGAAATCCACAAGAGAAGTAGAAGAAATCATGTAGCAGCACTCTTAAGTTAGACTTCCCTCTTCATGCGAATGCCAACAAAACATCTAGTGAGGAAGAGCCACAGCCCACAGTCAACCAAATACAATTACTCCTTAAACCAATTAAGTACCTCAAATTAAAGGTTCACAATTAGAAATCAGGATATACACCTGGGTACACAACTCCACAGGCCAGCTCATATTATCTACTTTAAGTCTCTAACCATTCTCAAATCTTACAATTCAATTTTACTTTTAGATGACAAATATTGTCCCCTACCTCCCCCATCCTAAGATATATGAAACAAGCATGTCCACAGCAGTTTGGGCATTCCTTACTGGAGTCTTGGCTGACTTAATCAAATGAGCAGGTTCCTCGCTCCAGTTTTTAAGAAGCAACTCCCTGAGTTCAAGAACCGAGTCTGGGTTGTTTTTCACCAAGGTAAACCCAGTTCCTGACATATAATAACTAACATCAATATTTGTTAAATGAAATAAACCTAAATTGTCTTTTTGTTCCATACTGGGTAATCTTCCTAGGGACTCATTTCCTAACCAACAGTTTCCACAATTATCTTTTATTATTGTTGGCTTTTCTAATTTTCTTATAACTTGCCTCATTCAAAAAATTTTTGCACAGCTCTACTTATTTTCATGCTTTCTACCCACTGGATTAATCATGCTATTCTCCTTCTTTTCTCATCTTTTAAAAATTATTTCATTCACATGCCTTTACTTACAACTACCATAACCAAGTACTAAGTGTGCTTTCTACCTTTCATTAAAATTTTGTTCATCGTATTTTCTTCAAAACAATTCACATCACACCTTACATTAAGTGAATTAGGATTCATATATTATAAATTCAGACTTACACTAGATACTGTGTTTTAAATAATGAACATGGTCTTCAATATGAATTTTTAAAAAGGAAAAGCAAGTGTCCCCAACTGATACTGAAATACCACTAATGATGACATAATACAAAAAGTATAGGGAATTCCCTAGCGGGCCAGTGGTTAAGACTCGGCACTTTCACTACTGTGGCCCAGGTTCAGTCCCTGATCAGGGAATTCAGATGCCATAAGCTGTGTGGCATGGCCAAAAAAAAAAAAAAAAAGTATAGAAAACACTTTACTAATCAACTTCTTATTTTGAATATCAGAAATTGTTTTACAAAATTAAATACTAATGGGGGGTAGGAAATTCTACAGAAAACAGAAGTACAATAGTTTAACAAAAGACTGCTGCAGCTAATGTCAAAGAATCTAAGGAAATAATCTAAATACTTTAATTCCCATTTTAGAAAGATAAAGTATCAGTCAATCTTGGCAGTTCTTTTAATCAGTACTTGCCTTTAATTTATCAGGGGATGTGTAAGGAGCTTCAGGAGCATAAATCCTAAAAATATCAGCAAGGCAGCAGGCTACCAGTAATCGAACATCTTTATCAGGATGCTTGAGGAAAAAATCTGAAGCAAGATGTAAAGCTAGGTTTAAATAGAGCTCCTTTTCTTCTTCAGAGTCCTGGTCCATATCCATGAAAGTTTTCACAACCATCTATATAAAAACAAAATAATCAAATAATGAAATCCTCCATGTAAAAATATATTCATTTGAAATAAAAGCCATATTAATTACAAAGGTTAACTTCCAATAAATACACTTTCATGTTTCCCCTAAAAGTATCTATCTGAGAGAACAAGACCTTTCTGAACTATAGGGCGAATACAACTTTTCTTTAAAAGACTAAATAAAATACTTTTCATTTACCCATCACACCTGCTAACCAGATTTTAAAAGTTTAAAAGTAGCTTAACATAGTACTTCTAGTCTCACTTTTACAACACTGAGCTAAAAAAGAATATATAAACAGATTCAAGAAAGGATGACAAAGATGAATCCCTAAACATTAAAAAGCTACCATGAAGTAACTACTGTAGCATCCAATTAAATATTTCTTGTACCACAGTTAAAGACAATATGAGGTGGACAATTCATTAGTAGGACTCAATGGCATGTATGGAGTGAGCAGAAGAAAACAAACATTTACATAAAAGAAGTGGGATGGAAACAACAATGGTGAAAAATCATATAGTTTGAATTCTGTGAAGAGCTTTCTCTAATTTTAGTATCAGCAGTCACAAGGAAGGCTCAGTCTGTACTATTCCTACTTCACATAAGACTTGACAAAATTGCTGAACTCGTCAGGGACATTTAAACACAACTCTAATGCAAAGGTGACAACCTGGCATCCACTAGGTGGCGCTACAAATACTAATCAACAAGTAGGGCTGGACTTGGTCTTTGAGACATAACTGCATGGATTTCCACTCTGCTGTAGAGTTAGACTTCTGAGTAATGAATTGTCCAATGTATTACTGAATTCTCAGAGCAGCTGTGGGTAACAGTGTTCCTCACAGAACAGACCCTCAGTTCTACTACACCAGAGGCCAGAACCATCAGTAGACTAATCTTTCCAGTCTGACACTACAATTAGTTTAAGGGTACAATGTCCAGGGCTACTCTCCTAACTTTTTGATTTTATTACTTTTAAGATATATGCTTTGATGGCTTTGATGTATTATGAAAAAAGACAAAAAAAAAAGCTATATGCAAGGAACTCTTTCTTTCCCTGGAATCGCTTCACAAGAGTGAGAGATTCAGTATATTTTGAATAAAATGTTATAAGAAATTCTAGAAATTACATAAACAATGACACTTTACATATTAGCAAGTTTTTATAACTTATAAAACTTATACCTGTACTTGTACATATCAAAAATTACCATCATCCCACATTAAATCCTTCCTATATTTCTCCAAGACGGTTGCTATAAACAGTGGGCAGTGTAAATCAGGAAAAAAGAAAGAGAAGAAAAGTAACCAGATTATTGCCGAGCAGAAATGTCTACAAAATAATGAAAGCTTACTACAAGCACTAAATGTGAGCACTGTGGAAATCATTCCACCAAAACTATCAATAAAGTTTATTCAAAGGCTAGATAATGGGAATTCCTCAATACTGTGACCAACTCAAATGGTGTTATAAAACTCACGAATAACTCATATATGAGTCCTCTAAATTAAAAAAGATGTCTGAGAAAATAACATCCATAAAAGACACTAAATGCTAAATGCTTGTAAGTATATCTCTGTGTTTAATGTTCATTTCTTAGCAAACAATAAGGATGATATCATTGCTGAAATATAAACAAATCTGAGGAAATAAATGTATTCTTTCTCTAAAAACTTAATAGGTCAAGAAAATCTAAATACATAGAAATGAAAAATTTCATATCTAGAGTTTGTAGCTTAACCATTTTTTTTTTTTTTTTTTTTTTTTTTGCAGTATACGGGCCTCTCACTGTTGTGGCCTCTCCCATTGCAGAGCACAGGCTCCGGACGCGCAGGCTCAGCGGCCACGGCTCACGGGCCCAGCAGCTCTGCGGCAGGTGGGACCTTCCTGGACCGGGGCACGAACCCGTGTCCCCCGCATCGGCAGGCGGACTCTCAACCACTGCGCCAACAGGGAAGCCCTGTAGCTTAACCATTTTTAATAAAATATACACAGTTCCCAACTAGATATAATATCCACATATTGGTAAATTTAATCTGCTCAAAGATGTCTTTTGCTTTGAATAACAAACACCTTATATCTGACATTCTAATACTTTATGCACAGGATATAATACTAAGACTTTATGTGAAACTTACAATAGTATTAGGGTCTTTTTCCTCTAATAAATAAACCATGCAACAATAAAGTAGTACTTCAAGGCTCCTGGGCCTTCAATGATTAATTAAGGTAAGTCTTTTACACTTGAAATACTGGTAAATATTGATAATAATATAACAAGCAACATGTCTAGGTAGATACAACATTGAACGGAAAAAAATGCTCAAAAATAAAGACCATCTGAACTAATCAGCTTAACAATCTTCTTGGCCACTCTGCTCTTTTAACCATTTTAATCACGGAGACTATCACTGCCTTGAAGACAAAGATGAAATATTATTCAAACAAATGTGAAGAGAGTCTAACCATACAGTAACTGCCTCACGAATGGGAAGTTCACCATCAGTCTTGACTCACTGCTGTACATCAGAAGCAGAGAGCTAAAAGTAAAGCTCTTTAACCTACTTTCAAAATACAAGAAAGTAAAATACAGCCTTAGTATTCAGTAGAATTAAAATCTCTTTTCTCAAATTAAAGTGGTTGCTTTTATAAGATAAATGAGATATAGGAGAAGGAGACAACTTTCTAAAGATAATAATGAGTATAAGTGTATTGTGGGTTTGTTCTTTATACCCAAGTATAAACAGCCCTAGAAAATGTAAGCTTCACCTTTCTAATTGCACTCCCGTTAACAATAGCTAAGGAAACCCTACAGTTCTTTATCTACTCCACTCTCTTAACTCCTAATTACAGCTAATTAGTTTTGGCCATGAGACATTTTCTGCTTTGATTTGCTTGAAGTTGCCCTAACAAGATACAGCCCTATGTGATTTCCACAGGTGTCCTCCCCCAGCTCTGCTTATCCTAAACGGATGTCCAAAGGACATAACCCAATTTTACTCACCTTTAACCGTCTCACCATTTCCTCTTTAGATATTTTATCTGAGATTTCCTTGACACCAGGAGGATAGGTAATTTTTCCATCATTGGTCCTTGTCTTTGAATGAGCCATGATGGAAATATCTTTACCCCTAAAATGAGAAAACTATTAGATGCAAACCAAAAAATAAGTATCAACAACATTCATAATAAACATGAAAAGGAATCTCTCCCTACAAAAAATTATAACTACTTCCTAATTTATAGTAATTCACTTATCTAATTAATGAAAATCATTTTACTGAATATTTCCCCAATTTTTAAAATTTTATTTTTACTTTCATTTCCATTAGTGGCAAGCTAGGTTATTTGCACTGACCCTCCAACAAAAAAACTTTAAGTGATTTTATTTATTTATTTACTTACTTATTTACAAATATATAAAATACACACAGCATTTTTTTTAATAGCACCACAAATTACTTGGGCCAAAATCTAAGGGAATTCAGGAACCCAGAGAACTAAATGGAACTTTATATCCACTTACACCCTGAAGGCACCTGCCAACCCTGTCAAATCCAGAGTTCAGTTTTGGTGATCTTATGGAAAAAGAAGGACAGAGTCCTGTCAAGGAAGAACATCAGAGACCCTCCTGACATTAATGTAGAATACTACCCCAACCCAAAAAAGGTAATACCTGCAAAGGAAAGAATTAAACCAAGTCAACATGTGCCCATGCTGCCATTACCACCCACAGGGACAGCAGAGAAGGTTGCCTTGGTATTAAGCAGAGCAAATAGCAGATACAAGAGAGGAACAGCTAATTAGGTTTGGCCATAAGCCTACACATTTGCTGAGGTTCACGCTGCCTATGTAGTCCAGAGAACCTCAATACAAGAACTCAGTGACCCTCAACTGGTAACACCCCCATAATATAAGTACATTCAAGCCCTCCTAGAGGAGGGCACCTTCATGCTACACTTCAAATAATCCCCATATGATGTTTCTAGGACAATAAGCATTATCAAGTCAAAAATAACCAAGCATCTAAGCAAGCAAGGCACAATGAGCAAGAACCAGCAGAAATACCAGACCCCCCAAAACTTCAAATATTACAATCATCAAATGGATTATAAAACTACTATACAACTGTATAGTAGCCCTTGAACAACATCGGTTTGAAATGCATGGGTCCACTTATACACAGAACTTTTTCAATAAATACTACACTACACAGTCTATGGTTGGTTGAATCCATGGATGTTTATAACAGTGAATACAAAGGGTTAAGTATAAAGTTACACATGGATTTTGAACTGTGGTTGGGGGGGGATCAGCACTCCTAACCTCCATTAGTTCAAGGGTCAAATGCATTTATAATTTTAAAGAAATAAAAGATAAGTTTAAAAATCTACAAGGAATAAAAAAATTATACAGTAAATTAAAAGATATGAACAAAAAAGACCTACTAAAAATGAAAAAATACAAAAATTGAAAGTAAAAACTTAATGGATGAGTTTATTAGCAGATTAAGAAAAGCTATGAGACTTAATGAGCTACAAAAGATGTCCGAAGAAATTATCCAAAAATACAGAACAGAGAAACATAAAACTGTAATACACAAAAGAAAAAGTAAAATAGCTTAACTTATGATTCATGGGAGTACCAGAAGAAGAGAAATAAGGCAGAGGCCTCTCTATGAGGTGAATATCATAAATACCAATTCACAAATTCAAGAAGCCAAACAGAATTAAGTTCAAAATAATAATTCCAAAAAAACAAACAAAACCTTATAGAAGACATATTACCTTCAAAGGAACTAAAGTATTTAGTTTTAAGTATTAAGTTTAAAGTATTTAAACTAATAGTGACTTCTCACTAGCAACAATATAAACCAGAAGACAGCAAAATGTCACCCACAATGTGGTTAAAGAATATAATTGCAAAGCTGAAGTTTATATCCAAGGAATATAAGTTTTAGGAATACAGTGAAATAAGGACAAATGAGCCAGACAAAACTTGAAATGTATAAGTTACTATATATAGTACTTAGAACAATATTTAACATATATCAGTATATTACAATATGGTATATATGGTGTACATAATCACATTAAAAGATCAAGATTTTTAAACTTCAATATAGAGAGATTACAAAAAAAATTTTAAATAATGATATGTGATACTGAAAGTAAAAGGATGCAAAAACTAAACAAAATAAAGCACTTAAGCTAAACATAAATTAACAAGCATAAATAAGTAGGCCCCAAGATACACTCCTTGGTATTTTACTCAACGGAAACACATACCTGTGGCCACTACAAGACATAAAAATGTTCATAGCAATACCATTCATATTAGTCAAAACAGAAAACAAAAATACCTATCAACAGTGGAATGAAGATACATTGTAGTATAGTCATACAATGAAATACAACACAGTTATGAGAGTGAATAAGCTACTGCTTCACACAATATGGATTAACATTACAAAGAAAGTTAGGTGAAAGAAGCCAGATATAAAACACTATACATAAAATATGACTACATTTCCAGAATTCAAAAATAAGATAACCTAGCCGATGATGTTACAAGTTAGAATAGTGAATTCCTTTGGTGGGAGATGTAACTTGAAAGAGGAATAAGAGAATATTTCTTGGGTACAGGTAATGTTCTACTTATATATCTGGATGCTGGTCACACTACTGTTTTCACTTTGTATAAAGTCACAGGGCAAGCCATTTATAATTTTTATACTTTTCTGAATTATGCTATACTTCAACAACAAAAAAAGAAAATCTCCAAACATTTAAAAAATGTAAAGTGCTTTCTAAGAATCAGTGAATCAGGGGTAAAGAAAAAAAAATAAGCGTAAGATCAACAAAGTAAAAAATCACAGGCCAATCTTACAATTTTTGACATAAAAACATTTAAAAATTTAGACAAACTGGAGAAAATCTATACCTTACCAAAATTTACTCAAGAAGAAAAAATGCCACCAAGAAAGAAAATCAGTAATCAATAAACCTTTCCACAAGGACAAATACCCAAGGCTACATGACTTTACTAATGAGTTCTACCAAATAACTGAGGAAGAAGTAATTCCAATGTCATATAAATATTTCCAAGGGAGTCCTTCCCAACTAATTTTATGTAACTAACTAGCATAACCATGATACTAAAACCCAACGAAAAAAATAAGAGAAAGGAAAAAATATCACAGACCAATCTTTTCTGTGTTTACAGATACAGTATTTTTAAATAAAATATTGAGAAACCAAATGTAGCTACATATAAAAGACTGGGTTTAATCCAAGGAATGCAAGGTTGAATTCATCATATTTACAGATTAAAAAAGAAAAACCATGTGATAAGGTCAAAAATGAAGAGACAATGATAAAAATTCAACATCAATTCTTGACTACAGAACAAAATAGAAGAAAAAGCTCAACAAACTAAAATTTATATGAAAGTTTCCTTTATCTGAGAAAGGTAGGGTGCTATAAACACCCTACAGCATAAATCACATTTATTGATGACCTTTTGAAAGTGATCTACTTGTTTTCAGGACCTGTAAAAACATACCTGCTATCATGACTTCTATTTCACACTGTAATAGAGATGCTAGTCAAGACAGGAAGAAAAAGGTATCCAGTATAAAGATACAAAGTAAGGAACAAAACAGTCATTACCTGCAGATTACGTGATTATGTATACAGAAACTCCAAAGATTTATAGATAAAACATCAGAATTAATAAAATTGAGTTTAACAAGGTTGTAGAGTAGAAAAATCAATATGCAAACATCAATGACCTATAGCTAACAAAATACTTCACGGCTAAAGACTGAATAATTCCTCTCAAAATCAGAAACAAGACAAAGATGTCTGCTGTCACCACTCTTATTCAACATAATACTGGAAGCCCTAGCCAGCACAATATGGCAAGGAAAAGAAAATAAAGGCATACAGATTGGAAAGGGAGAACTAAAATCATCCTTACTTCCACATGACACAACTGTCTATACAGACGATTCCTGGGGAATCTTAAAAAAACAAAAACTAGTTCATCAAGATTACAGGATATATTGGACTTCCTTGGTGGCACAGTGGTTAAGAATCCACCTGTCAATGCAGAGGACACGGGTTCAAGCCCTGGTCTGGGAAGATCCCACATGCTGCAGAGTAACTAAGCCCGTGCGCCACAACTACTGAGCCTGCACTCTAGAGCCTGAAAGCCACAACTACTGAAGCCCACGCACCTAGAGCCTGTGCTCTGCAACAAGAGAAGCCACCGCGATGAGAAGCCCACTCATCGCAACGAAGAGTAGCCCCCAATCTCTGCAACTAGAGAAAGCCCACGCACAGCAACGAAGACCCAACACAGTCAAAAATAAATAAATTTTTTTTAAAAAGATTACAGGATAGAAAGATCAACATAAAAAATCAATTTTATTTCTATATACTCCCAAGAAACAGAAACCAAAGTTAAAAGCACAATACTACTTTCAATCACTACCCTCTCATTAATAGAACGTTTTAGTGCAAACCTAACAAAACATATACAGAAAAAAAAAAAAAACATATACAGGACTGGTATGCTGAAAATTACAAATCACTGATGAAAAAAAACCACAGAAGATCTAAATGAATAGAGAGATATACTATGTTCATGGACCAAAAGACTCAAGATTCTTTCCCAAACTGATCTATGGATTTACGGATTCTAACAACATCCCCGCAAGATTTTTCATAGAGACAAGCTTATTCTAAAGTTTACCTAGAAAGACAAAGGAACCAGAAGAGGTGAGCTAATTTTAGAATGAAGTGAGAGGAACTCATTCCACTAAACTTTAAAATTTCCTATATAGCCAGAGTAAACAAGACAATGTGAATTTGGCAGAAGAACAGACACACAGATCAATGGAACAGAACAGACAACCCAGAAAGAGATCCACACAAGCACGTCCAACTGATTTTTTTTTTTTTTTACAAAGATACAAAAACAACTGAATGGAGCAATAACAAACTTTTCCACATATAATGCTGGAGCAACTGAATGTAAAGACTAAAATAACAAAATAAAAAAACGACCTAAATACCTCATACTTTTTTTTTTTTTTTTTTTTTTTTGCGGTGTGTGGGCCTCTCACTGTTGTGGCCTCTCCCGTTGCGGAGCACAGGCTCCGGACGCGCAGGCTCAGTGACCATGGCTCACGGGCCCAGCTGCTCCACGGCATGTGGGATCTTCCCGGACCAGGGCACGAACCCGCGTCCCCTGCATCAGCAGGCGGACTCTCAACCACTGCACCACCAGGGAAGCCCCCTCATACTTTTATACAAAAATTTTAAATAGATCATGAAGTTAAATATAAACTGTAAAGCAAACAAAAAACTTTTAGCAAAAAACAGAGAAGAAAATCTTCAGTACTGAAGCCAGGCAAAGAGTTCTTAGAAATGACACCAAAAGCAAAATCCATAAAATTAAAAATTGATATATTGGACTTCAAAAATTAAAATCTTTTACTCTGTGAAAAACTGTTGAGAATGAAAAGATAAGCTACAGAATGGGAAAAAATATTGAAAATACATATATGACAAAGGACTTATATCTAGAACTCTCAAAAGGATACTATAAAAAACCAAACAACCCAATTACAGGATGGGCAAAAGACATGAACAGACATCTGAACAGGATATACAGATAGCAAATAAGCACATGAAAAGATATTCAACATCATTAATCATTAGGGAAATGCGAATTAAAACCACAATGAAATATCACTATATACTATTAGAATGGCTAAAATAAAAACTAGTGATAATATCAAACATAGGCAAGAAAGCAAACAAAATGAATCTATCACACATTGCTGGTAGAAATGTAAAATAGTACAGCCATACTTAAAAACAGTCTGGTAGTTTTTCATAAAACTAAACATGTATTTACCATACAAACCAGAAAATGCACTCTTGGGCATTTATACCAGAGAAATGAAAGCTTCTATTCAAACAAATCTGTACAAGAATGTTTATAGCAGCTTTGCTCATATACCTTAAAACTAGAAGTAATCAAAATGCCCATCAATGGATGAATGGTTAAACAAACTCTGATAGATCTGCATAATGAAATCCTACTTGGCAATTTAAAAAAAACCTGTTTTACTGATAAATGCAATAACTTATTACTGAAAGAGCCAATCGCAAAAGGTTATATACTGTTACGCTCCCATTTATTTAACATCCTCAAAAACGACAAAACTATGGACATTGAGGACAGATTAGTGGTTGCCAGGGAGCATGGATGAGCATGACAAGTAGCACAAGGGAATTCCTTTACAGTTCTGTATGTTGACTGTAGTGGTGGTGAAATGAATCTATACATGGGATCAAACTACACAGAAGTACACATACACATACAGGGAGAGAGAAATAGCGAGAGCGAGAGCAAGAGCGAAAGCAAGAGCAAGAGCGAGCAAGCATGCAAAAAAGTGAGAAAACTAAGGTCTGTAATCTAATCAACAACACCATGCTAATGTTAATTTCCTAATTTGATATTGTGCTACAAGTTACATAAGATGTCACCACTGGCAGAAGATGGATGAAGGGTTCACAAGACTCTAGGTAGTATTTTTGCAACTTTATGTCCATAATTATTTCAAAATAAAAAGGTTTTAAATGCAAAACAATTATATTTATATAATAGCAACCAAAAACTTTAAAAATACAATTCACATTGAAATGCATAAACTACCCAGGAATTAATCTAACGAAAGATGTGTTTTACAGAGAAAAATCATAAAGCTTTATTGGTAGAAGTTAAAGAAAATTTAAATAAATAAAGAGATATCTTGTTCACAGAAGTCTCAAATATTATAAAGATAGCAAATCTTCCCACACTGATTATGGAGTCACTACAGTCCCAATCAAGCCCAGGTTTTGATATTTAAAGAAAGATGACAAGTTTAATTTTTTAAACTCTTAAATTTACATGACATGTAAATTCAAAAGGCCAAGAATATCAAGATATTGAATACTTAAGAAAAACACAGTGAATGGACTTTTCTACCAGATATCAAATCCCTTTAGAAAGCTAAAGTAATTTAGATGGTGTGGTATTGGAACAGAAAAAGATCAATGAGAAATATTAGCCCAGAAATAGACCCACACGACGTGAAATGTAATATATGAATACAGTGGCATGGCACATCAGTGAGAAAAGGAGAAAACAAAATTAGAAGTTCTAAATATTGCTTAATATTTTAACAATATTAAGTCTTCCAATCCATAAACACTGGATGTCTTTCTATTTATCTGTCTTCTTTTATTTCTTTCCCCAATGCACTGTAGTTTCCAGTATGTAAGTCTTTTACCTCGTTAATTTCTAAGTAATTTGTTCTTTTTGATGCTATTATGAAGGGATTGCTTTGTAAAATTTTTTTTCATATAATTCATTGTTAGTACATAGAAATATAACTGATTTGTTCATTTTGTATTCTGCAACTTTACTGAATTTGTTTATTAGTTCTAAGAGTTGTAATAGGGTCTTTAGAATTTTCTACATATAAGATCATGTCATCTGCAAACAGATCAAATTTTACTTCCTCCTTTCCAACATGCATGCCCTTTACAGTTAGCCCTTCATACACGAGTTCCACATCCTCACAGTCAACCAACCGCAGATTTAAAATATTCCCAAAAACATTCCAGAAAGTTCCAAATGGCAAAATTTGAATTTGCCACATACAGGCAACTATTTATGTTGAATTTATGCTGTATTAGGTATTATAAGTAATCTAGGGATGATTTAAAACATATGGGAAAATCTGGTTATATGCAAATACTACACCATTTTATACAAGGGAATTAAGCATCCTTGGATTTTAGCATCCAAGGGGGATCCTGGAACCAATCCCTGACGGATACCGAGGGATGACTATTTCTTTTTCTTGCCTATTTGCTCTGGCTAGGGCTGCTAGTACTATAGTGAATAGAAGTGGCAAGAGTGGATATCCTTGTCCTGTTCCTGATCTAAGACGAAAATTTTTCCATTTTTCACCACTGAGAAATGCAAATCAAAACCACAATGAGGTATCACTTCACACCTGTTAGGATAGCCAAAAAAAACCACGAACAAAAGATTAAAAAGTTTTGGCAAGGATGTGGAGAAATGGAAACCCTTGTACATTGATGGTGGGAATGTAAAATGATGCAACCACCATGGAAAAACAGTATGGAGGTTCCTTGAAAAATTAAAAATAGAACTATTATATGATCCACCAATCCTAATCCTGGTTATATATCCAAAAGAATAGAAATCAGGATCTCTAAGAGATAACTACACACCGGTGTTCACTGCAGCATTATTCACAATAGCCAAAATATGGAAACAACCTAAATGTTCAACAGATGAATGAATAAAGAAAAAGTGGTGTATACATACAATAGAATATTATTCAGCCTTTAAAAACAAAGAAAATCCTACTATTTGCAACAACATGGATAGACCTGGAAGACATGCTGAGTGAATTAAGTCAGACACAGGACAAATACTGCATGATTCCATTTACATGAAGTATCTAAAATAGGCAAACTTATACAAGCAGAAAATAGAATAGTGGTTGCCAGGGGATGCGAAGAGGGGGAAATGGGGAGTTGTTATTCAACACATATAAAGTTACAGTTATGCAAGATGATTCAGATCTAGAGATGTGCTGTACAACACAGCACCTATAGTTAACAAGACGGTATTATGCACTTAAAAATTTGTTAAGAGGGTAGATCTCATGTTAAGTCTTCTTACCCCTTCCCCACCCCCCAAAAAAGGCAAAGGACACAAGGAAACTTTTAGAAGTGATGGCTGTGTTTATTACCTTGACTGTGGTAACAGTACCATAGGCGTATACATATTATGCATATGGCTGCATGTCCAAATTATGTGTATGTTCAAGTTGCATACATTAACTATGTGCAGGTTTTTCTGTGTATCAATTTTACTTCAATAAAGCTGAAGAAAGAGGAGAGGGGAAAAAATGAAGAAAGGAGGAGTGGGGAGAGGAGGAAGAAGAAGGAAAAGAAAAGAAAAGAAAGAAAGAAATGGCCAGTGGGCAATTAGATCTCTAGAGAAATGTCTGAGCTAGAGACAGATTTGGAAATCCTTGCTGATAGATAAAACCAGGGGCACATGACAGCATTCAGGAATGTTTTTATAAAGTGACAGGAGTGATAGGCCAAGGAAGAGATGAGAGAAGACCCATCTTTGAAATGGGAAGAGGAAAAAGAGCTTGCAAAACAATCTGAGAATGATCAAAGAGGCTGGGGCTTCCCTGGTGGCGCAGTGGTTGAGAGTCTGCCTGCTGATGCAGGGGACATGGGTTCGTGCCCCGGTCCGGGAAGATCCCACATGCTGCGGAGCGGCTGGGCCTGTGAGCCATGGCCGCTGAGCCTGCGCATCCAGAGCCTGTGCTCCGCAACAGGAAAGGCCACAACAGTGAGAGGCCTGCGTACCGCAAAAAAAAAAAAAAAAAAAGAGGTGGGCGGAGGACCCAGAAGGAAGCCCTGTCAGAAAGGAAGGAGCACACCACGTTTCAAGAAAGGAAGTGGCCAAAAGTACTGGATACTGCAGAGAGCTCAAGATGAAAGCTTAAAAAGAATCCAGTGACAGATTAATTATAAATTGGCATGAGAGATATTACTGGACTGATAAAAATGTTCTAAAATTCAATTATGGTGATGGTTGCAAATCTCAGTAAATTTTATGGTATGTAAATTACTCCTCAATTAAGTTGTTTAAAATTTTTTAAGTTCTGAGACACTTTCATATCTCTATGGGAAAAAAACTGACATTGTACCCATTATCTCACACCATATACAAAACGAATTCCAGGTCGATTAATGACCTAAATGTTGAAGCAAATGTAAAAGCTTTTAGAATATAATGCAGGAGAACAACTTCATGACCTCAGATTAGGAAAAGCAAGAATCAAGCCCACAGCTGTCTGTGTTCCTTCAACCAAAGAAAATATTCAGCAAATGCAACAAATCATTCCACAGGAAGGTAAATATAAACATGACAGGATTCCCAGTTTTCCACAGAACCTGGAATAGAAGGATGTCTCTCTGCCTTACCTCAACAGAAGCAAAAGTTGTTCATCTTCCATAACAACAGATATACGATTGTGACCACAGACCGCAGCTAAATAATGTAGACATGCTGCCTTCGTAGAATACACTGATCCATATAGTCAAAATTTTATCAAGTGCCTATTACTTGCATGACTTTTTAGCAGTGACTAGAGGGCAAAATGAGGTAAGATAGATCTCAAAATCTACAAAGGAAATAGACTTTCCCCCTAAATAATTAAATCACAACGAATTCTGAAGTTATCAACAGAAATAACAAAAAACGAGCTTGGAAAAAAAAAGACTGAAAGAAAACCCATTTCCATACGTAGATGGGGATGAAATATTAATAATATACAGAACAAAAGGACAGAGAAAACAATCTGTATAAATCTTAGAGAAGAAAGTTCAGAATTTGTTACTGGTCTAAAACCATGACAGAAGGAAAAAGTGGAAGGAAGTAAAGAGAGCTAAGAAGGAAAAGACAGAGCCAACAGAGAAGCAGGTTACTCAGTTTCTACTTCAGTTTTATAAGCAATAGTATTGTAAGCAGAGGTTTGAAATACATCTGTGAATATTCACAGGCTGTTTCCTTAGAGTAAGATATACTTAACTGGCCTCTCTCTACCAAGCAAACTCCATGTACATTAAATTCTCAAGTCTATGTTTAAACTTCCCCTGACCTCTCCAGGCAGAGCTAGGCTCCTTTCCCTACAGCTAGGCAAACTCTGAACATATCATAATTAGCATTTATCACATCATATTTAGTAAACTTATTTCTATGTCTGTTTCTCCTACTAGACTGTAAGCTCCTTAAGACAAAGAGAGTATATATCATTTTAGGCATCCTTACAGAGCCTAGAACAAAGTAGGTGCTCAGGAAATACTTGCTGAATCAATGACCAGAACTATTTTAAGAGATGGTGAATCCAACAGGAAGTACAGACTAGACAGAGGAGAAATCAAATACACTAAAACCAGTTAGGAAATTGCTACAAAGTTCCAGGTAAGAACTAATAAGGTGCGGACTGCAGGCAATGACTGGAAAATAAGAAAACTGATGCAAAGACCATGAATGATTATTTGAGAGAAGTAGAAGATGATTACAAGATTCAAAGCCTTTGTTCCTGGAAAGTCAATTACTTAAATATTTACCGAGATTTTACTTGGTGTGATATAGCACTCTAGGCACTAGGAATACAATGGTAATAAGCAAAACACATACAATATATGCCCTCATTATAGCATAGATAGGGAAAACCAGAGAGAGATCAAATCAAGCCTTTGGAAAAATTAAGTTTGGAATACAAGGCAACTGGAGATGTAGCGCTGAAGTTCTAGAGAAAAGTCAACGACAGAAAATATTTTAGCACCATGTGTAGCTCATGTTTTGTGGGCTTACAATATCAGTAAAAAAAATGTGTAGGGTGAGCTGAGATACCAAGACTGAACTTTGAACTTTGAGAAATATCTATATTGATGGGGGAAAAGGGAATCAGGAAAGAAAAGAGGGTCAAGAAAGATAGAAAAATAGGTTTTTTTTAAACTAGAAAAAAATGAAGATTAAGAGGTGGTATATAGGGTTAGTTACTTCAGAAATACACATCACTGGTACAAAATAACCTCAGCAAATACTCCCTTGGACTTGGTAAGTTGATGTCTTTAAGAACTTTCTGGAGAATAACAGGAATGAACACCAAATTACTAGGTAAGAGAAAAAGGGAAAGGAGAAAGAGAGAGATGAAGGGGAGCAATGCAGAAGAAGAAAGGAAGGTTACAGGAAAGAAATAGGATATTCAATTGTTATCTGAAGTCAAAGGGAAAAGATACATTAATATATAGTTGCTCCTCTGAGGTAAAATAGTGTCAAAGAAATTTTTTGACATTCATCTTTGTGGAATTTCAATATACATTATGGTAGAGCAGATACACTGAAAATGAGAAAATGATAACTTAAAAAATTATTTACATAAAACTGACCTGTGTCAGAATCCATTTATACATAGCATATAAATGTATATAGTATATATGTATATATTAATTTCAAATATCATTATATGCATGTTGTTATAAATATTTATATTTTGGGGTCTGGAATGAAAGTAAAACACAAAATATTCTAATACTAAACAGTTTACACAACCACTGAATAAGTTCAAAGAAAAGGATCATTAATTAAAAGAAACATCAGTAATTTTAAAAACCATACTAACAATTCTAGAAAGGAAAAAAAAAAAAACAATGAAATCATCATTCTTCCCTCTGATACTACCAGATGTAAATAAATGTTCACAAGATGAAACTAATAAAGACTGCAGTAAAAATATTTAAGATCCTTTCAATGAAAGGAAAAAAAGAACAAAGCATTCACTGGATTAAAGAGCAAGGGTAAGAGCAATAGCAATAGTCATTTTTTAATTGATCTGGGAATAAAGAAGGTATCTGCCATTTTCATGATGATTTTTCTTAAAAATCCAATATGTGACATGTTCAGAGACACAGAAATCAAATCAAGCCACTATTAGAATCTCTACTTGGCCACGTTTATGAAAAGCTGTTTTTCCTCCTGGGACTTTACTGCAGGTTTAAGGTGGAATTAGAAGGAAGGTGGAATTAGAAGGAAAACAAGATTTTGCAAAGAGTCTTAAAATTGCAAAAGGCAGGCTTCCCAGAACCGGTACCTCTTATAACCAGCAGATGGTGCCCTCCATAAATACAATGCTTCCAGTACATAGTCATTACATAGTATAAGAAGTTGGGTGTATTCTTGGCCAGAGACAACTAAAAAACTAATGAGAGTGTGTTCTAAGAAAAAAGAGACAAAATAAGTTACGTTATTCTCCCCTAAATATATAACCTTAAGACTACATTTACATATTTTCCAACTATTATAAAAAGCTTTTTTCCATATAAATGGAAACTCACCATTCAGCTTGAATTATCTTTATTAATTCAAATTAAGTATATTTAATAGTTATTACTATATGTTCTGGTAATACAAAGTAATTTTTAATGCTTTAGGAAGTCCTTTTAGAAAGCAGGCCCATTTTGTTCATATTTTTAGTAATGTTTATTTATAAAAGGTTAAACATATGGTTACTCTCTTGCCTACATTCTTTTTAAGGACCATCAATGTTACAGACAGGAGTAGTATTAAACTAACTGGTTCAGACAGAAAAAGAGCCTCAGGCCCTAGAACTCCTCAACTAGCTCCAGTTTCTAACTAATAACACAAAGTGTTGTGTCAAATCCCTTTAAAGTAGTATTTTTATATAAATAATGATAATATCTCTCATTTACTGAATGATTGGTATTTTGGAGTTAGTAGTCAGCTCAATGTCCCATTCATTGACAGGATAAAATTATGTACTTTCTCTATTCACATCAAACCCCAAGCACACATTCTTGTACAACCCCCCACTATCAGCAGACTGCCTCTACTTCATTGAGAAAACAGAAGCTCTGTCAAACAGAAACTTCCCCAGTCTCCCACTACTAAATCTCCTTGCCTATCTACATTTGTACCCTTCTTCCTTTATGTTACCAAAGAGTTGGTAAGCCTCCTCACATCAAAAACTAATCCCTTCTCAAGTGCACAGAATCCCATCCTCTACAGGTCTCTCAAAGTCTTTCACTTCGTTAGTTATCTCCTCTTTCCTCAGCGTCAGCATCCTCCTTCCCTCAGTATTCAGTATAAGGACTCTGTTCTTGAGTGGACAGAAGGCATTCAGGCAGGAAGGGAGAGAAAGTACAACATGCCTGCTTAGGCTACAAGTACCCTTCCAGCTACTGTCTTCTGTCTCAAATTACCTTCATAGCCAAGCTTCTCAAAAAATAATCTGCACTTCTTCAGTTCCCATTAGCTTTTCATACTAATCCAATCTTGTTTCCAGGATCCTCCATCACCAGCAATAATGCTTTTGCCATAATCAGTGTGACCGACTTCAAAAACGACAAAAGATTTTTCTCTTCCCTGTACCTACACCCTTGCAATGTGACTTTGTGGCTCCTCCCATCAAGAAGAGTGTTTTTCCAGCCCTTGAATCTGAGATGGTCTTATGACTTGCTTTGGTCACTGGGACACTGGCAACCTTAAAAAGTGCTTGTGGTTTGGAGTTTATTGACTTACTGTACTTGGAACTCTGCTCCTAACAAGTGCACAAGCACAGAAGTTATCCCACTAGAAAGTGAGAGCTACAGAGAGAGTCCCCAGTTATCCCAGCCATGATCATGATGAACGAACCCAGCCCCAGACAAACCATCAGGTGACCACAGACACTTACCTGTAGATATATGAGCAAGCCCAGGTGAAGCAGCTAAGGCTAACCCAGATCAGTAGGACTACCCAGCTTAAGCCAAACTCAAGCTGCCACCCTGCAAAACTGGGAGCTTAATAAATGATGGTTGTTTTAAGCCATTAAGTTTTGGGGTGATTTGTTATGCAGTAATAACCAACTAAAAGTCATCACTACCCTCATGTTGCCAAATCAAACGAACACTTTTCTAATCCTAATTTTATTGATCTGAGCAGTATGACACACAGTTGACAGCAGCCTCCTTCCTGAAACACTCTTTTCCTTTGATTTCTACTACACTTTACCTTTTCCTGATTTTTCTCCTACCTTACTGGCCACTGTCTCCTTTGTTTCTTTCTCCTGTACCAACCTCTACATATTAGCAATTCATCAGACCTCAATTCTGTCCCCGCTATTCACTTTTTGGTCTTTGTGTTTTTCTTCCAAGGCTTAAGCCCTAAGCTTTCTTAAAGCTACTCCAAAGACTTTACCCCACCAAGAGCTCTCTTCTGAACTCCAGTCCACATATACAACTGCCAACTTAACATTTCCACTTAGGTATTCTTAAAGGCATCTTGAACTTAAAAAAACTCAAAACCAAACAACAAATCATCTCCCAATTTCTTCCCCCTCCAAAAACCACTTCTTCGATCTTCTCTCTGTGTATGGTGTCTTAGTGTATCCAATTTGTTACCCACAGAAAACTGGCAGTGACCCTTGAAAATTCTCTTTCAACCCTTAAGAGCAATTATCAAGTTCTGTAAATGCTACCTGAAAATATAAATGGAATTCACCTTCACTTGTCCATTACTTCACCACAACCTAATCGAAGCCACCTCCAATTCATTCTTCATACAGCAGCCAGAATGATCTTAACATGCTAAACTCTTCATATCACTGCCTTACCTAAAACTCTTAAATAGGTTCCCACTGACCTAAAAAATAAGTTCAACATATACTAATCTGACCACTTTCTCACTACACTCAAGTCATACCTCTATTCCTTAAAGGCTTCAAACCAAAATCCTTCTAAGTGTGTGCTATTCTTTTCC